>NW_024582516.1:1103959-1312415 GCF_018398535.1 Haplochromis burtoni | reverse complement strand
GTGTGTGTGTGTGTGTGTGTGTGTGTGTGTGTGTGTGTGTGTGTGTGTGTGTGGTACGTGCATACATATTTTTAAGTTAAACAAATCTGTTACAGAGTCCGGTTTAACCGTCAGCTCACGTGTATTCATAGCTGCCGACAGATTAATTTCACTTGTTCAAACTGGTCGCTCGCTGTTTGGGAAGAAAGCAGCTGACCAGCTCACTTCAGTATAAAATTCAATCTTTAAATTATCTCAGCTGCCAAAGTGATTACTGCACTGGAAGAAGGGCCTGTTTAGAAGCAGCACTTCACTGATAACTCGTGCTCCATCCTAATTATATATTTTCATTTGTCTAAATGTGTTTTCTCAGTTAGTGTACTGTAAATGTACAGCACAGAAGAAGCCAATACTGTATTGCATTTCAAAAGTTGGAGAGCATTTGCTTTATTGCAAATATCCATTTTCTCAGCTCACTGCACAAATCTCAATTAACATTTATATTATGTTAGCTTAGAGGGGGGAATGACGAGCATATTTTCACTTTTTGATTCAGAAAACATTTAAATTAATCTGCGTGCGTTGCCAATAATGTGTCAGGCTGCAAAGGCAGAATGAAGAGTCCCAGTTTTAATCTCTGCAGGGGCTTTAATGAAATCAGTAAAAGTTATGACAGCAGTGACAGATGAGGTGTTGCAAAGTCATTAGGTTCAGTTAGAGGGTAGAAAGATAACCAGGCCAGGCTGAGCGGGGGATTAATGTCTGCCATTTTGACAGTGTACACAATTAACCCTTTCCTCCTAGCTGATTCATCAAAGCCAGATCATTTTTTAATGGTTGCCAAGCAATTCTACTTCCCTTATGTGTGAACAGGCATTTACCACATGTAGATGTAGCACCGCTGTCAAGATTAGAAGCATTTCAGGGCTACACTATGTCTTTCCAAACTGTTTTATTACCATTGCAATTTTAAGCCTATTGGATGAAATTACATTGATTCAATAACAAAGAACACCAATCATTCCTCCCAGCCCTGAATGGAAAAGTCATCAAGTTCTTTAGATGAAATCAATCACGGAATAATTTAAGACAGAAAACATGACAAGGTGATGCATTGTGAGAGAATATTGCAGAGCAAGTTGAATTGTAATGGTCAGGGTAAGAGAGTCGTGTTAGAGAATACACTTCATGTCTAGGCTGGAGTTGCAGTTTCAGCAGGCACAATTGTTGCATGAGAACAGGAAGTCAAAGATGAAATAAAAAGCTCATTTGAATCAACACAGATATAAGAATTTATGTAAAAATGCTTTGTAGATTTGTGATTTACTTCAGTGATATAGACAACATATATCATTCATATTTGAACTTTATTTCTGTTAGATCACATTTTATGAATAAACTGCAATTTGTTTTTTGCCATTAAAATCATATGACATGGATGGAAAATCTTTTTTACCTTGAACAAATAGAAATTAAAGTTTTTCACCATAAATGATGTTTATTTCTTTGAACTGTCTTCCTTGGCAAGAAGACCTTTCAATTTGACCATTGCTGGCATCAATATGTATTTCTCTGCAATATGCAGCTGAGATAGAGTGTGAGGAAACTATGGAATGGTTCTTGCAAGATGGAGGGTAAAACAAGTGGTAATGTGACAGGTGCAGGTGCTTGAAATGTAATAATGCTGCAGATTTCTGCAGGAATAGCAGGAGCAGAAAGACAAAACACGTGCACACATGTGCAATCCAACACGCACACACACACACTAACAACAGGCCAAGGTAGAACAGGGTAGAGTGAATGTAAACAGTACTACAATTTCCACACTTATTACCCCGAGTGGACCCAAACACCACACATGTAATGTAAATATGTAGGAGAGTGGGTGGCTACGGTGTGCATTCATTGAAAATGTGTTTTTGTCACGTTCTTCACAGAAAGTGAGCCAAGGCCGATGAAACTGATGGTGAAAAACTGACTAAATGAGCCATATAGATTCATTTTCAATTTTCACTAAAATACAAGGGTTAAGAACTTTGATACAATAAACTTTAATCACAGTGAAACTTTAGATGCACCTACTCACCATTAACAAAGAGCTAATAAATATGAATGTATGTTAATTGCAGCTACTTGGCTGAGTGGTTTTCCCTTAAAAGTCTTGTAATTACTGCTTTTTGACAGTGAGTAGGAAAGCCATCTGTGAATTTTAACCTAATATGTTTTGCACAACATGGGGCCTCATGGCATGGTAGTACCACAAGAATGGGAACTATTTAACTTTCTTCCAGAAGCTAATTCATCAGGTAACACACTCATGTTGGACAAAAAGGCCTGGCTTGCAGTTTCCACTGTGATATATCCCAAAGGTGTTCTTTCAGGTTCCGGTCAGGACTCTGTGCAGGCGAGTCAAGTTCTTCCACACCAAACTCATCCATGTCTTTATGGACCTTGCTTTGTGCACTGTTGCACAGTCATGTTGGAACAAGAAGAAGCAAACCCTGCAATCACAAAATTGGAAGCAAATAATTAAGAGTTACTGTCACTTGAAGTAAGGGGGCAAGTCCAACTCCTGAAAAACAATCACACTTTGCACTTGGCACAAAGCAGTCAGACAAGTACCATCCTTCAGGCAACTCCCAAACCCAGACTCCTCTATGGGATTCCCAGATGAAGAAGCATGATTCATCACTCTAGAGAACACATCTCTGCTACTGCTCTATAGTCCACTAGCAGTATGCTTTAGACCAGGCAACTCCAGGCCTCAAGTGCTGGTGTCCTGCAGGTTTTAGATGTGTCCTTGATCCAACACAGCTGATTCAAATGGCTAAATTACCTCCTCAACATGTCTTGAAGGAGTCCAGAGGCCTGATAATGAACTAATCATTTGATTAAGGTGTGTTCATCCAGGGTGATATCTAAAACCTGCAGGACCCCAGCACTCAAGGCCTGTAGTTGCCTACCCCTGCTTTAGACCATTGCCCTTGGTGATGTAGGCCTTTGATGCAGGTGCTTGGCCATGGACACTCATCCCATGAAGCTCCTTTACACAACTGCCTTGACCTAATCTGAAGGCCACATAAAGTTTGGACATCATTCTTTTACAAATGTTTGCAGAAGCTGTCTGCATGCCTAGGTGCTTGATTTTATACACCTGTGGTCATGGAAGTGACTGGAACACCAGAATTCAACGATATAGACGAGTATGTGAGTATTTGAAGTCTCACAACATGCAGTAAAAGCAAATCTTTGTGAAAGTGGAAATGGGACTTAATCATCACAACACTGGTATGATCCGGAACATAATCAAGCCTGCATGGAAGATAATTAATGGACATAACTATAATAGTTATTGACAAAACCTTATTCTAGAAAGGAGAAATGTTTATTTAGGAATATAAAACAGGAGACTTGAGGTAGAAGTCAGTATAAGTCATTCACATAGTTTGTAGATATATGTGCTAAAAGGGTTATATCTAAGGAGATTGTTGAGAAGAGTTTTGATGTTGATTTGATGTTAATTGTGCACCTTTACTATTTTTGAGGCTGCAGGCTTGAAGTTTATACCCTGTGAGCTTAAAAGGTGCCCCAAGGTATTATTCTGTAAACAAACAAAAGTTGTGTTTACGCTCTGTGTTCCTCGCTAAAATGCATTTATTTTCTCATTAAAATTTATAAGCCAAGTTATTTTAATATTTAAGATGTTTGTATTGTATCTGTTTCTGTTTACTTAGTGGCAGGCCTCTTTTTCTCTGCTGTTGATGGTGCTATCACCGCTAAATGTAGACCAACAGAAGGGCATAAAAAATTAGCAACTGATGTGAATTGCACACAATATCACTGGGAGCAGAGGGGGGGAAGAGCTGCAAACTCAAGTAGGTCATCTTTATGTTATAAAGACTGTCTGGCCTACATTGCACCTGTATGAGAGACCCTTTTAACAAAACATCCCTATTAAACTTTCTCAAACTGCTAACTACTCGAGTATGTACTGTTATGAATCGCATATCTTGTGGCTTTTGTCATTTCTTTTTCTTTCTTATCATATTTGTGTTGGTTGGTTTTGTTGTTATGATATTTTCTGTCTAAGACACCTGTTACACAACTGGCCACAGAAGAGCAGTTGGCAACTGCCTGATAACCACCCATTGCTAGGGAAAAATCGGAAAAAATGAGAGCTGGCAATGATGTGTCAATGTGAAGTCAGTGAAATCATGCAGTCCCTGAGATTGTTGAGTGATCCTTGGTTCCACCAGTCACCAGGGAAATGTATATATTTCTGCCCCGGTTGACAAGTGGTTGCAGGAGTTTGCTTGCTGTTGTGTTTAATGTGATGACTGTGCTCAGTCTAATAAAGCTTTCAGCAATTTTGGGCACACATGTTATTTTCAGCTCTCTCTTTCTCTCTACCACAACAGACTAATGCAGCACCCGCATCAAAGCAGCCACAGCCCCAGTCCATCTGTCAATCTCCCGCTTCCTTCTCCTCTCACTCAAAAAAAAGACCCCAAGATAGTTAAACTCTTGCGGCATGAGGTCATCCCTAACCCAGAGTAGGCACCCCACCCTTTTCTGGTCTGGGTAGTGACAAAAAGAATGAGATTGCAGATGCAATCGGTGGAAATTAGCTTTTTCTGAAGAATTCAGCCATCAAAGAGACGCTCAGAGTAGCACTGTTAGTCTTCCACATCGAAAGGAGCCAGTGAACTGGTTCGGGCATCTCCATCTCAAAAACCCTCCAATGTGGCTGAATTACAACAATTCTGCAAAGGGGCCAGAATTCCTCCACTGTGCCGTAAAAGACTCATTACAAGTTATTGCTAACACTTGATGGGAGTTGTTGCTGTTAGGTTTAGGGGCCATTAATAATAAACACTTTCATTTTGAAACTGCAGTTTGTGTCTAATATTTAAATTTGTTTGATGATCTGAAACATTTATGTGTGACAAACATACAAAAAATAGGAAATCGAGAAGTGGCAAACACTTTACTCTATATTTTGTTTGTTTTTTAAAACATCACTGTTCCCACATCAACTGTTTGTACCCACTCATATCTGTGTAAAGTTAGTGTTTTTGCATGCATTTATGCGTTCAGCCAACACAGAAAAATATCTTCTTTGTTTATGACCTTTTGCTTGAGGTATAGTAAGAGTGTAAAAAGCAGTGAAAATATGGGCTTTAAAAGCAAACAGAATTAGCTGAAAGACTCTAAAAGGGGAACTGCAGGCTCAGGTATTACCCCATGTGACTTTGCCATTATAAACATCGCTATATGCATTTAGTCAGTGTAAATACCATTTATACATCTAAACAAAGAATGGCAACATTAATTTTGTTACTCTATGTTTCTATGTTTTAAGTAGTTGATGCCAGTATGTAAATTCAATGCAGAATACTAAATAAGTAAAACAAGCGATAAAAAGTGAAAAAATGGCAACCAGCCAGTGTAGAGAGTGGAAAAAAGGCTAAAACACATCTCTCAATGCAGTGAACATATCTGACTGCTGGAAACAAGAAGGGAGTAATCCTCATTACCTATGCAGCTGTGTGGGCTGAGTTATCCCTTCGGTTCTGCACTAATTGCTCTGAATCAATAAAACTGTTTAATCCAAAGGAAAGGTTCCCTGTCACATTCAGGGTACGATGACCTTGGGAGCCCTTTGCGTCTGAGAGATGAGACACACGTGTTTTTTCCTCCTTTTTTTATTCTATAGGAATCACTGACTTGAGAGAGACAGGGGTGAGACAGGAAGACAGACAGGAGATAAAGAGGGAGGATACATTTTAAGTGATCTCCTTCGAAGCAGCATGCTTTTGTTACATGCCTCAAGGTGTCACTTCATAATTGAATCCACCCTTTTGTTCTGTGGCGAGGCCGAGGAGGCTCGAGGACAGCCTGAGGAGGAAGACGTGAACACCTCAAACGCCTGCAGGCCATGGTTTTCTCCCCACTCATAACTCTGTATATGAGCAATATCAGCCCCAGATAACTCTCCACGGAGACAGGCTCCTAATGGAAACAAGTTAATATGCATCTCAATGGGAAAATTATAACATAGTAGAGAGAATTGTCACATTATAATTATGAGCAGTGAATGGGTAGAAAAGGAACCCTTCAGGTTTCGTGACTGAATCCGCTCCTGCTCCAATTACATTCTCGAGAGGCTGCTGTCCATTCATGCACAACCACAAATTATTGTCATTTTAGTCCCAACTGCTATAATTATAATTCACATTGTGACGAAACTTTAAAATAGGATGAGACAGGCAGTGATGGTGTTTCCAAAGAGAGCGAGAAATGTGGACTGAACACATAATTATTTGTTTGTATATAGAAGGGAAAATCAATACCAGTGTTAAAGAACTGCATTAAAATTCTTACTTAGGGAAGAAAGCACAACTGTTTCCAGTAAAATGTATGTAAAGTATTAGAAGTGAAAGGGGGGGAAAGAGAAACACGAGTCATCTGAGAGCATTAATGAGTTCTGGGAACAAGGATCTGTATTAGTTGCTGTTTCTTTATATGAAACATTGGCTACTTTGAACTCTTTTGGGCTGAGAGACAGAAAAAACGTAGAATTGAACATGCTGTTATCGGCTTGGCCAGCTGTATGGAGGCAATGCTGTATGCAGGATTTACACCCATCTCTCAAGCTCTTTATTCATTTACGACAACTGTTACAATTTCTGCCTGAATTATGTCCTTCAGGAGAAACCTGATAGCTTGAGAGAGCTGAAAATTTCTGATCCTCGAAACAACCATTACATGCTGTCCCTCTGTGTATCAACCAGTTTTACATTATGGCACAACATCGTGGACAAAAATGATACTATTGATAAGCTGGATGAGGCTATATCCCTCGTGAAGCCAGCTACTGATTTGACCAATGAGACGCTGATAGGCCTGCTGGACGCCACCATGCCGAGTTATCGATTAGCATACACCTATTAGCTTAGCTTGTCATTGGAATGATAATAGCTAATTATATTAAGTAAAAAAGTAAAGGGTGCTCTTCTTGTCTTGTGTTCTACTGGCACATTAAAGCCAATACGCTACCACCAGCTGTGCCTTATGTTTCTATGGAAACTCATTTGCTCTCTTTTCATTCTCCTTCTTGGGGTTTTCTTTTAATATTGTAGGGTCTATATAAAATTGGAAGTCCATGAGATGAACCTGAAGAAGATGGAAAATAATAAATGTAAACTAAAAAAAATGAGATCACAAAGAAGGTTTGTTTCAGATGGAAAAAGAGTGTGATTTTATAAAAATGCAAAATGAATTTTTTTTCAAGTAAGCTCAAAAAATAACATTAAATACACTACTTGAGTAAATGTATTCAGTTACTTTCCAGGCTTAACTTTTGCATTGCTTTTGGTGAAAATGAGCAAATCTGGATTCAGTAAAGGCAACAAAAGAAAACAGAAGAAACATACTCTATGTATTAAAATCCTTGTCATTTTCTTGGCACATTATATATGCCACATACAAAAACCTCAGATCAAAAATTCAGTCTTGACTTTGCTTTCAAGGTTATCCGTACTCAAACAGATGAATGATTCACTTCTTTACTGTACAGGTCGTGAATATTCGTCATATTTTACCCGACTTCTCCAGAGTAAAAAAGGGGATAAGAAAATGAATTTTCCTTGATCCAGTCCAGCCTCATTCCAAGGCCAAATTGGCTATTGATCTCCGTCTCTTTGTCTATTAAGGGAAAGCCTTGCATGCCAAAATTGGTCACCACCGTGACGGCTGCCCATATCTCAGTGCTGATTGATTCTGTGCAGGCTGTGGCTGGCCGAGCCAAACCAAGGTTGATGGGAGAGGGGATGAGGTTGATGGGAGAGGGGATGAGGATGATTGTCTGCGGTTACTGTCAGCCTGGCACTCAGTGCACATGATCAGTAGAGCGGGAATCCACACAGACCAATCCTTTTGCCTAGTTTCCTTGGCCCAGCGTTCCCCACACCCTCTGTGTTTCTGCCATCAGTTTAAAGGAAATGGATACAGAGAGGAAGGTTATTCCATTCATTCTTTTGGAGGGACTTGATGCAATCAATAGTGTCAGAGTGGAATGATGGCGCAGTGACTAAGGCAGTGCAAGGACTTAGGCTGTGGTATTGTATAAGGAGGCAGAAGAAAAGAAAATCCCCCACTGTGAGTCAGTAAGAGACCAACAGTCACTATGATTGCTCTTTTCTTTGAAAACTCTTCATCTGTGCCTTGTGGCTTTCACTGGTTTGAATAAGAGGTGATTGATCTCAAAATCCCTCTGAACTGAAAGCTATTTCACACAAGACCTGCATTTTTATCTGAGTTCTGACATGCAGGTGTCTTCCAGGACCCTGTATCGCACTGCTTTTTGGATTTGGTGATCGGCAACTGCAAAGCACGCCCACCAAGGAAGCTGGGTGTGCCAAGAGATATAATGGGATTAAAACATTTTACCCAGATAAGGTTTTTGCCCTGCAGTTAAGCAAATTTTTTGAGTTACTTCAATCTAAGCAGTAATGAGAAGAAAAATAATCTCATCTCATGCGACTGATGACTTACTAAATTCTCAAATATAAAACCATCAAATGAAATTAGCTCAAGTTTCTACGATATGCCTAATGATGTTGAATAACATCAGATCTCAATTTAACTTAAAATGTGATATGGTTTTTGTTTTATGTTTTTGGTTAATGCAACATGACTCGATTATTAAGTCTGTTATGGAAAATCCATTTGGGAATGTGACTAACCAGGCACATTGTTTCAAGTAAAATCCTGAGATGCTTTTTATTTTATTTCTACAGTCTCTTACATCATTTTAGAGCAATTTTTGTCTGCTCTTCTTTACTTCAATGACTTTAATGACTTGAATTCATTGAGGTTTGAATGTACTCATTTACCCACAGCTCTCTTAAGATTTTGCAAAAGCTTTTCAACGTGGTTAAAGTCTAGACTTTGAAAAAGGCTCACTTATCCATTCTGCTGTATATTTGCTTGAGATCATTGTCCTATTTAATAACCCAGTTTCAGACAAGCTTTGGCTGTGACAGATCGCATTACTTCTGACTCTAAAAAACTTTGGTATACAGACGAGTTCATGACTGACTCATTGACTACAAGGTGCCCAGGTCCTCTGGCTCTAAAATAAACCCAAATCATAACCCCCCCACCACCGTGCTTGACAGTTGGTATGAATGTACCTTCACTGACATTAACATTTGACATTAACATATAATAAATGGGGCCTTTAAATGTTACATTTTTGATTAAAACGGTAGAATGATGGATTTGAAATGGTTTGGAAATTACCTTATGAAGAGCAATGAGCACCAAGAGTTCTTTGTCGAAGACTTCTGCAGTCTTTCCTCATCAGCATTGCGTTAACAAACACCTGAATGCCCCAGACCTACAAACTGTCAAAACTTCTGCTTTTATAGAGGTTTTATTAGCAGCACCTGGCAGGTGCCTTCCATTTAAATTCTTTTTAAGCATTAAGGATGTACTTAGATGTTTACATTCTGCTTCTGCATTTTGACTTATCTTTGGTTAAATAATGACACAATGTTACTGTTCATCTTACATTTAAAGGCTATATGCTTTTGTATTATGTTCTGATACTTTAAACCCCAATGATACAAATCGCATTAGGAAACATAATTGATAATAATAAATATAAAATATTAGCTGAGTTACAAGATTCTAAAAGTAATTAATTACTTGAAAAGTAACTATTGCGTTACTTTAAAAAAAATGTTTAACCCTCTGGGGTCCAGGGTATAATTAGCCATTTTTGACTACTTTTGATTTGTCCTCTGCATTTCGCCTTTAAAAACTATTTATTTGCCTTGTTTAGTATCATTCTTTTCAGCACAACCTCACATGTTTGAATTTACAGTTACGTTTTCATTTTGACATATTGTATTAATGCAATTGATCTAAAATCAGCCAAAAAACATAAAATCCTTGCAGAAAAAGTTATATTTTTTACTATTTCAACCACAAACTTGTTTATTGAATCATATTTCATAACTTTGTTTGCACATTGTTTTGTGTGACTTCTCCTTTCCAGGAGATAAACCAGAGTTGCAGTTTAAATGGTGATCTTGATTGACTACAACTGACAGTTTTAAAAAAAAAAAAAAGCCCAAAATTGTCATGACATTCATGCCCATGATGAGTGTATGTAAACTAATCACCACAACTATGCATGTGGTGTGCAGATAGTATGCAGCATGCTTGTCTCTGCTGCTGGAAACAATGCAGGTGAGAGTGAAATGGAAATTAAAGTGGGTCTATTATGTTCAACTAAATCACCATATGTTTGTACTACTACCACTGTGGTAGCTTTGCATGATTCATTTGTTCAATAATAATCCTTCTTTTTCTTATACTGGGACTCAGTGCAGCTCTTTGGTTAAACCATTTCTGCTCTTCTCCCTTTAAGAAACCCCCCATTTACAGCCAACTTCTAATATCCTGCTACTGGGTTTCCTGACCATATTAAGGATACCTTTGCATATTCTTACATATTTAGAAGACAGAATTAGTTTAATTCTTTACTTTCCATTTTTTATTGGGTTGTCCAAAAGTGTTTTCAATAGAAAACTTCACTGTCAAATTATAGGTGTAGCCTTACTAACAAGTAATACTACTTCATTGACTGGCTACCCTCCTAGTAAATTCTTGCACTATTTTATTTAATTTATAAAGAACGTTAGTCATGAAATATCATTAAATGACTTAACTGTCATGGAAAACCAACGAACCACATAATGTTTGGGGTTTTAGGTTTAGCAGTAGTTCAGAGAAAATTAATTCTGTCATTTGGTGATGGCGTGCCTGTCAAGGCAAATGGTCTGTTTCTGAAATGTCAAATGAAACACTGCAACCTTTTGAAAGGTTAGCCATAACAAGGGAAGCCCTACTGTACAACCCCCCAAATGTCTGACAAACAGTTTGGTTCCAACACAAGATTAACCTCCCTGCAGACTGAAGGGCATATAATAAAGACATCAAAATGGGTGCAGATCATAAACCAAGTCAGATGAGTCTTAATCACAACTACAATATTAATGCCTGCTCCTAGGTATCAATAAATCACGGGTAACAGTGATGGTGGCTGCTGAATTTAAATGATATCTCTGTGCATAATTTGATTTTCCCAAACAGCTGCTCAGGGTAATGTGGAGGACTTTGTGGGAAGGTGATGGAGTGAGCTCTGGAGAATCCAGCAGCGGAGGAGAAGGCATCCATGAGATGGCCTACAGCTTTATGAGAATGACTAGAATACTGGTCTGATTTAATAACTTTTTTGAATTAGGGGATGTGGTATAATCAATTTGGGCTCCATGTGAGATGGCTTCTTTTGTTTTGATGGAAAAGGGGAGCTTTAAATGAGATGAGATTAAGACTGTGTAGCTGGAATTACTGAGTACTGCGGGTCAAATCCTCACATTACCCTCCCCATCTCACGAAAACAAACACACCTGCAGTCGCTTTGCAGTGTCACGGGGCATAATGAGGTTTGTTTTCAACTTCCATCTCTGCGGTGCCGTGTTTGCAAAACACCTAGTGGAAAAAATCAATTGATGAGGTTGGTTCTAAAGTGAGATGATCTCTCATTAAAAAACAAATCATGGATTTCTCCAAAATGAAGGTGGGCTTAGGCTTATTTTGTATATATATATATATATATATATATATATATATATATATATATATATATATATTATATGACAGCTGCTTTAAAGCTACACTGAACACTAAACATTGGGGTGGATAAATTCTGTATTGCTAATGGAAAATGAGTCACTCATAACCAGTCAACACTGAGGTGATAGTGACAACGGCTGAAGCTGTTGTGGTTATAAGGACAGCCAGAGGGGATGCTGTTTTGCTTTCCACTAGTGGTCCAAAAGTACAAACCAAAAAGTACAGATCACATATCAGCTTTATGTAAGAAAAAGACAATGAACATTTAAAAAAAACAACAACACAAAAACAAAACATGGCTACGACATTCAGAGACAGTGCTTTACAAATTTAATAGACCACCAATCCTAAAATGTAAACAATCAGTTTGAAACCATAAATAGTATTTTTGCTTTTTATTAGGCAAATAACAAACTGAATTTTAAACATTTTTATCCCCAAATTTGAGCTAACACACCGAACTTCTCTGAGAAGCCAGAAATTCATCAAGAATAGTTTCCAACCATAAACTACATTTTCTGTTCGGTTTCTGTTATAGTATGTCTTTTATGTCCTCTGTCCTATTGTCCCTTTCACTTAAAATATTAATTTTAAGCATGATGGCTGATTAGTTCAGTATGAAATGTAGTGCTATGAAAAGGATTTTTTGAGTGTGATCCCACCTTATGATATAACTCAAATTTACAAGTTTTGTATTTTTCTCTCCAATATCCACGCAGCACTTTCTATAACAGAGTGATTCAGCTCTGCTAGCACAAGGACAGATATAGGAAAGCTTTCATAACACATGCAGTGATTCTTTGCAACACATGGAGCCGCTTGGCCGAGCCTCATAAGCTCTTTAATTTGAAAAATTCTGCTTTGTTGATTTCAAAATATTCCGTTTTACTTGCTGTATATCATTATCGTCATTGCTGTAACAAAAGCTTATCCTACCTTCAATGGTAAACTACCTCCCTGATGTAGGTGTACTGCAAAGCAAGTTCAATATATCAGGTGTTCCTTGAATCAGCTGGCTTAAAGACAGTCAGAGAAAACAGATGTTACATGTCAAAGTATCCCTGAACCCTTAGTTGGCCCTGATCCATCCATTGGGGTGTGAGTGTGTGAATCACATGTATCAATGTGTATGTGAATGAGGCTTAGAAAAGCACTTTAAGCGGTCAAATCAAGTAGAAAAGCACAATTTAGATACAATTTATTCTAAAATGAGCTCTGAATCTTTCAACTTAAGTATTAATTAACATGGTGATCTAGCCAAATAAATGGAAAGCCACCATTGTGACACTTGATTTAAGGAAAGCACAGCTCTAGAACTTTCTGCATGCACAATCATCCAGGTATAGAAATCTTAAATTGGACTAATGACAAAACATTTCTCCCACATCTTGGACATTGGCACAAGATATTTTTTTCAAACATGGCTTGAATGAATGTCACAGCAATGGTCATTCATTGTCCAAATGTTTGTTGGCTAGTTAAAAGCTGTTATCACCTAAATCTGCAGTCTCTGTATACAGTGGTGTTCTTGAATCTTAAAGCTCATTTTTGTTTGTTTGTTTGTTTGGTTTGTTTGTGGGGGTTTGTAGACAATGCTAACATGCTAAACACATATTTAAAGCATCAGTCTGTTTCTGGTTTATCAAATAGCTGAGTGAAATGTACATTTCACTGTCTGCAAAGCACCAAATGTTGCCAGACAGATGGCAGACAGTGAAGTTTGAGCTTTTTCAAATCAAATGCTAAAATCAAATACTGAAAACTGGAGTTATCTTCATTGAGTGGAAGAAAACACTACACCAAATAAATGGTCATGTTCTTTTGTTTGTGTCAGATGTTTGAAAAAAATAGAGAAAAAAATAACATGACAATTTTATAAGTGTTTATGTTTTTTCTGCCTCAATACACAGTTTAAAAAAAACCCCATAAACACTGCTTTTTGCCAATTATATTTCTATTATATTTGGATTTATATATTATATTATTATATATATATATATATTATTTTGTCATTTCTTCAAGAAAAATAATTATCCTATAACAGCTCTGGGCGCTTAGTTTGAGATACACAAAATCTTAATTATGTTTTTTCTTCTTTGCATGAAGAATTGATTATCTGCCTTCATTAAAGATCAAATTTAACTGTATCACCTCACTCGATCCAGTTGGAGATAAACAGATCAATAACAAGCAGTTGACTCTGGATAATTTTCAGCAGCCTCAACATATTTAGTGTGCTTCACTAACATACCCACAGCCATGTTTTAGTTTCTTTTAGAATTGAGTTTCTTTATGAAGCACTCTTTACTTTACAAGCTGTGGTTGTAACTATTGCTGCTAATACCACACTGCTATAAAAAACAAACAAATAAAACAGTTTTGCCGCCTCTACAAAAAGGCATAATTTCTGAAAATAATTTTACGCCTTGGATCTTTTATTTTTTGACGATATCATCTTGAAAACCTCTTTTTTTTCCGCTGGGAAATGTAGCTATTTAAAACACATTTTTGCTTTAAGAACTAATGATTTCATTGTTTTTCAGTCTTTTCATTGTGTGTGAAAAATGGCTTCTAAATGTCCTGTTCATGAAGATATTACGCCGCACTCAACTTTATTCCAAATCCAATCTCGTGATTCAACATATCGATAAGTTGTGTGTGCTGCTGCGGAAAGATGCAACAAAGCAAATCACATTGCATACAAACATGTCTGCAAGATCATTAATAGCACTGCAGATGCGCCAAATTGAAAATGGAATACAGATGGGTTTTCGCACAGTTCATTACTTAGATTGCCTTCTGAGAGCAGAATTGTGGAAATACAGTCTGCGTGCATTGATGAAACTTGTACTGTACGGCCAAAAGAAACTACCTTCTGCTGTGGCTCTGAGGACCACAGATGGGGCTGAGAGGCAGTGTAATGTAGAGGTTCTTTTTCTTATTGTTGCATGTTCATAGATTAATTTACATGGTTAAAGAAATGAGTTATGTTTGTTGTGATTCTATGTTAGATATCCCACTAATCCGTGGAGTGTTGATCAGTAACTACTGTATATAGCATTTATACCGAAAATCAAAAATGCATTACAGTATGCACTGTATGCACTGTAATGAAAGTTAGCAAAAGCAACACAGAATACATCTGTCCGAATCACAGGGAGATAAAACTGAAGATGCAAGAATTGAAGTAAAGGTAGCGAATAAGAGGAGCTGTAGATACTGATGATTTTCACTGGTACAGACCAGAATGGCCATGATTAGAATTAAGTACATCTGAGGAGACAGCTCACATGTGAAGAGGAGGTGTAGTGGGTATATCGCAAAGGATGCTGAAAACGTTCATGGATTTAATGAAGGAGGACATGCAGAGGGTTGGTGTGGCAGAGGAAATTGCTAGAAAAAGGTTCAGATAAATGCAGGTATGACACCAATACTGAACAGAGAGTGCCACATAACGGAAATAGTCTAAAATACGGAAAGAAATCATAGAGTAAAGCTTTTAGTATCAGGAGCTTCTCACAAAACTATCAATTTTTATAATTAGTGCAAACTTCCATTTACAGAACAAAGAGAAAATTAATTTATCACAGCCAGTTTAAATTTCTTGGATAATGTTGAAAATTAGGTTGACACTTCAGTCTCTTCAGTGGGGCTCTAAGTTTTGTATCATCCTTTGCAGGGAGAAGGTAAAGTCAAGCACCTTAACGCTTTCACACTGCATGTAACAAATTATCTTCTGTTACTTAATGATCAGTGTCCATTTACATATGAGTGCAACTTACACTAACTAAGCACATTTGTTTTTGGAAACTGAACTGCTCATTCAGAACTGAACTGTTGAACATCAGCTTTAAGAAGATTCACATTTCTTCTGAGTGAGAAGCTGCCATTCATAAGACATTAAACAGCAAACTGAATTGAGTTTATTTCACTCGTCGCGCACATTTTATTCCCAGACGTTTCCTTTTTATCAAAATGTAAGTCACAGGAATCATCGCGTTACAGCTCCGACCCTGAATTGAAGTAAAGAGCACTACTGAGCCTGGCTTTACTTGTCTTTTTTTTTTTTTTATTCAAATATTTTATGTACAAATTACATGACACTGCAATTCATGTTCTTTGTAAATAAAGTCTGTTATTCTCCAGCTGCTGTTTGAATAAATGGATCAGAAAAAAAAACATCCGGTTGGAGTCTGCGGTCATATACCTGGTCCAGCCAGTTGAGAACCAGCCTACATGTGTTGCTTGTTGTTGTTGTTTTCGTATTGAACTTAAAGTAGTTAAATGTGGGTTAAATTTCAAAGGGGAAATAAATCATGTGATCTGCAATTAAAAGTCATCAGTGGACTTCTTGCTGTGGCAGTGACATCAGTGTTTCAGCTTTTACACCAGCAATTTTGTGGCACCACTCCTTAAATGAGTATATCAGAGGGAAGAGCTCAGCTTGAGGGGTTTGAGCATGTGCAGAGGAGGGATAGTGGATATACTGGCCAAACAATATTGAGCACTGAGCTGCATGGCAGGAGGAAAAGAGCAGAGTCCAAAGAAAATAAAACAGCATCGCTTAGAGAAGTCCTCTACTCTGATTATGATGATGCATCTCATCAATATTAGGTCTGCTGTTTTCTGTGTTTTAATATCTCTAACATTTATATGCTTCACCTGGAAGATCAACCTCAAGTCTACTCATCAATCACTGACTATAAAGTTTGCAGTAAATAATAGTTACACTTAGCTGAGCTGTGCATCAACTTTGAATGTTGCGCCTCCAGCGTGTTATGGGATGACATTTTCTCCTTTCCCTTCTTAAAGGATGGCCCAACGTATCTGCTACAGGAATGAAAAGGAACCCACTAGAGTGTATTTCCTCAGCATTTCACTCAGTGAGGAACTTCCTTTAATAGCAAAATGTCTCTCTGGTTCTCCTATAGCCAAAACCATTACTTTACATTATGAGCTTGTTAAATGGATAAAAGGGTCTTCTGATGTTAAAAGAAGCACTGTCCTTCAACTAAAGAGTGAGTGCACTTTACAAAATAAATATTTATCTGCCTTTACTGCTGTAGAATACTTCCTTTGACTGGCACTCTGGTTTGAGTCATAAATAAAGCCATAATGTCATAAAACTGCGCTCGGTGAGTACAAACCTAACTTTGGAGGAAAAGTCTTATTAAAGTGCATTTGGAGACAAAGTCACCAAACTTTTATATGAATGCTTTTATCAACTCTGTGTGCTATCTTGTGCCCCAGTGACCACTGAGTAGGTTATGGCTTTCTCCCAATTTACTTAAGCTGGGGAATGTGTTTTTAGCCCAGAATGGCTGCCATAAGCGATGCCAAGAACTAAGACTTACTTCCAAAAGGACCTCATTAATAAGGTGTTGTTTAAGTTGTTGTTTTGGTTTTTGGTTTTTCATTCATACCAACACTGATTTAGAACCACAGATTCTATATATGTTTTAGATTGTGAGAGGAAAACAGAGTACATGAAGAGAACATGCAAACCTTACACTGAAAGGCCACAGTCAGCATGTGGATTGAAGCCCAGAACCATCTTGCTGTGAAGTTGCAGAGCTCAGTGCACCACCATGCTTGCTTTCTTTGTCCATTTAAAGCTAATGGCTGGATGTATGGTGTACATTTAGCTAATCAGTAATGCAATGTTTTAAATTAATTTGAGATGCTATTTTATTATCTTATTTGGCTTAAGTGGGGGCAGTTCTGATGTTCAATTTCCTTGATACTTAAAAGTGTAAATTATCAATATCACATATCAATTTATCTGATTGAGTTAATTGGCCACCACCATCGCTAAGCAGCATAACAAAGACATTACATTCGTGGAAATAAATTGTACACTGTGTGGCCAAATGGTTGTGCCATTTGGACGTGTTTCCCATCTTTGTTGTGATTAATGTTGGGGTCGATACTTAAAAAAAAAAAAGTCATTATTACACACATTACAGGTAGAAATGGAGGCTCCAACCTAACTTTTCATCGGTTTGTTACTATTCACTCAGCTCTAACGTCACTCTGGATTCTTAGCTAGCTTAATGTTAGCATGCACCATAGCAAAGTTAGCATGCTGTTTGTGAAGCTGCTTTCGAAGAGCCAAAGTTGTGATGGCAGGAACTGAACTACTGGAAACCAGGTAACTATAAGTACCAGTTCTTAATTCCCATCCTATGTGCAACACTCCGTACATTCTTCAGAGTCTTGGAAGTGAGGAGGAAAAAGATATATACAAATAATTCAGACATGGTAAAAATTATGTAAATGTTTTAATTCAAAAAAGACTTTTAGGTTCAATTTGTTTTACATTATCATTGATAACCTCGGGGAAAATATTACCACTGTGTATGTCAGCAGTAAACAAACAGCTGGAATCATGTTAGTTTTCAAAAGAAGTTGAAAGTTTACATTGTACTTTTGTGTAGGAGCTCTGTAACGGTCAGTGGAAATTATCAAGCTAGTCTTATATGGTGGAAACCATTTACAATACATACACTATTTGATCACAGCAGGAAATTGTTTCCAACAAAATAACCTTGAATAATACACTCTGCACAGCACCTGCTGAGCACCAAATAATGGATATCGCTCTCAAGAGCTCGTCGAGGAGAAGAACACAGAGTTTAAAAGGATAGATGAAGCTACTTTCAGCTGCTCCTTTGTCCCGAGGAGTCATCAGCAGCAGAGCGTCCTGCACATTTGACTTGGCAGTTTTACATCAGATGGCCTCTTGCATCCAAGAGGGATTTGTGAATCTTACTGAAACTAAACCAGCTACCTTTGGCTTGCCAAGTAAACGTGTAAACCACTACACTTTGAGGCGCACACATACTTTAAAAGGATGAAATTAAATATTTAATTTCCATATATCGACAGACTGGCGAACATATTTGAATCATCATAAAGATGAATGCAACAATACCTGTGCGCTCAGGGTTGTTGCATTTTTATGTATAAATATGACACTTTATTGCTTTATATTCTATGTTCAACCTAAATGTTTATCTCCTATTTTCATCGTTCAATACCTCTATTCTTCTTCTCTCTGCTGACAACCAGTATTGATCTTTAGACTTTCTCCACCTGTGCCTCCCATTTTGTCTTGCAGTGTTTACCACTGTGTGCCTTCGCTTTCCTCCATTTTGGTCCTCTCGGTGCACAGCCGTGTTCCTAAAATCCATTTCTTCACAACACCTCTGGGCTACTCACCTCCCTGGGGTGAGGTGAGCCCTGCTGTCATCATCCTCTCTCTACTTGTAATGCGGCTGAAAACTTCCCTCTCTTATCGGCAGGGTCTGAAGAGGCCTAAACACCAGGCAGAAAGATGGGATTTTAAATCGCACTCATTGAGGCATTCATCCAACACAGATTTACCACTCGGTGTACAAGTGTCTGCCTTCGTCTGGCAGCCCTGTAAAACAGTGGTAGCAACATATGTGCTAAAAATCATGCCAGTTACAAGCCTAAAGCCTTTAAGACAGGAGATTCCTATTTATAACATTTATTTTGGTGACAACTTGGTCTCAAAGCAGCCAAGTAATCCATTTTCAGGTATTGCCTGTCAGTCAAATGGTGTGTGCAATGCTTTGCAATCTTCCCTCAGTTTTTCTGTCACTCAACAATTTTTTAGGTTGCTATGACTGCTCGTGCTTCTCTTCCATTTATTCCATATAAACAATGCTTCTGCTTCTGATAACATAAAAAGAAATTCTTTCTGTGAGCCAGGAGGGTGTTTTTTTCCCCTTTTTAAACAGAAAAGATCTCTCCAGCAGTAAATATAAAGGCTTTCATGTAGTGCCTCTAGCAGACAAGCGCTGTCCATAGATTTATTAATCAAAAATATGATAGATTTTTATTTCAAGAACAATGTTTAGCACTATTCCCAAATGAGATTAGTTTACAATGGCATTTTTCATTTAGTGCAAAATTAGAGTTTGGGGGTTTGTTATACATGTAATGCAGTTTCTTCACATTGCAGTTTACTTATCTTTTGGGGAAATTGTTATTCTTGTGGAAAGCAAGGATTTTTTTTCTTTACAGCTAAATAATTTCAATCAAGCAGTTCACTGCTGTGGCTTATTAAAGATAAAGATATTTTTATTTTCCTTATTTTCTGTCGTGTTTATACTGCTGTGATGGTGGATTCTCGTATTAAACAAAGCCAACTTTTCAGATATTGATGCTAGCATATGTATTCTTGCTATGAGCAGCAATACTGCCAAGAGAGTGGTGTGATGCTCATAGCAACAGATTGTTGTGTTGACTGTTTGATGTCAGTGAGATCTCGTAACCTTTACAGTCACAGGAGTACTGTGAAAACTTTAAGAACCACCTATAGCAGCAATAAGTGGAAGTAACTGTTCTCTGTATGACTTTATCAGTGTCTCACATCATTGTGGAGTAATTGTGGCCAATTCTTTACAATGTTGCTTCAGTTCACTGAGGTATTTGCTATTTTGTACAGCTCTCCTAAGGACCCAACACTTTTAGTCTTTTCTTTTTCAGCCATATTGGGAACATTACCCTGTTATGTAACCCATTTGAGGTCAATTTGCCTCACATTTAATTTTAAAATACTTTAGTATACAGAGGAGTTAATGTCTAGCTCAATGACTGCAAGCAATCCATGTCCCGTGGCTGCAAAACAACCCAAAATCATCACCCTTCTGCTACCGTGCTGACAGTTGGTATGATGTGTTTGTGCTGATATGCTGTGTTTGGCTTTCTCCAAATGTGGTGCTGGGCATTATGGCCAAAAAAACAAGACTCCGGTCTTGTTTGTCCAAAGGACATTGTTCCAGAAGTCTTGTGGTTTGTTCAGATGCATCTTTGCAAACCTAAATCATGCTGCCATGTTCTTTTTAGAAAGAAGAGCCTTTGTCCTGGAAGCCCTTCCAGACAAACCATACAAGTTCAGTCTATTTCTAATTTTACTGTCATGAACTTTGACATTTAAAGTTTTTTGACTTAAGTCCTGTAGAATCTGAGATATAGTTTTTTTTGTTGTTCCCTTTAGCAGTGCATTCTCTGAGGGTTCAAAAGAGATCCTCGTCATTCCTGTAGAAATGGTAGGTGTATTTGGTAATGTGCAAAAATATGAAAAATGACTGTATATGGTCATCACAGGCGCACAGCTTAGACTGTCAACATGGAATCTTCCTTCTGTTTGCTGTTCAAACCGTCTGTACAAGGAGCAGCCAATCAGAACAAAGATGGCTTCAAGTGTTTAAGCACCTCGTTTCAAACAATGAACTATGAATCGTCATAAAACTGTATTATTGCCAGGATCTTTACCTTATAATATAAAACACCTTGAGGCCACTGTTGTTGGGATTTAGTGCTATATAAATAAAATTGAATTGAATAATGCAAAGCTATTCTAGTAGAGGCCAAGAATAAAAACACTGAGCTGAAAATTAGCGAAATAACTTCCCTTTAAAACCAGCAGTTTCTTGCAGACATTGTTTTATGTTCTAAGCGCTGGCCTTCATTTCAGTAACACTGCACTAAATAAACTTGATCACTGTGCCACCAAAGTTTGTTACCTAACAAATGTTAGAGGTTTAACAAATATGAGCTTCAGATGAACTTTAATGATCTGTTTGGATCTGGACAACCTCTGAGTGGCTACCAATTTATTTGAAGCTAAAAAAAAAAATGAAATTGAGGACAACTACAGTGATCCAATCTTATCTCCTTGTGAGGAACCTATGTGGCCTGGCGGTTGAAAAGCAACCTGTGTGCAAGACATTCTTGGTTTGATGCCAACTGGAGAATTTTGTTGAACATTATTTCACCTCTCTTTCCTCATTTTCTATTACCTCTGTTCAGCCTTGGAACAAAATGCTCTCAAAGACACTCCTGAAATACCACAAGTACACATGGTTATGCCAAGAAGCTGTACGCTAATTCAACAAAGATTTTGATTAACTCTTAGCCTTTCTTTTTTTTTTTAACCCTATAACTATAGCCGGTCGGAGCAGGCACACTCTGTTTTGCGTAACTATTTTTAAATCCCGGTAGCACTGCAACCACATAAGCTAGCGCAATAATTATTTTTACATATGAAACCACAGGAGTTGTACTTACATCTTATGCCATCAGCTTGTCCTAGGTCACGGTTTCCTTCCACATATAGCTTTGCAAAAACTGCATAAAAAGCACTTGCAGCAACAAAAACACAATATTCCAGAAACACACTTTGCCGATCCGATCAGCTGTTCATAACACTTCCTAGTTGGAATAAACTTCAGCGCGAACTATCGCATGTCCCCCATTACCTGCCCAAAACAGGAAGTGACGTCATTTCGCGGAAATGTAGTTTTTTACCTTCCGGGCCTATACAGGCATATACTGGTGTTTTTAAAGGTTATGTTTGACTTTATGACTTTCTGTGTCGTTTCTGGGATGCTTAGAAGTCAAATTGCACTGCTGGAAATAGTTTATTTTGATGCACATGCTGTTTTTTTGCAAATTTGCATTATAATATTTATTTTTTCCTGCAGTATATAAAAATTGGTGTATTTAAAAAATAAAACTATGAAGACACTCAAAATAAATTTCCTGTGGTGGGAAACTATTTTGTGCAACTTTTTTGTATTTACAGTTTTGAGGGATAAGCCTCTTAAATTTCTCTAACTAGAAATATATGTTAAAAAAACAAAAACGATTTTAAATTTTTTTGTAGTTTATTGCACTTTTTTGCAATTTATGTAATTACTATGCACTTAATGCATACATATTATTAAAATTTGGGCTATAATGGTTGTATTGATGTATAGCAACTTGAAATGCTCCCAAAAATGGCACTACAGCATGTAAAAATATAAAGATAAGCTCTGGCGGACTTGGTTCTATGGTAGGTCTTAAAGGGTTAATATATATTCTATTGTTTTGTTTTCCAGCAGTACAACATATTCGTTGTTCTGCACTAAGATCCAAGAAAACATTTAAAATAGTACAAACTAAGAAAAGCCAATAAAGTTTGTTACCAGTTAGAATTTACATAAAGTTTAAACATCTAGCTTCTGCACCTGCCATTTTCAAAAAAGGAGAGAAGAATGCTTTCCTGAAAAAAATGTCTCTTAGAAACTGAATGATTCAGCAAATGCTGCAAAAATGTCAGTGAGTCCATATTCCTTTATCTTCATATTTCCACCTCATTGTTCAGGATATTGCAATATGAGCAAAAAGGCAACATAAAATAAATCAGTACAGTTTAAAAGCTTAAAGCAGCACCGCATCACCTGCTGGCTACAGCCCAGGTTTGTTGCTGCTTGTAATCCCCACGGATCCTAAAGAGCCTCAGCTCCTGCACCTTCCATCCAGTATGATCCATCCACTGATCTGCTCACCCCAATCCTGACAGCAGGCTGTCCCCTCCTACCAGCAGAGTTTAAAGTGGGCCAGAACAATCCAGAACCTTCTCTTAATGAGCATTTAAATATGATAAGCAGATTAACGCATATTACTGTCAAATTAGTTATGTTTTTGCCTGCTGCAGCCTGGCAGTTGCTTCCAATGACAGCATGGAGATACTTGCTCAGTAACAAGAAACTAATGAAAACATCCTACAGCCCACTCACACCCTTTTTTTCTTCTCATCCCTGTGATGCATTCATGGTGCAGATGCAAATAAAATGGCTCGCAGTACTTCAGCATTTAGCTAGCGTCACATAAGAGGAGCAAGCGTAAGCTGAGTAAAGGGTTTTTTTTTTAGAGCCAGGTCATTTCTGATTCTGCTCAGTTTAGCACAAAATGAGTGTGTGAGCTCCATGTAAAGTTAGTCTATTTCTCAGAGAGAGAGAAAAAAATTAATGTGACAAAATCAGAAATGAGAAAGATGTAGGTAAGAGAGGAGAGAAGAGGAAGATGAAAGATGATTTTCAAAGGTAATGAGTGCTCTGCAAGTGAAATTGGCTAAACTGGAATTTTAAATCTTACATGTAACATCCTCGTTTGAGAGGTTTTAAATCAGATGGCGCTATACATGATGAGTAGCTGAATACGTTTGTGAAACTTCCTTGCAAAACAAACTGAATCATACTAATTTTGTATTATTTTAAGGTTAACATACCAGGCTGTTCAGTGCAGGCTACACTGGTTAGATCACAATGCTGTGGTGAAGTTCACAGTGATTCATTATGCTGGGCTGGTACAGAGCAGGCTACTCATGGTCACTGTTAGGTTACATCAATTAATTGAGGCAATGATTTTAATTAGATTGAGATGAGACATTATATCTTGCTGAGTTAATTTGGAGCCTTAAACCCACAAAGAGCAGTGAATACTGGAGAAGCAGCAAAGGTCGGGTCATCGCTGCTTGTACAAAGGAGAAAAATCAGCTGGACCTCACAAAGCAGATTACTGTGTGACTTCTTTCTGAGTAATTACTTTGCCCATGTTGATCTTAGTGTGACCCTACCTGCTAAAGCCCACCTTAACGCCTGCCTAGAACTCAGACCTCCTCTCATAAACAAGAACTTCAAATCTGTCTTTTTCTCTGCTGCTGACTTCCAGTCACCCTCGCCTGCTGGGCTGAATCTTGTTTCTTCCCTGTTACAGAAATGTATCATTAGGATGTTGCTTATCATTGCTCTTATCATAAATTCTTAATCATCCTATAACTACAGTTGACTAATTGTGCTTTTATCTGCAACTTGAAATATGAAGTATAGGAGTTCTGCTCCTTTTCTTTGTAAGCACCTCCGGCCTGTTTGGAATTTTGTTTGGAATTTCAAGTCTGACTTCAAATATCTACAAAATACCCTGCAAAAAGATAGCAGATAGTATGAGAGTGATTGTTTTTGAATAGTGTATCAGAAACTGATAAAAAGAATTTTAAAAATCAGAAGGACTTTTTGTATGAACACTCTTCTTTGGCATATTCACATTCACATGCTTATGTTGTATTTGTATATTGCCCAGGGTGCTAGCTGCTGACTGCCAGTGAAAAGATCTGCCAGCTCCAACTTTCATGACATTTGCCAGTTTGATTTCCTCCCTTCCAAAAACTGAGCAAACTGACTATAAGTTGTCTATGAATAGTACCAAACAGAAAATCTTTTTAGATAAAAAAACAAACAAAAAACATTTCACTAAAAGTTTAAGTTTTCAGCTGGGGAAGGGAGGAGTTGGGGGTGGGGGGTCATTTTATTAGCTGATTAAAACCGATGATGCGGCAGCGGTTTAGACAGATTTGGCTCACAACTGAGGCAACACGAGGCAAGGACAAGCACAGAGCTGCAGACATCCTAAAAACATTTATTTTTTTGTTTGAAGACTGTGTGACCTTGTGTGTTTTCAGGGCGCTTAAATTAAAAATTTCAAACTCCAAACGAGATTTCTTTTTTAATTTTTTTTAGAATTTCAAAAGCAATGCTGAAGGACCATGAACATTTTGCTCTCGAAACTATAGGTGAAAGCTGCTTGTACATTTGTAGCACCCTTTAGACGCATACAAATGAAGTTAAGCTTTTAAAAACTACAAAGTAAAACCACTGAACTATGAAATGTGATGAATTGGTGCAAAAATTGTGCAACTAAAGTTACAATAACCTCTTTATTTTGAGTGTGTGGTAAAGCAGTTTAATTCTAAATTAATTTTTACAGCCTTAATTTAGCCGTAGAATAAAATTGCTGCTTTGAGTGGCTTACATTAAAAAACAAGTTTAAAGCACTTTTAGAAAACAGTTGCGTTATATGATAAGAGTTCTCAGAGATCTCAGTTTTTGTGCCCCATACACAATACAGTTGGAGGAACACCAGTTTTATTAACAACTGAGAACATAAACACTTACTGGGAGTCCTTAATTGCTACACAAGGCTCAGACATGGTGACCTGCTAAAAGCTAAACCTTAACGCCGAAGTCCTTGTGGACTATTCTGTACATGTAGGCAAAAAGTAGAGCTTTAATAAATCAGTATAATTTAAGATCTTTTAAGTTAAATGCTCATCTTCTTCTCTCAGAAGAAGATGCTACAGGTTGCTCTAGCATCCTCTTCTGTTACACCCTCTGCATGTCCTTCTTTACTACATCCATGACCCTCCTCTAAGGTGTTCCTCTGGACTGACAATGACATATTCAGCATCCTATGCCTAATATAGCCACTATCTCTCCTCTGCACATGTTCAAACCATCAGCCTTGCTTTTCTAACTTTGACTCCAAACCACTAAACCTGCGCTGTGCATCTGATATATTCATTTCTAATCTTATCCATCCTGGTTACTCCCACTGAACACATCTTTTTGTCAGTGTCACCCTTTCTAAACCTTACACAGCACATCTCAGTACCACCTTGTAAACCCTTCCTTTCACTCTTGCTGCTATTCTTCTGTCACACCTGTCTCCACCCACCCCACCCTGCCGTCAATGTCTTCTTTATCTCTCTTTTCTACTATCTATTGCTTTAAATGGTTTACTACTTGTACTCCTCGCCTACTCTTCACCTTTCCACCTGTCTTCCACTCAGTCAAACACATAATCTGTTTCCTTGGTTTCTTGTGTTCTGGGGGCCTCTGGATGTCTGGAGTTTTGATCTCCTCCATACCTGCTTCATACCCTGGAGGACGGGGCTGTGGCTCCCCACACTCCCTAGCAGATCGTTACATGGAGAAACCTTTGGAATGCAAGCATGCTGATCCACACAGGTATGCACACAGGTGTACACACGGGTATTCACAGACGCGGACTACAGCTTTCTTGGCTGCTGCCTCAAAGCACATTGTGCGCTGTCTATCTTGCGTGCTGCACAATATCGTTTATTATTTAGTATCTACTGATATCTACTGCTAGCTAGTTTATTGTGATGGTGCTGTTTTTTTTATTATGTTGCTCTTTGTTGTTTGCTTTCTCTTCTGTTTTTTTTCTCCATACAGGTGACCCAGGTGTTTTTTTTTTTTGTTTGTTTGTTTTTTTTCTTTCTTCCCCCCCTTCTCACCGTCTCTTCTCCCCTTTGGTTTTCTTTCTCTCCCTCTCTTTCTTTCATTCTTTCTCCCTGTCCTATCCCCCAGTCATGTCTGTCCCGTTTGTAGCAACTGAAAATAAAATAAATTCATAATTATAATAAAGGTCAATCAAATGGACCAATATGGCAAGGCCATGATGATCCACTTGGTAAAATAAATCCGCTTGGCATCTTTCTTGGCCTTAAGACAACAATTCTGATGGCTAAAGATCCAAACGGGACACAAAAAAAAAAACAAAAAAAACAAAACAAAAAAACCCCACATAATCTGTGTTGCTTCCACTGACTTTCATTCGTTTTCTCTATAGTGCATACCTCCACCGTTCCAGGCTCTCTTAGACCTGCTACTACTACTCTCACCACAGTTCAGTGTTATCTGCAAATATCATAGTCCACAGAGACTCCTCCCCCATTTCATCCGTCAATATTTAATCAATAATGAATGCAAACATTTTAATTAAATGAGGGCTCTGCCTGTATTCACATAGTGAAACAGAAAATGAACTGGTATTTTTCCAGTGATTTTCTTGTCTTATAGACCTCCAAAAGCAGCTTTTATACTATAACCCACATTTACATATTATGTGTACTATTTATCACACACACTCATAAGGACAAACTGGGGGACTGCGACTCAGCACATTTCAAAGAACATCAAGAGGAAAACTGGTAAAAGGATCCAATTACACAAAACAACACTGTTTTTCACCAGTTGTAAATGGGACTATAAATTGGATATATAATTCTGTATGTACCCTTAACTTCTATATTCTCAACCAAGTACTGTATTTCAAACTCTGACAACAAATTCTCTTTTTACACTAATAAGCTGTAGGGAGGTTTACAGTAAACAGTAAATTGGACATTTTAAACCCAAACAAATCTGAGGGTGAAGACAATTTAGATTCCTCCCTCCTATTCCTGAGTGCTAATCTAATCGTTGCTTCTGCAGCTCATATTTTTAATTTATAGCTTGCTTCAGGTAAAATTTCAAAAATCTGGAAGGCTGCACAGGTTCTCCCACAGCATAAAGCTGGTCACCCAGGTGAATTAAATAATTACCATCCCAACTCAAAATTGTCTTGCAAAAACCTTAAAGTGCCTAGTAAACGTTCCACTGACGCTGTGTCTTGAGTCAAATAACATTTTACAGTCAGAGGAGTCAGGATTTAGATCATGTATCAGCGCAACATCAGCAGAAATTTGTCTTCAATATTATAAAAGCCCTTAGTAATTCTGAATATCACTTTACACTTTGCACAATGTAGCAAATAGAATTTAGACAGGACTCTCTAAAGCTTTCAGGTCAAGTCTCTTTGCCATCAGTGCAGGTGTTCCTCAGGGATCCATTCTTGGACCTCTTTTAATTCCCCAATAAAAGTAAATATCATCTTTGCATTTTTATGCAGATTACAATACTTTATATCCCATTGGCTGTTCCATTGATCTGGCCATTGCAAATTTCAGTGTTCTTTAGTTACATTTCAGAATAAAATTGACTTTCGGCTGCTCACTTATTCACAAGGTGTCGCCACAGCAGGTAGCTCCGCATGTTTGATCTAACAGATTTTTTATATCCGTTGCCGTTCTTGATGCAACTCCAAAGCATTGGTGTTGTTTTGCAGCTACACCCTCTGATTTCACTAGCACACTATATATATATATATATATATATATATATATATCCCTCAGAACAGCAGCTGAGAGGGATTAAGGGAGGGATTTGGACAGCGATAGCTAAAATCTATAATGCTGGTGTTGTATTTTACAGGCTGTGTTTGCATTGTGGCATTTCTGCTCTAAACCCATTTGCATCTCTTCCTCTTTGTCTGTGTATGTATGTGTGTGTGCGCTGATATTTGTGTGAAAAAACAAAGAGACAGTGTGACAGAGGCTGGCAGAAATAAGTGTGCTGTGTTTTCAGAAAGCCCTGTTTTTAGACTGTGACATCTGACGAAGGAGGAGGGGATGAACAGATGTACTTTGCTCATGCGTCTGACAGGTGTACCAGAAAGCTCTCTCCCCTCTCCTGACAAGAAAAGCTTGCATTCCTTTTTCCAGATCTCCTCTGAGCCGTACTCCTCTCTCCTTCCTTTCCTGTCCCTCAGACACAGACCGGCCCACAGTACCTGCAGGTGGGACCTCACTGGTGACTTGAGCAACGTGCCTGGGATCCTATTAAAAAAAGCAACTCAGTGCGCTGTGTTCTCTCAAGTGTAAAGCCTATTTCATTCCCTATGAGCCAAACAGCTTGCAGTCGCTTGACGCTCTGGTGGTTTGTTGCAGATGGAAAATAGAACTGCAGAAGTCTGGGCTTGTTTGTTTTTGCCATTTGGTTGTGATCGAGATACAGTTTGTGGCATGGAGTTGACTTGGCTAAGAACCAAGGCTTTGCACCCTATAAGCTTTTTGTGGACACGCCCAAACTTTGGACAGGCCAAATTTGACTTTCGGCTGCTCACAAGAGTTTTATCAATTTAGGAGTAATTTATGCAGTTTTTTAAAATTTAAAAGCTTACTCCAGCAAAACTTTGTTTCTCCATTTCAAAATTCTCCCAAATGGCTCACAACTGAGAATCAAAGGTTGCATATTTTGGCCTTGGAGTCTTTCAGCTGTACTGATCCAATTTTGGGATGTTTTTCTGGATTTAAACCTCTCTCTGGAAAAAAAAACAACCTTGGGTTTTATTGTGTATTTAAATGCTCTTTGATAATCACACTTTGTTTGTATTTTGGAAAAGTCATTTGAACAAAACTGCCCAGAAAGTCAATGAAACTTTTTGGTTCAAAAGTACTCTTGACACACACAAAATAAAAAACAAGAGCTGAAGATAAACATTTATCTGAATGAAGTTTTGCTTAAGGGTACAAATTCATGTACTGCATTTTCCTATTAAAAACCCCCACTTCATTTCCAGTTTGGTATTGGGTTGCAATTAAACCATCAATGGATCTATCTGTTATCCTCACATTCTGAATAACTTCGCAGCTTCTGGGATGGGACTATCTGACCAGAACATAAATGTGGGATGCAGAGTGAGACCCTGTTTGCATAAAAATGATAAAATAATCGGCAACTGCTGCTGTAAACACGCCAAGTTCTGGTTTCCCACTCCATCATGTTTCAGTCAGCAGTAACTCAACATCTACCAATTCCTCCAACTGGTTGTCGCCTCAGCTGCTTGCCTCAAAGTTCAGATTCATGTAAGTGGGCTACTTGTTTGTTCCCTGTCATTGCTACAATTAACAATTACAATTAATGCTCTCCCACTGCTACATCACTTTTCTCATAAAATTAATCTTTCTTTTTTTTTTAATCCTATTTGTTTATTTATCAGGGCCAGTCAATATTAATGGATATGAGACTATAATATATGATGCAAATAGCCAGATTCTAGCGAAAGTCACCCATATGGAAAAGATATATAGAAATCTTATAAAGTTTGTATCTGTCTTGTGTGAAACTTGTATGAAAAGCATACAAGAGTGAAAACAGATATAAGATCCCTTGAAAAATTATATAAATGAAACTTGTATGTTTTGGATACTTACTAAAACAATATATGTAATGAGAAAGTGACACTTTCATGAGTAAATCACATGAGTCTTATATGATTCACTATATGAAGTAGGCCACATCTTATGCAAGTCTTTTATAAGTTTTTACTATTTCTTTTCCATTCGAATAGGTAACATAAAATTATACAAAGCACAACTGAGAGTATATACAACAGGACACATAATAAAATACAATTACAATGATGTATACAGAGGATTTACCATAATAACTCTATTTCCTTTGCCTTAAAAGAAATGAGAAGTTATTCCAATATTTATTTCCCTTTAGTCACAGCACAATTTGTTCAAAAGTAGTTTCACCTGTGACAAATGTCACAATTTCTTTTAGTGATGGTGCCAGTACCAATCCCACTGACAGTCCTTTGGCAGGGCAACCCTATATATAAAACAAAAATACCATGTTTACAAATCTCAGATCTCTAAAGGTGTTTTTAATCAAAATATGGCTGTCTTCAAAAGTGATTCTGTTGTATTGATTATTGTTCTATCTGTTAATGACCAGGTAGTACAACAATCATCAATGTGCTTCATATAAAAGATTCAGACAGAATTGGCTATCAGAAATAATAATTTGCTTGAAATGTAGCCATTTAAATGTTTAAACCGTGTGGCAGGAATTAAAGAGAATTATTTAATTGACGTTAGCTCAATGATTTAAGGGTTAGAACTGGAACATCAAGAAGGTTTTAATCCGGTGGCTGCAGACTCTACATGGAGTTTGCATGCTTTCCCTGTGCATGCGTGGGTTGTTCCAGCTTTTTCCCCACAGTCCAAATACATGCTCATTAGCTTAATTGCTAATCCTAAATCAACCGTACATGGTAACCTAACAGCTTAAGATCAATAAGCAGCTAAGAAAATTGATGGATGATTTTCATAAATTGATTCTTCAAATCTGCACAACAATCAAAACTAGAGATTGCTAACATATAACCAGTCCAAATCATCATCAGCATACATAAAACAGTACATCTTCCATCTATGAACTTTTTCTCTTGTTTTATAAAGGCAATGACCTGTCAGGAAGTGGGCTTGGATCTGTATAGTGTTAAAAATTCCCTTTCTTCCCTGACCTTGATGCAAAGGCTTTGTTCTTTATATATATTTCTACAGAAGGAACTCCAGAATGCCAATTTATTTCTGTGTCTAAGTTTTAAGGAGGTGGTACAAAACAGCAGGCTAAATGGACTTTCCTAAAAGAAAATTAAGACCATTAATTTAGTCACAGCTAAAACTTTATACTTTGATTAACACAGTGAGAAATCCTTTTAATAAAGACTTCAAATATACCCAAGGCGATACGGAAAACACGAGGAATTTAAATCACAACTGTTCCATGAAGTTTTTGCAAAGCCTTCTTCGGTCCTTGAAGAAATCGAATACAAGCTAAATTCAGCATCCCCAAGACAATGTTAGTCGGATACTCAAGTTAAAACACGGCAAAGGCATTTGTCCATTAATCAAACGTATCTTTCCTTCTCTTCTCTTTATCGATTAATGAAAGATCCAACATGAATGAAATCACAGTACGGGCTCTATCTTTATCATATCTGTCAGTGATGGTAGTGGTGTATCTGCGGCATGGGTTTAATCTTTCCTTTGGAGGCACAGACTCTCGATCAAACAGCAAATCACACTGAGGGCACAGCAGCAGCCCCAAATCCCTGACTTCAACACTGAAAAACGAGGCAAAATATACAGATTCACATGAGATAAGTCTGCAAGCACGAGTGCATGATGGGAATATTTAGTTACTGTGAGGACACAGTAGAGACATTGCTCTGCCCTGGTCTGAATAGCAAACTTTAATCATTATGTGAATCTTGGCTGTCGAACTTGCTGGCAAAATGCCGTTAAAGACATTAAAGGGAGATTCAAACAACCGAGTAAAGGGATTAGTTTCTGAAGGGTAGTCAATGACAAACTGCTCTTCATTAATGGAAATTTCTTGGGTAAATATACATTTTAGAAAAAGTGTGGCTCATTACATTGGCCTAATAGACGTGTCAGATATATATTTTTATAATTTCATCGTGACTAATGTTTTAATTTGACTGGCATTTTGACCTTTCGAGTAACATAATTGTTCCTGTTTCATATTTCAGAGTTGATTGCTTTGCTTTAAATAGCTCGCTGTGTTCTCTTTAAAGAGAGCGAATCAGTCCAATTATTTTAAAAGCATATTTCATATGGCCATCAGAGCTTACAATGTGCAGCACATCCTTGATGCATTTATTCTTTTTAAAAGTGGAATTAGAAATAAATTAAAAGCAAAGTGTATCCGCCATCATGGCTTTGGAAGACTGATGCCTGGGTTGCGGCAACCGCTGCGATCCGAAAATGGCTGTGAAAAGCAAATCTGCATAGGCAAACACAAGCAGAGAACACAGACACACACACCGAGTCTGTCTCTCTCTTGAACAGACAAACACGATGATTCTTATTTCTCTCACAGGGAGAAGTCCAGGTGCTGTAACCTTTTGCTGCTAGTCCTGTCAGAGTGAAAAACCCAGCTGTGTGCTGGGAATGACATACTGCAAATAGGCCTTCAGCTTCTTATTGGCATTCAGCGAGCCCAACACTTCTCTTTTTCTCTTTCTCGATCTCTGTGTCCCCGACTCTCCTCTCTCTCACACACACACACACACACACACACCTACAGATCCACTTCCCCGCTTGTCACCGTGCATAATGATAAGCCCATCCAGAGCACCATCTTGTGGACATCTCCAACTCTGGTGGTTGTCTAAAACGTCCCTTTTGATTACATTCAATTAAGCAACTGACTAATCAGCTTCAATCAAACGTCTCCGGGTGCTCTTTCTTTAATGGCACAATAGGAGTACCTCAAGAAAAGCAAAAGCTTGTTTAATTTTAACTTTAACACATACCATCATTAGCACTGTCTTTCACAGGTTTCACCGAGACAGACGGAGACGAGGTCTTACATAAATAGATGGTTTTAAAGTTTTAAAGTTACATCAAAGGAATAAGTTTTCAAGCAAGAGCAGAACTCTGCAGGACTTTTTGCATGACTAGCAGCACTAAACGTGACTAACAACACACTGTGCCATGACAAACAGAGCTCTGGTCCTCTCACCCACAGATCCAGCTACCCCCCACCAGTGCATATAAATTAAAAAAAAAAAATCCAATGAGTGTACGTATGTGTGCGCTGCCATGATCTCTGTCCCCAGGGTGTGTAGCAGCGCAAACCCCACTGCCTGTGCTCTGGTGCAGCCATCTGGATCACAGTGGGAAGCACCTGCTCGCAGGCTAACACTTTAACGCTGCATCTGCTATGCTCCCCTCGCCAATCATTTCCACCTGAAAACCTTTTCCTCTGTATTAGGAATAAATGTTTTCCCCCAAAAGGCATCAAGTGAATGGATTTCAGAGCAAATGTGTCCTACTTGTTAAGCTTTTCCCCAGATTTTGCTGTCACTTTAATTCAGTTGAAGAAAAAAGGGAGAAGACTTCCTGCTCATACTCAGTTTTACAAATATAATTCTTTAAAGCTGACCTTAATCAATACTTCTAGATAGAAAGTGGATCAAAAATAATTAGCATAATATGAAAGGGGTCAATCATGGTGCCAATTCTTATCATTTCGTTCACTGTGACCAGTCTTGCTTTTAGGGAGGTAGCTATATTGATCAGAGGCCTATATCATATCAAACAACTAGCTATGAAAACAGTGAAGACTGAAGTTGCTAAAAAAGACATATTTTACCCAGTAGAGACCAAAACAAGAATTAAAACCAGTGAATTGTAATGTTATTGTCATTTCCATGTGAAAACAAGAACAAGTCATTGTTCAAAACCTTGCCATATCAACTCAAGAAGTGAGGTCAGTATTTAGAGCTTCTTTCTGTTGCCCCCATGTGGCCAAAAATCTCATTGCAACCTTTTCCAAATACTTCCACTCTTATCTATTCATTTCAACTCAATTCTATTTTATTCATTTTGTTTTTTAAATCAAATCACAAAAGCAGTCAAGGCACTTTGTAAAACCCCTACAATATTACAATGACAAAACAACAATCACACAACCTTCTTTGGGCAAGGACTTGGTGACAGTGGGAAGAAAAAACTCCTTTTTAATAGGAAGAAACCTTTGGCAGAACCAGGCTCGTGGAGGGGCAGCCATCTCCTGCCACCGGCTGAGGGTTATGGAGCTACCCAACTTCATCATAGGTAGTGAAAGCCATCACTCAGGCCAGTATTTCTATCATGTCATCTTCACCTTGAAAATCTAATCTGCCAAGTTATTTATGTCAACACAGCCAAGTGCAGATTTGTTTACCAGCCTCACTTGTGCTCTTACCTCACCCCAGATTTATTGACCAACTAACTCAGTCAGAGGTTGCCACCGAGACAAGCAATCAGCTTGGTGCTCGTACACCCGTGACCTCTGATGTCAAGTTGCTACAGCGGGATGCAGCAGCAGCATACTGATAACGGCTCTCTGCTTGCAGGTGGAGGCAAAAAATCTATAATTCATTTTCAGCTGCCCTTCTGATAGAAATGACGGTGTGAGGCCAACAAATAGAGTTTGTACATTATTAGCTGATGAAATCGCACAGATGCCAAACAACATAATGCAGTCCACAGAAACAGCAAAACCCAGCTTGATACGACTTGACAAAAATATCACTGTATTCTTTCACTGCAGAACGTTTGGAAAATAAGTAACGGACCGGTGTGTTTGCCTTAGTGGCATGTAGCAATGAGATTGCAATTGCAGCTAACTGATTCTCTCCAGGTGTGTACCTAGGTTGCCAGTAATACCTCTTTACCACCGATGTTCTGCCAGTTCCTAATCTAGAATCAATTTCATGTTTTTCCACCTAACAATATCTGGTGCTGGTGCCAACACAGCATCAGAACCACTATGGGTTTCCAGAAGTTGAGCTATAATTTCCACTCAGTAATATTAGGTTATAAATTCTAATGGCACTATAACTGACTTCACACAAGCAACACATTAAAAAACAAACAAAACATGAAAAGCCATCTCTAGAGCAGGGGTGTCAAACTCAGTCTTATGAAGAGTGGCAGCTGGAAGCTGAGATCACATTCAGGGTCACGCATGAAATCACTGAGACATTTTAATATATCAAAAGCATACGTAATGCTACCAGTTCATTTTTATAAGTATAGTTTGGTCCATATGAAAGTCAAATCAATAGAAGTCAACAAGTTGTCATGCTAATATAAATTTAATCAAGTACTGGTAGGAGTTAGAAGTTACTGAAATACCTGCAAGCACACATGGGAATACAGTATATAAGGGGAAAATGGAGTTTGTAGTTCAAACAAACTTAAAAGTTGATATTTGGTTTGGTAACCTTTATTCTCCAACACAGCCTGAACTCTTTTAAGGCAAGCTTTTCTGTAATTTCTTGAAGTAATCTTCAGGAATAGTTCTTTGGGATTTTTGAAGGACAATCCAAAATTCTTTGAATGTTGGCTGCCTTTTGTTCTGTTCTGTCAAGATGATCCCAGACTGCTTCAATGATGGTGAGGTCCAAGCTCCAAAGCAAAAACTTTGAAAGACGTTCAGAAACCCTGGAGTACTGCTCAAGACCATTTTACAAACAGTTACAAGAAAATCTGGCTGCCTAGAACCAAAACATCAAGAAATAATCAGAAAAGTCTCCAGATTCTTCCACAGTACTGTATTTCTTAAAAGATTGCAAATTAAAACTAAAGGACTATAGGGAATGCAAGTTTTGATAATGTATATCACTCTCACCTTCCAACGTGAGATAAAATAAAACTTTCGAATTGGATTTTTCAGTTTTTCATCTAATTCGATATAAGATATAAAAATGGTTTTCAAGGGCAGCAAAAGCACAAATATTCTTATTTTTAAGTCATTCTAAACGAATAAAAACACATAGGCCTTACTCGCACTGGAGCACTAAATTTGGCAGGTCACATTTTATATAAGAACGCCTCGTACCGAAACTCAGAGGCGAGCATTTCCATCTTCACAAATAGAAGTCACAGTGATCTCCTCTGTGTCTTCATTTGTGCTAAATGAGACACCAAAACATGTCAAAGGGGGTTGAAACCTTGAAATACAAAGAAAAACAAAAATCAAAGAGGGCAGGATGAAATTCGTGTAGTTGGGAGAATTCTTTTGAAAAGTTTATTGAAAAATGACTGCAAGGTACACAAAGAGTTTTAAAGAGAATCGGTTAATGAAAAGATGAGTCATCTGACATATCAACACTTTATTTTGTTTCATTTAACTTATTGTTCGTGCCATATATAACATTACAGTTTGAATCTGCTCTAACGTAAGCATTTTCTGAGAATCAATAATGACAATAACGTGTATAAGTCTAAAAGATATTAATAAAATACACAAAGGTGCATAATCCGAAAGAACGTTACAATTGACAGTGTTCAACTCTGTAATTGGATTTGATTTCTTTGTGCACATAATACGCAAAAACCTTGAGTTGCACATGAGATTTCACTCCCATATCAATGCAGCAGGTTCTTGGCAGCTCATCTGTAGTCCTCATTTCGAAGAGAAATGACAAAATGCTGTGAGAGCATATTCAGTCCATCATCTTTGTTCGTGGTAATCACTTATTTTTATACCATTATAGCTGAGAGAAGAGTTGAGCGGCATTGTCGATATTTACAGATTCCTTTGGTGGCTCTCTGACAACCTAAGAAATTTAAAAGTATATATGTTGATAGCAATAGAATTGTTTTAAAAAAACAGGTAAAAGAATGTTAAAAGTCCATGAGTTCCTCCTTTACCTGTATTTGTTTCTTTGGTTCAGGAGCGACTGACTTTGAAATGCTCTTAACATCCCTCTGGACTTCTGTGAAGATTTGATTTAGACTCTCCACTTTCTCCTTTTTCACTGTATTGATCTGTGATACCGCAATCATGTTAGAGCAGATGCAACAAACACCACGAACAAGGGAGGATACATAATACATGTACAAAAACAAAACCCAATAAGCCAAAGAAAACAAAACCGGGAGTAAGAGATGAAAGAGATCTTACATGTTTGAGTGTTGTTGTGACGGGTTTCGCTTTGGTCTTGTTCTTCAAGTGCTTGTTTGCCACTTGAAAGACGTTCTTCTGTTTTTTCCCCTTTTGTTTATTCTTTGCCATTTCACCTGTGGAAAGAACGGCAATCAGCATGGATGCATTTGTGGAAATTATTTACTTTCTCTACCATGTTCTTCCTCCAGTGATTCCCTGTGTTTGTCTGGCAGTCTCTGCTCTGATCACACACTCACAGATTCATAGCTTGCTCCTGATTCTAGACGTGCCTGGAAAGCCACCTGATTATCAACACCTCTTTTTTACCCCAAAAAGCTCAGTTATGGCCATGGGCCTTAAAACAGTGGTCAAAAAGGTGTAGATGATATCAGAAAATGCTGTAAGTCAAATGAAAACGCACTAATTCAGTCAAGTTTTATAGTGTTATAACTTTTTATATTAACATTTTCCTGCACAACCTTCTCAAAAAACAAAAAAAGCTGATGTTGGAGTTTGATTTATAAACTACATAAATTCACAAATTCTTCCTGCCCAGTGAAGGTGACACACACAACTGCAGATTCTACAAGAGCAATAAACACGGCACAACTGAAATCTGCAAAAGGTAAAGACAACAGCAAAAGTATAACCTCCAGGGGGGAAAATATATTGCTTTGTCATTTACATTTTTTTTTTTTAATTTTAAACCTTATTTGGGGACAATGATTTCACCCAATTTAACTGGTGAGTCTGTACATGCAGATTTCATGGTCTGGTGAAAAATGGAATCAAAGTGGATAAGGAGTCATAATGTGGCTGAAGAGCTGGGTGAAAAAAAACAAGCATATCTGTAGCTAAAGGCCTTTGCTGATATTATATGTGTTTTATTTATTTGTTGTTTTTTGTTTTACTTTTCTGGTAGCATATTTAGCCTTCATTTTTGACAGGACAGTAGAGTAGGGCGGTGGTATCGACTTGAGCATGGGCCCCCACAGTAGCATTTCAGCATTTGTATCACCTGCTCAAACCATCTCTTCATATATTCAGACTCTGGGAGGCAGCCAGAATACCTGAAGTAAACCTGCAGGCACATGCTAAGGAGAGGGGAACCAGCTTTATGCTGTGAGGCTACAGAGCTAACCACTACATTACCCAGTCGCTCCAACCTCATCCTTTTTATTGCCTGCACTTCTGGATATACAGCTTATCTGGGTTTGAGTCACGGGGGCAGCAATCTAAGCAGAGAAGCCCAAGCCACCTCTTCCAGCTCATTCTAGGGGGACACCTAGTCCCTCCCAAGCCAGGGAGTCCTGGGTCTCCCCCATGTCCAAAACATCTCGCCTAGGAGGCATCCAGGAGGTATCCAAGTCAGATGCCGGAATGACTTTAATGAAGCTATTATCTGGGTCTCTGGTGGAAATATGGAACTTTTCATGCTGTAAGTAGGTAAAATCTTTATCTTGTGTACATGGGCACAAACTAGCACGTTTGAGACCAGCCAGGGAAAAAACAAAGATCTTGCTCAGGAACATAAAAACGCTTCCATTTAGCTGGGCTCGGGACTGGCACTGGGAGTGCACTAGTCTGTGACCTGTGGTAACGTTATAGGAATTTCCAAAGAAACGGTAAAGCTTAAAGACTAAAATTTATCATCAGTGTGTTGCATTTACACGGAAGGACAGCAAATAGACAACGTAAGAGGGAGACATTGTAAATACCTGATACACATACAGCAGTGCATAGAAAAGAGTTAAGACAAACAGCCAAGAAGAATACCATCAGAAATATAATAATAACAATAATAATAATATGTATTACGGTCTTTAACGACATGTAATAATATTTCAGGCAAACTGAAATCCAGTGCGGTAACCAGCTAGTTAGCGGAGTGCCTCACATGTTAGCCTGTGTTATAGTACACATAACGACGATGAAACTAAGCGACTTATTTGAGGTTATTTATGTTGGTATAACAGTTCGTAAGTGTACGGCTGTAAGATGTTTATACGCCACTTACCGAACTTCTTCGAAGAGTGGCGTTAAAATCCTCGTGCTACTTGAAAACACCACCGTGCCTTCTTGGTGACGTCATTTGCCTGCGACAGAAACGTAACGTTAACGCCCCTGTCACCTGTTTCGAGAGAGTAGCTGACTTTCTTTCTAGGACAAATGAGATAAACGATTATTTAATTTCTTTATATTGTACTGTGAATTAGATAACTAATTCACAGAAACTAAACTTATATATTTATACTCACACCACCATAACTTGTTTTTGCCTGAGATGCATTTCTTCTTTTTTGCTCGCTTTTAGGAACTCCACAGCAGAATATCGGCATCCCCCGTCACACCAACCCACTGCATGTTCTACATGTCTTCTCTAAGATCTTCCTCTTTTCCTCCTGCTGGTAGCTCCATCTTTCAATATATCCGTATTCTGATTTTTTTTAAAAAGAAAAAAAAACATCCCAGCCTTGCTTTTTTTTTTTTACCTAATCTGTCCCTCTGATGTACTCATTTCCCATTCTGGTCATTCCCAATGAAACTTTTAACATCTCAATTTCCGCCTCCTGTCTTTTTGTTTGTTAGTCCATCTCCAAACCATACATCATAGCAGGTCTCACTACCATCTTGTAAATCTTCCCTTCACTCTTGGGCTATACTGCTGTCACAAATCACCCCTGACCCTCGTCTCCAACCGCATCATCCCGCCTGCACGCCCTTCTTCACGTCTCTTGTGCAGTGACCATTTTTTATTTTGGTTTGTGCAGTCTATTATTATGTCCTCTTGCACAGTCGCGTTTTCGTTTTTTCCTTTGGACCAGTTCATACGCACCTGTTCATTATCGGTGAATACTGTCTCATTTGACTTTGATTTGTAGGCTAAATATTTATATGTATTATAGTCTGAAATAATAATAGAGCAAACTGGCCTTTAGTTTCTGTTTTGCGCCTTGATGAACTGTGCATATCAGATATATGTCCTATCATTTCTTGCTCCTGAGGCAGAAGGAGCGAGATAATCAGTGAAGCAGAGGTTAAGCCAGTCGCCCCAACCACTGAGCAAACTCATCAGTTCGTTTTAGAGCTTCACGGATCAGGTCCCTGTACCGGTAACACGTTGCTGTGCTGCCTGGGAAGCAACAGCAGGTGGCACCATAATACCAGCGCTTATCATTACCTGCATGTTTTTTGTTTTTTTGTTGTTGGGTTTTTTTTTTCTGAAAACCCTTATTATGTCATTGTACTCTGAGTTGCAACGGGAAAGCAAGCGTTTATTGAAGGAAGACGTAACCCCCCCCATCATCATCACTGACAGGCATCATGCAAATCATGCAGCAAATTGACCTATTAGTTTTTACTTTTTTTTAATGAAAATCTTACCAGACAAGCTCTAAGTTCATATTCGAGACCCCCCACCCCCATTTCACACGCGATTTAACGATTGCTTTGTGCGTTTGCAGACATTTGTACTAACTGGTGTTTGCGACAACTTTTTGTGTAATTATTCGAAATCCATCTACCTCTCTATCGATATCTGGTGATTGTTTGCGCGTTACTGCCGCAATATCTCCACTGTCATGACTGTAGTCCACTGTCCGTCTGAATGTGTCACTGGGCTACGTGTCTTCTTCACTTCCTCACATGACAGACGCGTAAAATCCGTTAGATGAAAGGTGAGCACGCGCTCGTCGCGCTCGAGAGATAGGCTATTAAAGCTTCATAGCTGCTGGCAGATGAAACGTTTAAACCACTGCAGATTCAGTGAGAGAGAGAAAGACAGAGAGAGAGAGTGAGAGAGAGAGAGAGAGAGAGAGAGAGATCCATTGATCCGACGTGTTGCAGCGTTGCGGTGCATCTAAACTCCTCCCGGGCTGCCGGACGGACACGCCGCACACTGGGACCCTATATAAGCTCTGCAGCTGTCAGGTGGAGGACACTAGCTGCTCTGCACTGGGGAACGAGTCGCTTTAGCTTTAGGGGATTACAGCTCTGCCTGCTCGCTCATACATCCAAACTGTCACCATGTCTTGGGGATACAAACCAAACAATGGTGAGCCGCTGATTCGATATATATATCTATATATAATTATATATATATATATTACCAGTCCTACCAGCAAGCGGGCTGCTAAATGAACGAAGGACAGTGCATTCACGGATCACTGCGGGGATTTTTTATTTTTTTTTACATTGATTTATTTAGCCTACTATGCATATTTGGAGACGCACTCACACCTTCAGCTCCCAAATACACAGATAATTAAAATTTTAAAAGAATATATTTATAGATTGATATTAAATACAATGTTATTATTATTATGTAATTTCCAGGACCTCAGAAATGGGTTGAAAATTTCCCTATTGCCGATGGAGTCCGTCAGTCTCCTATTGACATCGTACCGGGCCAAGCATCATATGACGCGGGGCTGAAGCCGCTCACCCTGAAGTACGACCCGTCCACCTGCCTCGATATTCTCAACAACGGGCACTCCGTCCAAGTGACCTTCGCGGACGACACCGACAGCTCAAGTGAGTGTTAAAACTACCCACACTAATAAATTTACAACCGTCCAGGTACTGATTGAGATTTCTCGGAGAAACACATTCTCTTACATTCATATTACTCACAGTAACCGAGAAGCTATAAGATTCTTGGATCCAGGTTTGCGGACAATAAAAATCAGGCTCCTGAGGATGATTTATACAATGCAGTCATCTCCACAGCTGCCACAGACTCAAGCTTTAGACTAGAAAGACATTAATACTGTGCTTATAATATAGATGCGCCCCAGATTCCTTAACACCACGCCATTAGCGATGGCACAGATTTTATGTTGTTTTTGAAAAATGAAATATGTCGTTTTTACAATGAATACATTTGCTTAAGGTGCAGAGGTCTCGTTGAAAAGGCAAGCACAAAGCGCGATTGAATTGGTAATCTAACCCTTGGTAAACCTTTCCCACGCCAGCTCTGCTAACAGTGAGGTCAAAAGCACAAAAAAAGGGAAGGTTACTCATACATGAGCTTTGTTAATTATTAATGTCCCCATGTGTGCACAGAAACAGTTACTATGAAATTAATGCTAATATCTTTCTCTTTCAGTAAAACATTATTTGTTTGTTTATTTATTTTATGTGTGTTTCCATTCTGGTCATATTAAAACTTTTAAAAGATAAACAAAACATAAAAAAGGACATGTCCTCCACTTTTGTTTAGGATTCCTTAGGATTTCAGAGTGATGAGTGTTTTCTTTTGTTTTTCTTTAGTAGCTCTGATAGGGGATAATCGAGACTATGGTTGCATAATCAACTTAATCACAGGGATAAAATCTCTACTGCTCACACAAAATGGTTTCTTATGTTTTCTTAGAATCTTACTGTACCTGTTTTAGGCCCGGCACTTCTAAGAAAGGTGTCTGTGTAACACATTCATGTTATACTCCACTAATTCTTCATTTTTCATGTAGACACAGATTACTTTTTTATCATTCAAGACCAACAGCTGCCAAATAAATATCCTGTTTTGGGAGGCTCCATATGATGTTGCACCAGAAATAGAACAATATACAGGATTAATTGCTGCTGTTTGAACTACTTTGTATTCTTTAAATAGATACATTACACAACGGTGGAAAGAGGTCTGGTGTTTACAATACCTGGACATTACTTTGAACTGAATATCTCTAGCTGGGTTTACACAACAGGAACTGAGACTGCTTCCATGGAAGTGTGTCACAGTCACAGTGTCTACATGTGTGTATCACATCTTATTCCATTTCCTTTTGTTCGCAAATACAGCGCTTTTGAAGTGTTTTTCCTGCAGGTCAGATCTTTTTATGTCAGTGCTGAACAGTGAAGCACTTTTATCCACATTCTGCCATTTTTCTCTCTTTCTGCAGGTTTAACGGATGGACCAATCTCAGGGTTATACAGACTCAAGCAGTTTCATTTCCACTGGGGAGCTTCTGATAGCAAGGGCTCTGAACATACTGTGGCTGGGACCAAATATCCCGCCGAGGTAGGGAATCTCTGGATCATTATGATAATACCGAGATAGCTGATTAATGTTGATGTACAGCAACAAAGAGATTGGGGTAGGGGGGGGGGGGGGCGGGGGGGGGGGGGGGGGGGCGGTGGTGGACAAATTAGAGGCCATTAAAATTTGTCTAAAACAGAAATCTCATTGGTTGAATTAAAAAGGATCGAAGAAGAAAGGCCGCCTGGGAGGAAAATATGAGCAATTAGGGAGCTGGCCTCTTTTCCCATGATGTTTGGCAGCATGTGTGGTTGCAATTTGATGTGTTTTGCCAACAAATAGTTGCCTTTCCTTATCTACTGTTGCTCACCCAGCCATTGCTTAACCTCAAAGAAGCATATGATTGCACTCCCAATCAGAACTTTAATTGCGTCAGGGCGGGGGGGGGGGGGGGGGGGGGGGGGGGGGGGCATTTAGAGACTCCAGGCCTGTTAATCCATGATTTAGGTGGTTTGGTCAAATAGTATCCATGGACACTGGCTAGCTAGCTGGCTAATTAACCAAGCTATGCAGCGGAAGGAGGCTGTTGAAAAAAGTGAATCCCCTTATGGCAGAGTGACGTGATGTTTTTTGTATGTATCCGTGTTTGTTGGCGCAGAAATAAATAGTATAGATGTACTTTTTAATGATGTAATGCAAGATTATTATTAGTTTACTACTTTCCTTGCAGACCTCTTGGGGTCACTGGACCTCATCTGGAGTATTATTGCCTTAATTTTCCCAACATCTGCTTTACGTTATCAAAAATAGAAATAATTAAACTATTGTTTCATCTACAGTTTAGGAATAAAGTTTCCTGTAAGGATTTTTTTTAATGTAAATATAATTTTATTTCTAGCTTCATCTGGTGCATTGGAACACCAAATATACAAGTTTCAGCGAGGCTGCTAGCAAGCCCGATGGACTTGCTGTGGTTGGAGTTTTCCTGAAGGTGAGCAGAAATGGTTAAAGTACCATTATATGCAGTATTACAATAAAACATGATAAACATTTAACCGCAGTGCATCATTTGTTCTTTTTCAGATTGGTGGTGAAAATCCAAATCTCCAGAAGCTTCTTGATGCCTTTGACACCATCAAGTCCAAAGTGTGTTTCTGTAAAAATAAGAGTTTGTTTTTTTTATTTGTTTCCTGATAGTTTTCTTACAATGTTCTTCTCTCCCTGTGTTTTTTAAAGGGCAAGCAGACCTCTTTTGAAAATTTCGACCCCTCTACTTTGCTCCCTGGTTGCCTAGACTACTGGACTTATGATGGCTCTCTGACCACACCCCCTCTGTATGAGAGCGTTACCTGGATTGTCTGCAAAGAACCAATCAGCACCAGCTCTGCACAGGTATGTTTGCTGCAAACAGAGCCCATTCAGCTACAGCAGAAGGATTGGCTTTATGCCCACGGTCTAGAATAGCTCTGTCTGCAAATCCTCTCTTGTACTACAATCTAAATAAAGGGCTTAATTGTTCAGATTAACTGTCGGGTGAAACAAGAAGAAGAAACCTCTGTAGCAGACAGAAATGCAATACAGCAGACACTTGGCCAACTGGGGCAATGAGTAAGAACAAGAGTTCACATAGATGCTAGGCGCTTTACCACAGCGTTATCACCATGTGGGCAGTCAACAGGAAATATTCATCCCGCAAATGCAGCACATTTTGTAGGTGAAACACTATTACTGTGTTGTGTTTGTAATTTCAGCTACCTAAACACATCTGACCTAGATTTATGCTTATTTGTAAAATTACAGCTGATGCTATCACTGAAATGAGTATTTGCCTCTTAACCACCCATTCCTCTAAACTAACAGCCCCCCGGCTGGTTTGTCCCAGTGAATGGAGCCTTGAGTCCATGTGAAGGTTAAGTCTTCGTGGTCACGTGATTATTTCACGGTGGTGAGAATGTATCTCAGGGGTAAACATATGAGTTGTGTGGATATAACCTTCATATGAAGGGTTATATATAGCTGGTTCTGCAGATAATAACACAGAACTTATTATTTATCAGCTAATTATAAGAGGGTACACCCACCAGATGAAATGGTTTGTCTTAGTAGTGAAGAAACACACTGTGTTCATTATCCTATGTTAATAAATCAAAAGCAATCATATGTTACTATGATGAAGCCACTCACTTGGTTTTTTTTTTAGTCTCATGTTCATACAAAATATTTTAGCCAAGAGCTGAGATTGATTATGCCCCTCTCACATATGTACTGCATGAAAGCTAATGCCTGTAGCTTTTAGCTTAGCTTAGACCAAGTATTGGCAATCGATTTTTCCAAGGGACCACTTGAGAAACTGGGACTGTTGTGAAGGGTTGAACCAAAAGGCTGAATTCAGTTCTGCTCAGTATTAGTTTAATCACTTTATAAGCTCATTTGTGCAGCCGTCCACAACTGTCCCAGTTTCTCATGTGGTCCTTTGGGAAAATGGCACAAGCAAGCCTAGGGTCCACCAGTCAAGCTGACCATTGAACCTTTTACACAATAGCCAAAATCACTTCTTTTTACCAAGGGGTGCAAAAGATGTATTTATATTCATGCATACTTTATATTTTATTCTGGTAGTCAATATTTATTTTGAAAGACATTACTGAAAACTGCTCTTTCTTTGTTTTTGCTGGCTTGACTTGACCAGGTAGCAGCTAATATATGCTTAGTACAAAGACAAGATGCTGTAGCATTGACCCCTCTTTTATGAAAAACCCACCAAACATTTTAATTTTTAAGCATCTCATGTGCTCAAATGGGGAATTTGTGTTGTATGTGTTACCTCAGGCTTCTGCTCTATGCTAAGCCAAGCTGACAACAGCTGGCTGTAGCATCACATTTATACTTTCAAACATGGGAATGCTATAAAGTTTCTCATGTCATGTAACTAGGAGCAAGGAAGTAAATAAGCATATAAGAAATGTCAACAATAACATAACTGCTAAGCTCAGTTCCCCAGTGAAAAGCTCTCAGTGACTGAGCAGGGGGAAGCCAGTGTTTTGTGAGTGACAGTCACTGCAGGAATGATTAACGCTACAACCGTCGTCTCCTTTTTCACAGATGGCCAAATTCCGCACCCTGCTCTTCTCCGCCGATGGGGCAGCTCAGGACTGCATGGTGGACAACTACCGCCCACCCCAGCCACTCAAGGGTCGCACCGTCCGTGCTTCCTTCAAGTAGTAACCCCTCCCCCTCTTGTGACCTTTTCTGCCCTCTTGCCCTTTCCCTTCCCCTCCCCTTCAGCCTGACACCCAGAAATACCTCTCTTGTAGTAAGCCGCGAAGCACACATATCTCTCTCAATCCAGTTTCAGAAGGATGTTAAATTTCTGTGGCCCATGGCTTTCCGTGCTCGACAGTCTAACTGTGAAATGGAGCACTAGAAGGATTTGCATCTCTGTTTCTATATGCAGAACAAGCAAGCATAATTGATTTTAAAGGACAAACATTTAACAGTGGTTGCAACATATTTACAAGGCTTCTGCATTTGCTCTTGCTGTTTTTTAGAAGCATCACACAAGAATGTGCAGGTCTCTTTTTATTTTACCCTCAGAAAGCCACAAGAGTGAAAAATGAAGATGAATTACTATCGAAATGGTGCTCTTCCTTTAGCAGGAAGCAGAAAGGACAAGCTAGTTTCAGCATGGCAAAGGGAGGAAATGTGAGGAGCATGAGGTGCACATACAAGACCTGGCACACAGGACCGTGCTGCTCCTGGTCTGTCTGTAATCTCTGACAGACTGCCAGCCTCTGCATCACAGCGGCTTAGTGTGACGACGCAGCCTCCTCCATCACATCCTATTGACTCAGAAAAATCCCCCTCTGGCACAAATACACATACATCACTGGCGCAGTCTCTGCAGACATGATGCCCATAACTTTGACCTGCTTATCAATCTGAATTGCAGAACAGCATGCAGCAACAAAGGGCACGACAGCACAAAGCTGCTAGGGTCGGCTAAATTGAACACCATAGCAGTGATTTATTTCTCTGCTTTTACATCCAGCCCTGCGAGTCTTTCATGTCTGTGTCATCCCAAGATGTGTGAGTTTTTTGAGCCTGAGAGCTTATGCAAAATGAGTCTTTACTGATTCCTAAATTTATATTTATAACCAAAAAGCCTGTTTCCTCTTGATGCCCGCGATAGACAAAGATAGTGCTTCTTTTCAAAATTAAATGAAATCCCCTTGTGTGTATTTTTCATTCTTTTTTAAAATTTTATTTCTTCAATTCTCATTGTGTAGAGTGCTAATGCTTAAAACGCACAGTAATGTTCGGTCGTCCTGTGGGCGATGTCACAGTGGCAAACGCACAACGCCAAGGAAGAAATTATCCTAAAGCCAATAAAGAGGAGAACCTGCCAACAGACAAGACTATAGTGTCAGCCTGGGGGTCAAGCCCTGTGTAGGAGAACAACTAGCAAAAGGGTATTTATTTTCAAAAGCCTTCTTTAGATCAGTGTACATTTCTGAAGCACTGCAGATGTTTGACTAAGCCAGAAAAGAGATGCCAGAAAGATTGTAATTACTGTAGGAAAACAAGCCTTATGCCAATAATTTGTAGGGCCTTCCTGGAAGTTTGTGCTATTACCATTCTATTTTGGAAGTGGATATTTTAATAGTGAAATAAATGTATATTTACAACTTAAATGTGCTTTTTGATTTGTGTGTTTATTTATTTCATCATTATTAATGTTAATGTCTCTTCTTATTCACTCATGCAGCATAGGCTAGCAACATAACAGCTAATATCATAATTGTGAACATGCAGCTTTAGTGAACTTTGCTGTTTATACAAATGGAAAGCAATGTGTGACGGCAAAAACTGAGATTTAATCAAACTCCCTACATATGTGCAATACGCAGTGTAAAGTGTGCAAGTGTTAAATTAAGTATTCTATCTAACACATCAAGCTTCAGGCTAAAATCCTACCTGAAGAAAAATCACCAAATTTATTCAGTAACAGCAGCAAAACTTTGATCCCCAAAAAAAGAACAGGGGTTTTCATGAACAGGAGACTCTTGAAAGACATTTGAAATACAAAATCATCAAACTACTGTTTACTCTCAGATCTACAAATTATTCCCTGCAGATCTGCTAAAATTTGATATGCTATATTTTCCTACCTTTGTTCTGTTTTTACACCAGATACTGCCTGTTCTTTTTTTAAATCAAGACTTAAAAACCCAACAAAGAACCACATCATACTAAATAATGAGAAATAAAGATATGTAGTCAGTCAAAGGTACACCCTCTTTACTTTTGAGGGTTTATGTATCATGACATAATAAAAAGTCATTGGTCCTTTACCAGATGAGCTATAGTATATGATGTATGACACTGTGAATTTAGTGAACATTAAGCCAAAATGCAAATTGCTTCCACTGGAAATAAGAATTCTTAATTAAAAGAGTAAAGAGAAGTCAGCTGCTGCAAATCAAAAGCATCTCATTAACTTGATTAAATGGTTGGCAAATGTGAGCTCGTCGACAAAAGCAGACGTTTTGTCATTTTGCTGGTGTGAAGCATTCAGTTGTGTCAGCACAACGCCAAAGAGGAAAGACGTCTGCAATGATCTTACAGAAACAGTTGCTGCTGCCTGTAAATCTGGGAAGGGTTACAAAGCCATTTCTAAACAATCTGAAATCCATCATTCTACAGTGAAAAAGTTTATTCACAAGTGAAAAGCATTCAAGACTGCAGTCAGCCTTCCCATCTGTGGACTCCCAGCAAATTCACACCAACCCGTGCAATGCTCAGAGAAATTAAATGTTAGGGTAATGACCCTACAGTTAGAAAAAGGCTGAACAAGTATGTCCTATTTGGTAGGGCTTCCAGGAGAACGCTTCTTCTTTCTAAAAGGAACATAGGTTTGCAAAGTTGCATCTCTTTAAACCACAAGACTTTGGGCCAAAGCCACAAAATGTCAGTCTTTTAATACTAAACTACTGCACAGCACTTATTCCTTTCACATGCATTCATGTTGCTGCTTTGTCTGCAGCCGTCTGGATTCTGTTTAACTTCTTTGCATTTTCCTAATATTACATTTTCTCTTTTTTTCTAAAATCGGTCGCTTTGTTAGAAGAGGATCTCTCCATGTTTGTAGTTGGTCACATGAGGGGAGACCCCACGTTAACTTCGCGAGTTAATAACCAGGTTTGTGTGAGCATTTATCTTTGCCAATGTCAGAGTGAATCCAAATAATGGAATAGTACCGTGAGTATGAAGAACTCATTTTGTAATCTAGAGTCAACCTGAATTTACTGATCTTTTTTCGTCAGCATGGGTATGTTCCAGGGTGACAATGCTATTATTCATTGCACTCAGACTGTGAAAGAGTGGTTCATGGAGTTTCGTTTTACACATCGGTTGGCCATTTCAGAGTTTAGACCTTTGTATACAATTTATTTATGCAGTGGAACATTATATTGCATTATCCAACCATATTTTATGAGCTAATGTTACAAAGAAAACCAGAGAGGGTGTGGTAGAGAGGCCAGGACTGCTGGCTTAGTGAAGTAGAACCGATCAAATCTCGCTGTGGTAGCAGCTTTAAACTCGGTATGACCCAGGTTGATAGAGGGTGCCCAGTCTGGATCACATTCCAGCATTTTGTAGGCTGGTTTTCCTACAAAACACAACAAACATTAGCCCGCAAAGCCACAGTGAACAAAGCAGCATAGCGCAACGAATTCAATTCAAATCAATATAAGACTTATTTGTAACCTACATCAACAATTATGTTATGATAAATTACGTAATAACTACAACAGAAGACTTTGTGGAAATGCTTGGAGCAGACTAATATGTAAGCTGGAGTGTTCTGGAACGTTATATTTGGTCTTGGAATGGCTGCAATCCAGGTCATCCGTCGGCTCTTTGTTACTTCGGAATCATGGCTTAAACGATTTCTCCTCCACGACGTAATCCGATAACAGCCGATCTCTTTACCCATAGGCTTCCTGTGGCTGTCATGCGACCGGCTATTGCAGTTAATAATACAACAGCTTCTTGCCATTTTTTGTGTTTCTTTTTATCGCTGTGTGACTGTTTTCATTGAAAGCCTGCGTGCGCTAGTACCGTTTGCAACTCGTTCCCAGAATCCTTTGTGGTTTTACCCCTGAATGACATCACATTTTCAGTCTCTATCCGGTCGTTAAGTCTGACGTCACTAGCCGTGTCTGGGCCTAAACTCCGCTGCAGGTCCATATATCAAACGATCACTATGGCATTACTGAGAGTTGAAAAACTGTCTAAAGTCTTTCATCTTTAATAAAATGATCAGCGTTCTGCTCTACCAGGTGTAACAATTGAGTTTAACATCCAGGCATCCATGAAAACGGAATTTATGACATTTAACGGAGTTAGAAGTTAGCAGGAAGTTAGCTCGCTAGCTTCTATCTAAATACAATATAGCATGTCCTGACTGCGGGGTTTTGGAAACAAATTAAAACGTACAGCTCTGTTATCACTTCCAACATAAATGAAGACAGAAAACTAAACAGCAGTGACGTTTGTAGGGTTACTGAAGTTTGGCTAGCTGGTATATAATGATGTGCTACGTGACCGCTAGCGACACAGCTATGTTAGCATAATATAAACAAGCTAACTTTTTTTCCACTCGATAAAAGTTAACGTGAGTGTTCTCGGTGGTCAGGAACAAATGTAATCGCATGGCAGGATGCTGTAAAAGGACCAAACTTCAGCCAGGAGAACAACTGAGATAATCCATCCACAATACGAGGTTAGTCATTCATATACTGCTGCATGGGCTGGGCTGTAGTTACATCCTAAGGTTTTAAAAACTGAGCTTAAATAAATGATTAGCGGTAATAAAAGCCGAGGGAGGTCAACAGTGATCACTGACTGTTTTAGGAGCTTTTTGAGATTAAATAGAAGAAAATACAAAACATTAAACATGTTAACAACACAAAAGCCATATTAAACGCAGACTACTTTAGGCCCAGAAGTAGGATTCGTCACGTCATCACTTTACGACCGGATTGGAGAAAAGAAAACCAGTAGCTGTGGTGTAATCTGTTTGAGTATAACCTGTTTTATTGTGAAAGGGGGTTCTGAAACAGGAAGTAAACAATAAAGGTCGGAGTTTGAGTGCTCTACAAGGTGTCGCTTGAATCCTTGCCTAAAACCACGACAGTAGCCTGTCTATTGTCCATAAGTGTTGGTCAGCTTCCACGCTGCAGTGCACTGTTTCAATCAGTAATGGAATTTCACCCTCTGTGGAAATGTGAGAAACTCCTACCTCCTCACAGCTCTTACAAACCCTCAGCAGGAAAATGTGACAGACTACTGTGAGCCAAGCTCTTCTGCCAAGCCTTTCTCAGCTCTTCTTGAGGCTCCGGGAAAAAGTAAGCCCGTGTAACATGTACAGAAAAAAATGAGCTTGACCACACAGAGTTTTGCATAGAGCTGGACTTGTAAACATTATACGTGCAGTCCACAGTATGTTCTTAGTGACCCCAGTGTAGCATGTGTCTGCCATAAAAATCAATTTAAAAGAGTGACTGCTGAAAAGTCTTTCTCACTAACACACACACAGACTGAATGATAAATCAGGGAATAACAAAACAAATCTTTGGCACAAACCTAAATTGTAAAGTATCTTTAGGACCATGAGTGAAAACTTTTATACGCTGTCATCTGCATGAGTGATATTCTAGTTCAGCGAGTGATATCCAGAGATAATCGGATTCAAGTTTTTATCTTGAAGCAGTGAAGAGCATGTCTGTTTTGTTATGCCATGATTGTGAGGTATGTGGAGCTGCCATAGGTTCTCTTGGATTTTGGCTTTTTTTCCTGGTACTGGGTGTCTACTTCTGTTCCCATTGTTATTGCACCCGTTAAGAAGGGTTTTTAAAAGTGATGGTTGTAAAGTCATTTAAAACAGCAATTCACTTTCTAAAAAAAGGTTGGATAATGCATCATTATGATTCTGGTTACCAATTATGTTTACAGTCCTGTGAAAAACTAGGTTCACACCATGATTCAGTAACTCACAGAACCACCTTTAGCAGCAATACATCAAAGTAAACTTTTTCTTTATGACTTTAACAGTCCCTCACATCATCACTGAGGTCTGGACGTTGACAGGGCTTTTGGGATGATTTGTTTTTCAGCCATTCTGTTGTAGATTTGCGGCTGTGCTTCTGATCACTGTCCTAGAGTTGCATGACCTAGCTTTAGCTGTCAGATGGCTTCACATTTGAGTTTGTTATACAGAAGAGTTCATGATTGACTTAATGAACTGGCATGAGGTGTCTGTTCTGTCCAAAGAAAATGTTTGAGAAGTTTTGTGGTGTGTTCAGATGCAGTTTTGCAAAGTTAACCTGTACTGCCATGTTCTTTTTATTCTCTTGTATTGTGAATTTTTTTCCTGGAATTGGAATTTCCATGATTAGACAACCTGTCAAACAAAAGGTTGTAATTCAAAGTAATTTTTAAAACAGCTGTTCCTCTTCTAATAGAAATAGGTAAAGCAACAATACAAATTAATTAACTAGTAATTTTGCTGATAATATATTTCTCTTTTTACATGTTTCAGTCATTTTTCCCAACAATAGCTAGCTAGCTTGTTTAGCTAGCAGCAGAAAAATTTTAATATTAAAAAATAAATTTAAAATAAAAATAAATAAATAAATAAATAAAAAGACACACAAACTGCATAAAGGATCAGATAAACACTACAAATTCTCCACTTAGTCAGCTGTTTTCTTACTCAACTAACGTTAACTGCTGCAAACTGTTTGTTTTCACTGGTTTCAACCACCAACACAAACCATAAACCTAAAAACAAATACAGTCATGTCAGAATGAAAGTTTTACAGCCGTACTTATAGCCCTATGAAAAATTATTAACTTTGACTGGACTCACATTTGACTTTGGTTATCTAGACATTGTTCCAGAAGCCTTGTGGCTTGTTCAGATTTGGTTCTGTTCATCTGGATGTAGTGTTTTCAGTGGGAGAAACCTTTCATCACTCATCCAGCTGACTTCTTCAGTAACTGACCTGACAGCCCGTTGTTCGTCAGTAGTGCTAGTTTCACTCATTGTGCAAATGTACTGTTTATAAGGTTGTTTAAACCTGCAGTCAGCTGAGACTCAAGAAGTCCCTTGGATAAGTGACAAAACATTTCCCCCACTGAAAACACTACGTCCAGATGAACACAATCAACTTTTTGGGATTTCATATCTGGATGATTGGTAATTATCAAGACATAACTCATGTATCATTTTCATTTTAGAGAAAATAGCCTTTCTCCTGGCAACCCTTCCAAATGAGACCTACCTGTTCAGTCTTCTTCTAATTGTACAGTAATGAGCTTTAACATTTAACGTGCTTACTGAGGCATGTAAAAGCTGTGATGTAGCTCTGGGGGTTTCGCAGTTTCTCTGAATATTGCATTTTTTGACCTTGGGGCAAACTTGCTAAATCACCCACTCCTGGGAAGATTGTGCCATTGTGTTAAAACACACCTGAATGCATCAGACCAGCAAACTGGTCTGATAAATTCAAGCTTTGACTGCCCCTCTGTTAAAAGCCAACTGTACTGGATAGAATCCTATGAAAACTTCCTTTTTCACATGACTGAAATAAAGGTTAATATAGCTGATAACTCTATGTGTATGGCTCTCCTGTACTAGCAGGAAAGTCATACATGCTAGAAAATGTGGCTCACACTTTTAGAAAGCTTAACCTGTTAAAATCACTAGGAAAACCATATTATCAAAGCATAATTATCTTTTGAGCTACACCCCACAAAATATCCGAACCCATTCTATGAATGAAACTAGAGTATTTCCATCCGTCTTGCTATATATAAATAATATGCACGATCACCTCAATCCTTCTCTTTCTTTACAGCTTCCTTTTTCCTTGTTCCTCCACCAGCTCTCCTTTTGTGTTGCTTCTTTTCATCTCACTTAGTATTGTGACAGCTGGGCGAGAGGAAAAGTCCTGCTGTGTGCCATCATGCAGTACAGATGTTACCACACTTATTTGTTTGCCTCCTTCAACACATACCTTCATAAACTGATGAGACTTGAACACAAGGCCTGATCACTGAGTGTGCAACATGAGTGGCTGTGAAGGTCAGAAACTCCAATGTCATAACAGATTTCCATTACTTACACTGGCTTGAGCGCTGTTAAATGGATGAGACCATGATAGCGTACTGGGGTTTAAATAGATTTTTATTGAATTTGTAAGGTGGGGAAAAACAAATTAAGGCTAATTCTTTATGGTCAGTGAATACCGTAGATTTGGCATATGCCACTGTCAGCATGTCACTCTTTTCCCTTCCAGGTTTCTGACAAGTGGTGCAGGTTGTTGCATAATCAAGTATAGCAGGCGGGTGACATACATTAAGTACGCAGGATATAAATAGTCATGCATAATCTCTGAGAAGAGAGGATAAGAGCTTCCAAGGAGAAAGATCTCTAAATGAACAATACTGCAGTCAAGTCAGTAGATCCGACGTAGCACTTCTGCGTGATTGTCATTTCAATTTCACTTGATTTTATTCAGTCAGGGGTCGTAAACAAGACCCAACCTTTTCTTGTTTAATTTAATCTGGTTGTCCTTGCTTTCACAGTACTGTAGCATCTGCCAGATGGCAGGAGTGTGAACAGTGTGTGCTGTGTTTTGGGTGCGGTCCTTGATGATGTTGTGTGCCCCTTTTCTGACCCGAGTGTTGTAAATGTCCTGTAGTGGTGGGAAGGGTACTCCGCAGATGAATTGTGCTGTTTTAATGACACGCTGGATAGCCTTCCTATCCTGAGTGGTGCTTTTCCCCTACCACACTCTGATGGAGTTTGTCAGAATATTCTCCACTGTGCATCTGTAAAAGTTGCTGAGCAGTTTGGAGGTTAATCCAAATTTAACAACTTGAAAATGTCTGTCTGTAAACAACTCGGCCAGCTCTGAAGAGCGGACTCTTAAAGCACGGCCGGGGATGTTGTCAGGGCCGGCTGCTTTTCGGGGTTAGTCCTCCTCAGACCCTTGCATACCTCAGTTGACGTCACAGTGAGTGAAGAACTCTGTGCTGCCTGTGCTGGTAGAATCCCTCTGTGTTGGTTGGTGTTGAGGTTGTCAAAGCTAGCGTAGAACTCATTCAGCTCGTCTGGTAGCGCGTTGCAGCTGACTGTGACCCTGCTGCTAATCTGCTGGAAATCAGTGATGTGTTGCAAGCCTTGCCACATGCATTGAGAATCTGAGTTGTTGTAGTATCCTTCCAGTTTCAATCTGTGCTGCCTCTGGACTTCCCCGATGGATCAACGTAGGCCAAATCTTGCTTTTTGTAGTCCTCTGCGTCATCAGAGGCAAATGTAGTGGAGCGTGCATGCAGCATGGAACGCACCTCACAGTTCAACCATGGTTTCTGATTTGGATATGTTTCATAGGACTTGGTGGGGACAATATTGTCAATGCAGGCGCTGATGTAACTGGTAACCACTGATGCATATTCCTCTAAATCCACAGAGCAGTCATCTCTCAAGGCAGCAGTCTAAAACACACCCCAGTTTGTAGCATCAAAGGAAGCACTGAATCATTTTCTTCACTTGAAACTTTAATAATTCTTCTACCTGGGAAGGAATGTTTGACGAACTGCCTGCATGCTGGATAGAGGAACACAGAAATGTGGTCAGACTGTCCAAAATGGGGGTGGGGCAATGCCTTGTATGCGCCCCTTACCTTGCTGTAGATGTGTTCCAGGATGTTGTTATTCCTTGTTGGAAAGCTGATGAATCTTTGGGAGCACAGTCCCGAGGTTACAGTCATTCAAATCCCTGGCATAAAGGCACATCTTTAGGAATTTATTTAAAATTCTAGCAATTCCTTCATATTAAGGTGTCTGCAGCAAGTTTCATCTCTTGAAGTTGTGATGGGTGAATTGTTTTCCTTTATGAAGTCCTCAGTGTTCAGAGACAGTATCTCGTCTGGGGCTCTCCTCAGCTCTTCCCAGGAGGGTGGCACAGATGCCCCTCCGGTGGTCCTCCTTGGGCTCTCGCACTCTGGGGCCTCTGGATGTCTGGAGCCTGGATCTCCTCCATGCCTGCTTCATGCCCTGGGGGACGGGGCTATGGCTCTCTACACCCTCTAGCAGACCGTTACATGGGGAAACCTTTTGAATACAAGCGCGCTGATCCACACAGGTGTGTACATGGGTGTTCACTGTTCATCGACATAAACTACACCTTTCTTGGCTGTGACTTCAAAGCGCATTATGCGCTGTCGGTCCTGCGTGCTGCACAACAACATTCAATATTTAGTATTTACTGCTATTTACACTTAGCTAGATTAATGCGATGGCGTTGTGTTTAGTATATTGCTCTGTTTTGTTTTGTTTTTTTGCTTGTTTTCTATTCTTTTTCTCTCAACAGGTGATCCAGGAGATTTTTTTTCTTCTTTCTCTTTTTAAGTGCCCTTTCTCACTGTCCCTCTTCCCTTCTGTTTTTCTTTTCCTTCATCTTTCTTTCTCCCTTTCCTATCCCTCAGTCATGTCTGTCCCGTCTGTAACAACTGAAAATAAAATAAATAATAACAACAAAGGGTCAGTCAAATGGACCAATACGGCAAGGCCGCGATGATCCATTTGGCAAAGTAAAGAGGCAAAAAAACAAAAAAGAAAAGAAAGAAAAAAAGAGACAATATCGATTGATTATGCAGAAAAAAAGAATTTTAAAAAATAGAAGTTTTTGTGGTTATTTTTTCAAAATAACCACAGGTCTCTGCAATATATAAGTATGTATTGTCACTACAATGAAAATTGGATTAGGTCAGATAACGTTTAGGGAAAGGTTATAGTTAGTTTTTTCATTGTGTGCTCACTATTGTAGTGCAAGTGCAGAAGGGAGAGAAGAAAGAAAAGTTCCAAAATGAAAGTGCTTACAACATGGTTAGTGTTGAAAGCTGTTCTGTTTTGAGCAATTAAGTCATGAATTCAGGAAAGACTCGTCGTTTTAGTGTTGTTCAAGTGCGTTATTTATTTTTATGAACACCACCATTCAATTTATTTCAATTTTAATCAAGACCAAGTTTCACAGCAAGCCACATAAAAATGCATGTTTGACATCCTAAGATTCCCTCAAATCAGGATTAAGAGGTTTGTTAGATGTATAAAAATTGAAGTCATAGTGTAGCGTTGTTTTTGAAACTAAACTTTTTTACACATTTTAATGAATTGCCTTCACGTGCCTGTCTAAATTCTTGTTTCTTCCTGTTATATGCAGCTATTACTTTTGCTCCTTTCAAAGTGGCAACACAAAAGTGGTAATACAGAAAAGTAGCACGGCTGGCATGTTGATTTTATATGTGCTTCTGAACTGACTTCATACTCACTTGTGGAGAATCTGGATGCCATCAGTTCACAGACAGCCTTTAGGAAGCTATCCACTTAGCTTAGCATTTTTTTAAAGTGTCAATAACAATGATGGAGTCTAAACATTCCAGCAGCAAATTTCCTCTGCAATTTCCTGCCTGCAGTCTTCAGTGTTGTTTTATATAAATAGCCACTTTTCAAGATATGCACTTCTCTGACATATCTGGATTTTTTTTTTTCCTGTTTAAAGGATCTGAGTTTGTCTAATTAGCATCTATAACTGTACAGTGCATCTGAAAAGTATCCACAGTGCTTCACTTGTTCCATATTTTGAAATTCTTCTAAATGTATTAAATGTATTAAAATAAAAACATAACTTGTTCAGCATGACAAATAAACTGAATTCACCACACTCTGACTCCAATCAAGTTGTAGAAACATCTGCAAGATCATCTTTGGAAACACAATGCACCTGAGCGCAATTTTAAAGGTCGTGACATATTTTATAATGTTTCATATTTTTGTTTTTTATTTACCCCACCACCCCATGATGACAAAGTGAAAAGGGTTATCTTGACATCCCTGCAAATTTATTAAAAATATAAATGTTTAAATTTCAAGCTAACTTTTTTTTCGCTTTATCATTATGGGGTATTTTGTGTAGAATTTTGAATCCATGTGGAGTAAGGTTATAACATGACAAAACGTGGAACAAGTTACTTTTTGGATAGTGTGTAAATAGTTAGGACTCTTGGATGCTAGACTCACTTTTGAAAACCATCAAGAGACAAAGACTGGAGTCTTATATAGAAAAAAAAATCTTGTTTCTCATTCAGAAGTTGTAAGATCAATGTACAGTGCACAGTTTTGTCTACATTTGATTATTGGGATATCGATGATATGTGCCTGTTTCTTTATCCACCTTGAAGCTTCTGGATCCTGTGTATTAGAGTGCGCACCGATTTACCAGATTACATGGTGATTCTCCCAGCAAGCGCAGCGTTGTATGGTGTAATAGTCTGCGACTACTCTTGCACATGTTTTTTGTTTGTTTTTTTAAAATTAGTGATCATGGATAGAGTGTCTTTTAATATGTGGCTGTCGTTGTGCGTCTTTCTTAAGAAAAAAACCCTCAATCTCACTGAGATCACGTAATTTAATAAAGGATTGTATCAATTTATCTGGATTCCATGGTGACAAGAAGCCATATTGTTTGACCAGGAATAAATATTCCAGCACTTCGACCTTTAACCGGGCAGTGCAATTTCTAATATAAATAAATGCGTCACATCTCAGTCCCTAAGCGACTGTGCAAAGCACACGTGTTTACTTTAGTTCTAAGACATGCCAAGTGTAATTATTAGCAAACACTCACCCTGCAAATGACGTGAAATGTCATTGGAGAAAGCATGAGAGTGAAATTTACTCAGTAAGTTGAACCTAAATGAAAATAATTTTCCAGTAAAATGCTGTAAATTGTCAGGCAGCGCAATTTATAATTGAAACAAATGTGTCACATCACATCTCAATAGTTAAGCACTGAGTAAAGCACATATGTTTACTTTATTACTAAGTAATAAAGGGTGTTACTATTAGCAAACACACACCCCTTGTGTGATCTGAAATCTCCCCATGCACTGAGTGTGTAATTCATTCAGTAATTTGAAATGAAATGAAACTTTTTTTAAACACAGTGCCATGTATTGTTGATATTGTGAATTATTAAGAAAATTTAATAACATAATCACAAATAGATCCTATAAATAGAACATTTGCTGCTCGAGCTGCATCCAAAACAAGCTGGGACAACAAGATATTTGCCTCCTACATCAGCGGCAGTGTTTTCACATGTTAATCCATGGGGACCAGAAAACATGCTCACTGCCAATAAACAAAAGGGAGAAAATACAAATATTTGTGAAGTGGAACGTCTGTCTTTAGTTTCTCATGAGGAAAAGCAAATAAACACAAACTGAACCTTAAAATGAAGCTGAACATATGGTCTCTCCTGTGGGCCTGACTGACTTCAACCACCAAACAAGCAGTTAAAGGTATGCTTCCCACCAGCTTCCGCAGGGGCTTGTTGTTGCATCTCCAGCCAGCAAGCAAACCTGTCTCCAACTAGTTTTGTGTGATGTAAACTTAATTTTTTTACCAACAATTTTTATTCAGTCCTGTGCCCCAGGGTATCATTCTGTTATTTGCCTTACCTTACTCTAAGATTAGCAATCATGATAAGCTGTCACATGAAGGTCGTTATCAATTTGATAAGTCAACCCAGGGGTCAATGCAGCTATGAGTGTGGTCATATGAAAGGGGTGGAATCTGACCAATCACACACAATGACAGGTCTACAGGGAGCAAAGCAGATGATCTTACACAGGAAGATAAAAAAATTTCATTTCATCAGTATTACATTATAATACGTGTAATTAAGACATTGGAGAATTGATATTGTATTAACGTAAAAGATCAGATCAGGGATGTCACATTCATTTTACACTGAGGGTCACACACACCTCATTTTGAGCTCAAGTGGACAGGACAAGTGAAACTCCCATTTCTCTCAGTCTAAAGAAAGTTTAAATACACATTTAATTTGATGGGTGTCTTAAAATAAGAAAAAGAAGTGCTATTTCACAACTATTTGGGCTTAAATCATGAGAAATGAATGTGGAAAACTATGATGTAGACAGCTTTTGTCTTTTTTACTGTGGACCCACTGTGAAAAAATCTGATATTTCAGTAGTTGATTGTAAAAAAAATAAATAAATAAAAAATTTTCAGTTAATTAATCTATTACTTAATCAATATGGCATAGTATGCGTAGTCACGGGGAAAGTCGTTATCAGTAAGAAAAGTTATGAAACTTATGAGAACACAGTTAAAAGACCAAACTTCATGCCCTCCTTCACATTTTCCAAAGCCTTCCAGTGAACCTGATTGGAGTCTTTCCCTGGCTGAAGATCCATGAGGGATATTCAAGGATCAATGATGCTATTTGGTGATTGGTTATTAGGTGGTGATTTCATACCTTTCAATCTCTTATCTCATACATAACCTTCTCCAGATCACAATAAGTCAATAGCACACATTAGCATGTAGATGAACCCTGAAGTTAACTGGAAATACCCAAATCCTGCTTTTTGAAGTTAAAAGCTAAATAAAACTTGTAAAATGGTCAAAACAATTGTTATTGTTTTTTATTGGGGAGCCTGGGAATTCCACGGTGTACTAGGGCCTCCCCCAGTAATCGAGGAATTATGAAAACGTTTGATAGTGTATGAGACGGCCACGTACAGCAGCTCTATCTTTAATGAGATCATGGGATAATGCTGGTTAAATGCAGGGTCAGGCTCCTGCTGAGCCAAACTATCTCCAGTGATTACACTGCAGTTCATTACAAACTGTTGTGACGTTAAAACCATCCACTCACACACAGCTGTTTACATTTCATTAGCTAACTATTCCCGTCATGGTCAGGCTGAATAACAATGATGGTGCACTTGGTGTGTACTCACTGCATCTGTAATGTGTCTGTGGTGAAACAGTAATCCCCAGGATGCTTATTCATTTTGATTTCAACGGATTATCTCACCTGAGTTGCTAGTTTGTAGAAACATTTGTCTACCCAAAATTTAGATATTTTAAGAATTACAATATCTTTGTAATATGTCCATTACACTTAAATATTAATGAGAAAATAAAATAATTCTTCTTTCAGCTGCTCCCTTTAGGGGTCACCACTGCAGATCATTTGCCTCAATCTCACCCTCCGCTTCCTGTACTGTCACATCAACTTCCTGCATGTTATCTTTCACCACATACATGATCTTTCCATGTGGTTTTCTGCTCTTCCTGCTCCTTGGAAGCTCCATATTTAAAATCCTTTACCCATTTCGTCCACTGTCCCTCCTCTTGACATGTCAAAACCATCTAAGACCTGCCTCTCTGACTTTGTCTCCAAACTCCTCAACTTGAGCTATCCATCAGCAGTAGGGATGCATGAGGAGGAGGGAAAGAGTTTCAGTGATGTCGTGAAGGAGGACATTCATATGGTTGATGTGACAGTCTGGAATTGTCTGGAACTTTTAAACACACTTTGCAATAATAATAATAATGACGACACATTGGGGGCAACTCCTGGTGGGTATCCCAGAGTTCCCAAGGATACCTTGACATGTAGACTGGAGAAGCCTGTGATTGGTAGATGTCCCACGCCACCACCTGACTCTTACTTTTGGCATTATGTGGAAAACATGTAGCAGCACATTAATTTAATGGATATTTGAGTGGCGTTACGATAAGTGAAGCCCGATAAGGAAATGATATCCTGGGTATATAAACTTGTTTCTTGAAATAAAATCAATGCTTCTCTGTTTAAGTAGCAGACACACCTCAGCATCAACTGCTCAAGAGGAGACTGTGTGAATCAGGCCTTTGTAGTTGTAACTCCGCTACTGTGACCAGTAAGAACTGTTTGAATGGACAATAGTCCCTTATGTGAAACCCATTGGAGATGAATGAGGCTTTGTGAAGGCAAACAATAGGTGCACAGAATTTGTGGGATCTCCTTCAAAAGCATTTAAAAGCTCCAAATAATTTTGGTTTTGAGGCCATAAAAAAGGAATCTAAAATTTGAAACACCTCTTTTTTTTCACTATTACAGTATTATACATGCACTCTAAAAGGTTTTGTGCCTTCTGCAATAATCTACAACATAAAAGTACTATAAACCTTTGAGTAACAATCTAGACTTTTGCCTAGTACTATATGTGATTCAATTGTTTTGTGGTTGTTGTTTTTATTTTGTTTTTTAACTTTGGATAATATAGTATGCGGGTGCACAAGCATCTAGTTCAAACTTGTAAGGGAAGAGTTAGCCTGACATTTTCTGAGAATATCAGCTTCTCTGAAATGACATTTTATGTCTAGTGGTGGCTACGGGTTATATAGTGACACATTGTCTGAACAAGTTACAAAATGTTTGTATTGCTCACGCCAGAGAAAAAGAGGCCTGAAAGTTTGGTATACCATTAGCAACAGGGAAGTGAAATGACAAATGTTTGTAGATGCAGTTTTTACAGTTTGAACGAAATAAAACAAAATTATTGAGAAAAAATTTCTTTAAATTTATGAATGCATGCCACAAAAAAATGTTCTCTTTGAGCGTAATGTAAATTCATTATTGACGCTAGATAGGTCGATGATTGTTATAAGCATACAGCCGTGCACTCTAGTATACAAAGCGCCGAGGGAAGCCACTCATGTGCATGCACTTTACACTTTTTGAGTCAATCCTCTTTTTGGCAGTTGGTAAATATTCTAAGAAAACTGCAAAGAACATTTTGCAATGATTATCTTGAAATCGAATGCAACTGGCTTTGATGGTTTTTCTTGTTTGCTCAGTATGCCACAAGTGGTGCCCTGCAGGGTGTGAAATATAGACTGCTCGCTTAATTGACACGTCAGATCTAGATGTGTTATTTCATGAGAACAAAAATGACGAAACAGCAGTCAGTAGAAACTAAAGCAATGAAATGTTTTATGAGTGGATTTAAAGTCGCACCAAAGCTTATAGTAAAACATTGAAATCACTGGTTGAGAGCTTAATAATGAACTCCAAAAAACTGGGGGAATTAGTGTGTAGCGCCTATGTGTAACATCCCAGAGGTTATTGGACTCAGATCTCGAGAACGTGACAACCGGTCAGGAACATCATTGCCTTCATGATCCTGTGTACACACTGGCCACATATGAAATATTAGAGGTAGTGTTCCTCTTGTTTCTCCTCACACAAAGGAGCAAATAGGCCTTGCTGCTGGGCAGATGCCCTTCTAAGCCCTTTGTCCAGCTCTCCTTTTGTAATATAGTATCTGTTCCACGTTCTTGAGACTGTGCAGGGAGACGCAGCAAACTTTCTTGTGACTGAACCTGTGAATATGCCATTAGGTCTATGTTGTAGTGCTAAACCTAAAATAAGCAGGCCAAAGTCAACTGATGCTGGGCGAATGGAGAAAAACCAAGAGAGTCAGCTGTCAAATGCTCCGGGAGCGTGCTCAGGCACTCCCAGTTGCACTAATTAGGTTTTCTGAAAACGATGTTTTGTTGTTGCCTCCCTAGTACAACTGTTGTCACTTGCGTGAAACATGGTGACGTTCTGGGAATGCAAATGTCCTTGTTGTGCTGCGTGTTCAGGATTTTAGTGTGGGATTATAAACATAGCAGCAGAAATAAACCATGCAAAAGCCACCTTACGTAACCTGCAGTATTGATTATGGTCTGTTTTTAGCCCTACGTTTCCATGATGATGTCTCCGGATTTACGTGTCAGTATTCACTGATAACCGTGAGAAGGAGGTTTGATATTAACGGGTGTATCACCTTTGTAGTCCACTCCACTGCTCTCATACAGCACAGCAATGGCCTTATCTAGGCCACCTACACCGAACCTCCCTCAGTGCCTCCACCTCCTCCTCTTGTTTGACTGGCCAAGCTGATAAATGAATGAAGTTATCAGGCTGGAAATTTGCTTAGTGAGTGTGCCAAACCTGTACCAAAGCCAGCCATTTCTTTGTCCTTTCTTCTTCATGATTTGACTTGCTTTCTTTCACCTTTTGTCTGCTACGATCTCTCACATGTTTAAGAAGGCTGACTCCTTCAGGTGGAGAGAAGTTTTTTATTTAGGTATGGACCGGATTTCTGTCCATGCTTCTGTACTCTGTGTCGGTGGTTTGCTGGCTAGTATTACCCATGGGAATAAGGTTTCTCGTACAACTGCCAAAGCTCAAGTCTATCATATTACCACCTGTTTGCTTGAGCATGTAATGGCAGAAAAGGGCAGCAGTGGGTCTGTTGTTTATGTACCCGTAAAAGAAAGGTTTTTCAATACATAGATTGAAAGAGAAAGTATTTTCGTCCATGAGAGTTATTTTAAGGGCAAGAGAGCCTGGCAAAACCATCTTTTTTCATGTATTGGACAGTTTTTGAGGTTTAAGGGCATTTTCAGTGTGTAGCTTGTCTCATTCTGACAAGTGGAAAGAAACTGTCCAAAATGCCCAACATCGCCAACAAGTTTGAACTCTTTGAGCTCAGGTTTGCCTGGGAAAAACATCCTAACAAGGAATGGTGAGCTGACGCTGAGTGGAATAAGGGAGAGGACTGGATACAGTTTGAAGTCTGTGGAAAGCCTTTGAGGAGAAAGGAGCTGTTACTGCTGTTTTTAACCTTTTCACTATAGATGTACTGTCTTCGACTTGGAGTCCTGTGTTTGGTGTTTGAGTCTTCCTTGTCACTGGGTCCCATAGATTTTTCTAATAAATGGTAATAAAATTCATCAGGTTGGGACATTAAAGGCGTGGTAGTTAGATTATGTATGCCATTAAGGAGTGAATTGCACTAACTATCAGTAGATCACTACAATCCATAATTTAGTAACAATTCTTTTATCTTTATCTCATTTACTGACCTGTAACAGAGATATACTTTGACTCCATGTACAATATTGACACAAAAGTAATTTATTTCTTTTTGTTTCAATCACAATTTAAATATTTATTTGAAACAATTTGATGTAAATTAACATTTCTGTTCAGCATATTCCTCATTCCAATATCATCCGCTTAAAAGTACAATTTTATTTGAGACTAATCAGCACACGATAGTGAAAAAATGTTGGTGGCATTTTATTATTGCATTAGAGGCTTAAAATAGTAAAAACTGATTGATTTACCAACTTTAAAGTAGATCTGTTGTTTCACAATTTGGTGGCGAAAGAGAGATAATCAAATACAAATAAGATTAACACTAATCAAACAGCATCGAAAATCTGTAATCATACTACCAGTGTGACACGGCATCAGCTTTCATGGGGCTGGGGATGGCAAAGCGTTAATGCTAGCTAATGCTGGCTATGTATTAGCCATCATCACGATTATTGACACTGCTCAAGAACTTCTGTGAAACTGCAACACTAAAAGTTGCCATTTGTCATTGTAACAATAGCAACTTGTTGTTCTATTTTCAGAATACATAACTTGCAAATAAATCCATACCAAATAGAAAAACAAGATCGAGTTAATAATGAATGAAGTTCTAAAGTTCTGTGACTGTATACAAACAAAGACGTGGTTTCCATGTTCAAAGCAGCCATTTCAAGAGCAATGAGATCACAAGTTAACTGCGCAAGGTCGCAGTAATTCTGATTGTACCACCCTTTAACATAAGATTTCCCTGCTTAAAAGCAATTAAAAGGTTAAAAATTAACAACAAATTCAAATAGAATTTGCTAGAGGCAAGCTAACATAAAAGGAGACAAACAAGACAAACTGTCACAGAAGTGTATGGGTTTGAGATAAAATCAGTGTAAGATTCAGCGTGTAATCAATGTCATCTTTGAGAGGTGATTTTTTGTTTGGTTGGGGATTTTTGTTTTGCTAAAACACTGCCGGAGTGTATTTATCTGGACTGCAAAATCTTTGTTTATTCACAGTACCAGTGCAATAACTTACAGACAGACACTTTGTGGCTCAGTGACGCTAGCTGTGAGGAAGTTGAGCATTTGTTTTCTCAGGCATGTGGGCATGTGGGCACAGAAGGTTTCACTATGAGAAGTGCAAAAGAGAGACACTGACAGTTACACTGACATTTTCCCACAGCTTGTCCAGTTGCTAAATCTTCACCCACTAATAGACCTACCAGAAAGCCTCCAATGTAGCTGCACTACTATTATTACCTAATGTCTTCACAGCGAATCTATATGACAGAATATGTTCATAAATCCATGCACGCAACTGCTGTTATGAGCAGACAATGTATCACTTCCTGCTTAATGCTTTTGTTTAGTCATGTTAATGGTTTACCATCTTATCAGTGTTGATATCACGGATAAAAAGTTAATAAGTAAATGTAAAACGTCTACAGGTTGACCTCTAATCAAAAACTGAGATTTATAACTAGAGAGCCTTCAGTTTGCTTTCAAAGCTGTGTACATGCTGCGTCACACAGTATCTGGTACAGCGCAAGGCGTGGTTTGCTTTTTTCATTCCACACTCTTGGCACCTTATTGGCCATTCTCTGATAATATACAGTTAATCCAATAACATACTTTCTGTTCATTTTGAGGTGATTGTAACAGGAAAAATATCCGCCCATGTCTACAGGGATGTGAACATGAAATATTTAAGGTCAAGTTGCTTTACTTTTTGTTTTATTTATTGGCGTGAAGATTGTTATATTAGCAGAGCTGCATGACTTTTACTCTGGCTTGTGGTCTTTGGACCTCATAAACAATTAACCTCTTAAGCTGCAAGCCTAACTGATCTCCTGCCTTTTGCCCCCGTATCAAGGGGCGTTGGGGCTTAAGAGGTTAAAACAATCTAAGAAGCATTTTTCAAAATACACTGAGCACAAAGTCCTTTTGCATATCTTCTGTATGCAATATTGTAGGGACTACCTTATAATATAAAGCGCCTTGAGGCGATTGATGTTGTGATTTGGCGCCACATAAATGAAAGTGAATTTAATTGAAATTCTGGTGCTTTAAATTTTAAACTAAAGCAAGAGAGTCTTAATTAATGGGAATTCTAACACCTGCAATTCTGTCACATCTGGCCAGACTGTGAGATACAGTCAAAAGTAGTGTTACACTCGTTCAATAGCGCTGTAGTGAACGCATACGTATTCCATCACCGTTATTGCTGATTTTGCAAGTATGTCTCAATTTTAATACATTCTTCACAAGAGAAGCAAATATCCATACTCGATCATGCTCCAAACATTTCCCCTGTGTTAGTGGTGATACTGCAGCATGTCTGTGCAGTCCAGCACAAGCTGAACGCAGCTGAAGAGTCATCTCCCACAGTCCCAGGCCTGCAGGCCCTGCACAAGATTATAAGAAGTGACAGCATCACTGTAAATTTGACAAATAGCACAACACAGGGAAGACCTCAGGGGTCAGGGCTGTGACTGCGCAGGATGTTGATGTTAGCTAGTTTGTGTGTGTGTGTGTGAATGAGAATGACAGTGTGGACAGAGATGCAGAGATGTGTAAACAAAGATTGCTCACAAAGTATTCATGGAATCCTTCCAATAAGATTCAGCTGTTATCACCAAATGGATATAACCTCTCTGCCTCTCATTGAATGGGTGTCGTGTAAATCCTCTACTCTGAGATGCTAATAACATTTCTAGATTCATTCCTGACATATTATTAGAAAATTCATCAAGTGCTGAACTCTGTTGTGCAGTCTCCAAATGAGCTTTTAACAGTTTGCTAAATGCTAATGCTCAGATACTACTATCAAATTGCTATCTTTCTTTATCCGATCATTCATGGTGTCCTTGAATTATGCAGTCTTGTCCCATAGTTAGTTTCTGTTAACAGTGACAGTGTGTGCCATCTCAACACTTGCATTCACACCCAAATGAGAGAAGCACATAATGGGGTGAGACCCGGCTGAGTAACGCATTGAAGCGATTAAAGACGTTGAAAATACAATACAAAGCTGTCAGTCTTAAATGCAATATTATGCATTTTAGTGCCAAAATCTTATCACTAAATAGAAAAGTCTCTTCTATTTTATCTCTAATGAAATAAAATGCAATGATGGTAATAAAAAACTCAAAGGTCAGCAAAATGTAGGAACGTGGACAAGAGCAATGCAGCATCAAAAGACACAGACAAGATGGAAAAAAATATATATATTTGTGTGATTACACTGACAGTTCGGCTTTGATTATTATAAGACAGAACAGGCAGCGTTGTCTGATTTTAAATAAACCACATAATTATACAGAAAAAATTATGTATGATTGCACTGACGTTTAGGTGTAACAACATGCTGGTGTTAAGCGTTATATATTAAGGAGTCAAACATACATCAGCTACATAGACTATAGGCTCTCTGATTCTTCATATTCAACATTGTTCAGGGGTTTTTACAAGCACTGTAATTTTTTACGGCATGATGATTGCTTGGCACATTTAATCAAAATTGGCTGTGCAGAAAACTCACTCTAGCCATAAAGAAAACAGATGTTAGGGGCATCAAAAGTTATCTAACTGGGGAACTCTGTGTTTCCCTCCTGCTGCTTTGATGCTTTGTTGCCTTTACAGATAAAACTGATTGCAGCTGATTGCCACATTAATACACAGAGTCATCAGGAAACAGGGTTTTAGGGGCAGGTGGTGGGGTGTTGTTTTCTTTTTGATGCATTTGTAAAGCCATTTAGATATAAATTTGGATGGAGCAACAGTCATTAAATAATGCTATTATGGAAAAAAGAAAAAGCATCAGATCAGGGCCACATATTACAAAATATTGTTCAGAGTATGCTGCAGTTATATTCTAATAACATTACCCCAACTTTAGATTAACTTCAGGGTTGTAATGTTGCAGAAAATCTCTGGTTATTTTGCAGCCATGCAGCAGTGTTGTAACAGGTACAGCTGGTTGAGATTTACTGATGAAGACATCCCAAAGGTTTTAAAGAATCCAGATCATATCCTCTTCTCTGTGCACCTTTATAGCTGAAGAATTGAGGTGAAGGGTCTTTACATTACAATATAAAGTACCTTAAGACAGCGAGAAAATTCAAGATCAAGATTTAAAAACAAAAAAATCAAACTGAATTGAATTAAATTCATCTGAACTGCCAGAAACCTCTGCTCTGTTTCTGCAGTGTTGCAACTTACTTAACTACATATTTGCTCTTTGGCATTATGTAATATGTTTGGAGGGCAGTTGTGCGCGACATTTCTGAAACCTGCTACAGCAGCAGGCTAAATCACCTAGCTCAAAAGTCTTATGCTAACTGTGTCTCTGTGTTGGCAAAGCAAACACTAATAGTTGTGATAAAAACAGACAGAGTAGGCCAATTTTTCCACAGTGAGCTTCAGGATGAGTATCAGAGAGGTCATCGGGTCATCATAATCTCTCTTTGACCCACATACAGACGGGAAAATAATTATTTGATCCCTGGCTGAAGAAGTAAACAGTCTCTAATTTTTATCATAGGTTTATTTGAACGGAGAGACAGAATATCAACTAAAGTTAAAAAAACAAAAACATGTTACATAAAAGTTATAAATTGATTTGGATGTCGTTGAGTGTAATATGGATTTGATCCCTAGCCAGAAATCTGGTTCTCACAGATTGGTAGTCTGCTACATGGGCATGCAGCCCAGTACATTACAATCAGTCAGTCAATTACAGATACTCCTGATCTCAGCTCGTTCTGTTCTAAAATACATCTGCCCACAGAATTAATTTAAGCATGAACAGGTTTGCAATAGCAGGTTTATTAAAAACATGGTAAATTAAAATCAGAGATCAATAAAAGCCTGCTTTCAATGATGATGGCTAACTGTGTGTCTGTACATAAGAGTTCACGGGATGCAGAAACATTTACAAATAGCTTTTCAATAGCTTGAAAAGCATTCAGTGTTTAGATTTAATTATAGCAAATTATATTTTCTCTCTACATTTAACCGTGCCTTGTAATTTATGACCTTATACCAAACAACATATACTGTTGTACTCTTATTTCCTTCAGCATGTCAGTAAAGATGCATAAACATAATCCGCATGCAATAAATAAGGGACTTGTTTTTACCCCTAACAAGCTAAATAGCTGCTAATATTTTGCGTCAAAACAAAACTTTGTTTCGGGTTTACTGTGATTACATTCTTACACTGAAAACAACAGGATTTCCCTTAAGACGATTATGAACAAACAAAGGTTTGCATTTGTCAATGATTAAGGCAGCTTAAATTGGGTTAATTCAGTGGTGGTTTACACCTGAGGCTTATTTATGGCTCTGATTCATTGCAGCACTCCTTTCTTTAACCTCCTAAGACCCGAACTCTTCCACAGCATGCATTTTTAATTCCTCTTTGATATTTGGGCTGATTGGGACCTGATGAATGTAAAAACAAAGAATTACCAGATTTTTTTTTGTTTTTAAGAAAAATAAGAGCCACATATGAGGATATTCGTTTAAAAGTTCGATAGAACAGTAGCAGTATAATGTCCTCATAAGTGGATATCAGGCCCTTGTAGACCAAAATTGAGTATTTTGGTCTAAATAACCCAAAATGTGATGTCCACATATGTGGACGCCAGATCCTAGGAGGTTAAGGAACAATGAAATAAACTGTGATAAGAAGATGTGATGGCGAGTATCCCACCCTCAGGTTTGTGTCAAAGTCATTTTAAATGTCCATTCTCAGAATGTAGATCTCGTTATCTTAATATAGAGCAGAACCATGTTAATCCAAAGCCCTAGTACACACACACACATTGTAATTATTAGGATGCCAACTCACTAACCAATAAACATCTGACACACACTGTTCCAAAAAATAGTAATGTCAAAGTATCTTACTGTATATTTTACAGTTTTGTACTGTCTTCCTAGAATATCATTAAAGTTACGTAAATAGACTGATTTCACATTTCAAATGTAAATTAACGTTAAATCACTGTAATGTAATAAAACATAATTGTCATGATTATTAAATGCATCTGTCTGTACATATGCATATTTAGATTGTTAAAATACATTCACAAATGTATCATGATTTCACAAATATCTGTCCGTTATTTGAAAGATCGAACTGTTGAATTCAAATGTAATGCTATGGAAAAGTATACAACATGATTCCTATAAGCTTGTGTTACATCACATAAGTATTATTGTCATTGCTATTTAGGGCGATCGTGACTCAAGAGTTGGCAGTTCGCCTTGTGGTCAGAAGGTTGCAGGTTCGAGCCCCGGCTCGGACACTTTCGGTATTGTGTCCGTGGTCAAGACTCTTCACCTACTGGTGAGGGGCCGATGGTGCGATATGGCAGCCTCGCCTCTGTCAGTCTGTCCCAGGGCATGCAATCCATTATTATTTAAGTTAACTGTATATTTCTGTATATTTACGTATTATGATTCATATTGCCACATTCATTGACCTTGTTTAAAGGTAATTTCATTGTTTGATCACTTTAAAATGTTCCGAATTTAATGTCTAAAAGCACTTGGAAAAGACAGAATCCCATGTAAAATTAGCGCAACAAACTCTATTTTCATTACTGAAAATAACTGTATTTTCATGAGAAAGTTATTTTCTGTTATTTTACGGTAGTATTTTGGCGCACCAGCTGTCGGAATATTACCGTTTTTTTAAGATGTTTTTTTTAACAGTGCAGGTTGGTTTAATGAGATTTCACTTTCCACCTATTACTATGGGCTTGAGTCTGCAGACAGAACACTCTGTTTTCCATGACCTCTCTCATCAAGCCTCTCTCTGGACAGACATTACTTAATCATGCTTTGCATGCCAGTGTGGTTTTCTGGGTCTCCGGTTTCCTCCCACAGTCAAAAGACATGCAAATGAGGTTATAACTGATTATTTAAAATAAGCCATAGGTGTGAATGTGTAAGTGTGTGGCTATTTGACCTTTAATTTCCTGCTTCTAAATTCAGACAAGTTTAAGTTTTTTGTACTCTGACCTACAACACGATGTTGAATCAATTGCTTACTCTGGATGACATTACTTTGGCTTCCAGTGATGCTGCGTCGTTTATGACCAGGATATGTCCTTCAATGTGCAAATTAAACAAATCTGAAGTACTGCCTTCCTGTATTTGAACAACATCTCTAAATTTAGAAACATCCCATCTCAGAATGATGCTGAAAAACTAGTTCATGCATTTATTACTTCTAGGCATTTTTCTATTATCCGAATGTTGTAAAAACTACCTGAAAAGCTTTGAGCTGATCCAAAATGCTGCAGCAAGAATACTGACAGAAACCAGAAGGAGAGATCATATTTCTTTCATACTGGATTTTCATTGTTTCCTTGTTAAGTCCAGAATTGAATTTAAAATCCTTCTCCTCACATACAAGGTCTACAATAGTCAGGTTCCATCTTACCTTAATGTCCTCACAGTACCATGTTATTCTAACTTCACTCTCAGACTGCAGGTTTACTTGTAGGTCCTAGCTCTCACGTTCACCTCCCACCCCTTACTTTAGTGTTCCAAGTCAAAATTGGCCGGTCTGTTTTGACAGCTCTTAAATTAGCATAACATAAACATAAACATTTTTCACCACCAAATTCAGTTCAGTGGGTCGTCCAGTGGTCGACCAGAATGTGACAGGAAGGCCTAGGATATTTAAAAGTAAAAAAAAGAGGCAGAGGCTTTCAGGCACCTTTTCTATGGAACCACCTTCCAGTTAGGATTCAGGGCACAGACACCCTCTCTCCTTTTAAGATTAGTCTTAAAACTTTCCTTTTTGATAAATCATATAGTTAGGGTTGGATCAGGTGACCCTGAATCCTCCCCTATTTATGCTCTAATAGGTCTAGCCTGCTGGCGCCTCCCATGATGCACTGAGTGTTTCATCATTCACCTTTTTCACTCATTGTGTTTATACACCACTTTGCATTTAATCATTAGTTGGTATTCATCTTTGCTTTTTCATTAGTGTGTCTTTTGTCCTGTCTTCCTTCCCTCATCCGTAACCGCTCATGGCAGATGGCCGCTCCACCGTGAGCCTGGTTCTGCTGGAGGTTTCTTCCAGTTGAAAAAAAATTATTTCCCACTGGTTTATGTTTCTGTTGTTTCTGTTCATGTGGAACCACCAGCTTTCTGATTAGTAGATGACATGATCTACCTCCCGAGCTATAGCCACCCCAAGGTGGAGACAAATAGATATCAGATCTTTACACGCCACTTCTCAGGTTTGTTTAAGTTTTGCAGCTGAAGTCCAAATTAGCTGCTACTGGCTAATAACAACAAACATTTTGGGTTGCAGGTAATGTATTTGCCAGGATACTTTTCCTCCATTTTTGGTTTACTGTTAATGATGAGTCCTTAATATCATTTAAATCAGTATTGATTTAGCAATACAGTAATGCTAAATCAATAGTCTATACTTCAGTGACTGGGATACGATGTCAGGATTTTATTTGCTCCCTTTCAGCCTCATGGTCTCTCTATGAGGTTGAAGCTTAAATGCAGTGTTTTTAAATACATCAAAAGGATATATAAGCATATTAAAGCAATGCAAAGTTCAGCAGCAACCTTATGTATTTGCAACAGTTTGATGCATTATAGTTCCACCAAGCAGGTTATATTCAGGAAAATGCCTCTTTTGCCACATCATGCTGATGCTGGTTGCAGGTAAAAACCAAGCTGAGTGAAGATAAGATGTGATGCAATATTTTTGGTCTATGACAGGAAATGAAAACACTGCAGCAGTAAGGGCTGAGAAAGCAGGCAATAAAGAGAGAATAAATGGTAAGCATAGAAACTAATGCTTAGGAAAAGCAGAGCCTGAGAGGCCTGGGATGTTTATCTGGGTTTGCTTTACATTATCTTTTCTTGTCACTGCCAAAACAAACTGGTCTGCAGGTAAAGTCGTATCCCACCCAAACGTCACTGACTGTGAAGCTTTTTCTAATGGCTTTTGAATGATTTCAGGGTTTAAATCATGAACCACGATGCAGTTGTATGATCATAAGATCATTATTGCAGTCTGATCATTGTGCTGATTATGTAAATTGGGACTATTTTAATACAGTAGCTGGATCCAAACAAAGGGATAATCCATCACTGAATAAGCTGAAAATCCTAAAATGGGATGGTCCATGTTCTTCCTTTCTGTTCATTTATTCAAACTATCATTTATCAGCAGTCCCTGAAAAATTAATGCATTGTGGGTATAGTGCTCTTTCGCAGTTTAAGCACTCAAGACGCTTACTACAATGCTTTCTCATTCACCCAATCACACAAGCATTCATACAGTGCTTTTTTACCTAAACCTGAGAATTGTTAGCTAGCAGTCACACACTATGATAATTCAGGGCGACTCAGGTTTCAGTATCTTGACACTTGTACAAATGTATTGTAGGAGGCAGGGACCAATCCACTGACCTTCCACTTGGTAGACCACCCACTCTATCACCTGAGCTGCAGCTGAAGGAGCACATAAGAGGAGAGACGTGTAACTGGAAGCCAGAAATAACTTCTCTGGGGGGATTCAGCATACACATTGCACATGCCAAGTCTTCCCTCAAATAACAGTGCTGTACAGCATATAACTGTGAGGCTTAGAAACAAGGCCAGCTCTCTACTGTGTGCATCCTAGCAAAGGAAAGCATGGAAGACGCCTGCAGCGACACTCAGTCCACTCAGCTTCTCTCTGCTTGCTGTGTTTGATAACAAGATATGAGTATGGCACATAGCAGTCCAGAGCCTTCTCTGTGCATGTCGTCAGCTGGCCTCATCATTTCAGCACCTTTTCCTTTTAGCTCTTCGTCATCACCTTCCATCTGTTCATTAGCCACCAAATATGAGTCAACTAAACCAGCAATAAAACAAGAAATCCTGAACCATATAAATGCATTTCAACGATCTGCACATGGCTTCTTTAAGGACAGTCAAAGTTCTTCTGTGGATATAATTTTTGCTCTGATCTGCTTCAATAATGCTGAGGTCCGGCCGTGTTGAGGCCATGACTAATATTGTTCCAGTTATGCTTTTACTGCATCGGCAGTGTGTTTGGGATTCCTCTCATACTGAAAATTGTGCTGCCATTCACACACGTTTGACATGGTATTGCATGGTTGTTAAGAATCTAATGGTGCTTTTTTGTTTTCGTAATTAAAATCAGTGCTCCAAAACCATGACAGAGCCTCTGCTGTGCTTCCATGGATTTTCCTTGTCTTTCTATCTGCATTGAATTTATTTAACATTTGATTTTTCTGAGAATCTGACATTGCCACAAAAAAGTTGGCCATGATCCAAAATAAATATTTGTGTTTTTACAAGAGCTTTGGGAATTTCAGTAATAACATTTGTGTGCAACAGCAAATAAATGCAGGATTTCTATGACAAAATGTGTATGAGCAGGATTTTATAAGACAAAGAAAAAATAGCAGCCATACTGTAGTTTTCAAGGACACAGACTTGAGGATATGAATGGAATATCAATGGCCTTTGGTCAGACTTTTCACTCCTTTTCTCTCTCTGGATTAAAAAAGAAGCACCAAGGATCCCTGCTGAAATCCTGTTTGTTACACTCTCATTCAGATGCACATCAGGCCACTGAGTTTCTTTTCAGTCCACTTTTGTGTCACCCTGGCCCCGCAGCTCATTTTCTGTGAATGTGTTCAGTGACTACCAAACAGCTCCCCTCCCTCCTTTTGCTCTGGACCACTTCTCCCTTTCACAGTGACAAAAATGTGCAGAGGATACATGCTGTGCATGGCAACACTGAGGCACATGATGCAGTACAATCGATACATACATACATAAATGTTCTATACACATTTATGTGTGATGATTTTTTTGCTCTCTTTGCATGATTATTATTTGCTTGTATGACTTGCATTGTGGTGCAGTGTTTAGCATAACTCCTACTGGGTTCACTGCTGTGAACTAATATGGTAAATTTCCAGGGGTCATATGAGACTGCAGAAAGAACAAGAACAGTGCTGAACTCAGCAGGTTTCCGGTTCTTCACAAATCTTCAGCATACCTTTATTTAAAAAATGAATGGACATAAAAGTTGAGGAAATTGAAGGAAAAAATGTGTTTGTTATTGTGTGTTTAGGAGTCCGCTTGCCTGTGAAGAAAGAGTTGATTTAGGGTGCTGTAACTCAGTAATTCATTTGTGTTTATGGCTCTGTGTCCGTGTGCACTTTTAATCCACGAGATCAGTGCTGAAATCTAGTTGAAACTCAAATTTGGATTATGCGAGATCTTACATAATGTAATCCCTGAAAAGAAAACAGACAAAATCTAATCTATGTCCTGGCAGAGTACATTGGAATTTTACTTAACCCACAGTGGGAGTCTCACAGTGGGTTTCAAGTAACATCTGTGCAACACCACCATTATTTACCCTGACCTGCTGTCAGCCACAGCTCACCAGCTGTATACTTTGATGTATATCTTCTACATATCTAGTTGCTAGATTGTTTCCTGAAGTATATACAACAGAATACAAGAAAGAAAACCAAACACTGGTGATTCACAACATTATTCGTCATTAGAAATTTTTGAAGTGCTGATTGAAGTCCAAAGATTCGTTGCATACTGTTTGACTTTACATCATCAATAACCAACTTTGGCAATTATATTTCATTGGTTTGTCTCAAATGTCCCAAAAGAATAAAGCAAGTCGGCAACTCAGATCTGTGCCTTGTCATCTTGTGCACTTGTAAAGTAACCCACAGAAATTACATAAAACTGTGTCCTCAATCCAGTTGCTCATAATGAATCATCTGGACTCGGCTGGTATATTTTTGGATCCAGTCTGCTTGACAAGCCTGTTGGACACACAAAGAGGACAGAAGAGGTCAAATGGGTTTTTTCTGTTGCTTTAGTGGAAAGGAGCTGCACTGTTATTATTCTACCCTTCAGATGTTTCTTTCTCCCACTCATTCATCACGTTCTGGCGTAAGCCCAAGTGTGTGTTTGTGAGCCTTCTTGCCTCTGTAAAAAGAATAACCAAAGGCACAATAAGTACTTTCCATTGCTATACTGTATATGTGATGTGATGCAGTTGTTATTAGCTATGATTACCTAGTGTGTTTTACTTACTGTAGTGTCTTTAAAATGTGCCAGATTAGTAAGCAAACAAAAATGCACATAGCCTGTAAGAACATAAACCAAAGTAGTCACTTAAAGAAATAATTTTACTAAAACAACAAGCTTTATTTCTTAACCTGGTCAGCGTGTACATGTAATAGCAAAGCAGTGGTGTCGTGAAATACACTTACTAGTCTTATAAGCTTCTAAGTCAAACCAAAAAAATTGCTAATTAAAGTTATAATTGGTTCAAATATAACTATAATTATACCTCCAACCTGAGTGTTAGCTAAAAACTGTTTCCTTCTGCAGCTACTTCTTATCTCAGCTTGTAACGCAGTGCTTTACATTTACATGACATTTCAGTTTCAGTTGTATCCTATGGCGGTTTGTGACAGGCTGCTAATAATAAAAGCATGTCATTTGTTCCCATTTCTTTAGGTGAATCCACAAAAATGCCAAAGATAGTAGAGTTTGAAAGGAATATAATAGTGTGTTTGCCTTATAATTCCCAAAGAGATTTTAGCTGAAAACTCGACATATCTCAGCATGGTGTGCAGTCTGTCTTTAAAAAATCTGAGTAAACTTGACAATTGGAGGGAAAAAAGATGAAGTAGCCGACCTAATAAACTAACCACAGCACATATCTGCAAGTCATCTACCTGAGAGAAAATTGAGCAAAGACCCAACACAGGACTTCAGAAATGTGTCTTAGCCTTCAGGTGACTCATTTACTGTTTGGCTTACATCAAAAATGTAAGAGGTCAGGAAAGAGGCAAAAGTAGGACTTCAACATCATTGAAGCAGCGTTATCATCTTGACAGGGAACAGGAAGGAAAGGCAGCTAACATCTATCATGTACTAGGCTTAAACATGTTTATTTCTACTGTGAAGTTTCTCATGTTCACACAACACAGACTGACTCAACTCATCTCAAATGGCTATTTTTTATTTATTTTTTTTGCTCAATTTTTAGGCTCAGAAGCTAAAATACATTTATGTACAGGCAGGTATACAAATAAAACTGCACAATACTTCAGGTCATGTGTTAACCGTGTTAATCTGATTACCTTTCAAGGGTATATTCTACCCACAAAGCCCAATTCCAAAGCAATGTCACCACGTATTTGATTAGTGGTTAAGAAGATGGTCACTCCTCAAGGTCATGCAAATTCATCCAAACCAGCAGAGCAAAGCAACAGGTAATAATTTGTGTATTGAAATGTGATGGTCATCATTTAAAAGCCTTTTTGATTTGCTATCAACTGGGTCATGGAGAAAGCATCTTAGCAGGAATCCGCAGTCATTCTTTAGAAAGTCCACAAGGTTGAACAAAGGTTGAAAACTTTAGGTGGACATGGAAATGCGAGACATGAAAGTTCCTCACAATTCATCTATTCTGTGGATGAATTGCTGACCATAAATGTCAAACTGTGTGCGGGGGTGGCATGGGAACAATGAAAAGAACAAACAACAAGTGTCTCTCTCATAGATTCCCCTACATTTAAAGGTTTGTAAATGCTACATTGTGTACACCTTATGGCTTTAGCTAAGACTAAAGCAGTAAACAGCTATATATCCAAAGCCTTAGAATTAAGATAAGAAGATAAGAATGAAACATAAAAAGTTAAATGAAACAAATATAAAAGAACATGATTACCTCCAACAACGCTTTGATGTTAGACAAGCAATCTGGAGGAGGAAGAAATCGTTTTTTAGACTTTTTTAAAAGTTGAAAGTTGTGTCACATTAACTTTTCATATTTCTTTATTTGTTCTTCTAGCAAACTGAATACCAGCAATGTAGCCAGGAACTCTGAATTAAGCATGTTTTTATTCCAAATATCAGATGTGCAGCATGCCCAGCATGCCTGTAACCAAGATTACATAATGTCTGAGAGTATAGTGTATAATAGACATACAAAAATCTTTGTTTTTAAGTAGAATAGTCTATTTTCATCTCGGCTCCAGTGACTGTATGAAGTTATTCTGAATCCTTCATTCATTTATGAATTGGCTGTTGTTACACGCCAACTTGTGGTCACTGGGGTCTGGTGCCTCCACATACCAGACAGAAAGGGAAATCTTGCCAAGGTCACTGGTGCATCAAAGGGATCGGATGATAGACCTTTTAAATTTCCTACTCGGGCTTTGGCAAAAACTAGTTGCACAACTGCCGAGGGACTGAGTGTGATGTATCGCTGTTGATGTGCAGTAGCAGCTAGGATGACATGCTGTATAAATGTGTCATAAGCTAAGACCATGCAAAGACAGCACAAGCTCTGCTTCTGTTTATCTGTGAAAGAGCTCAGAAATGCTTTTTTTCACCCACACAGTGGTGGGATCATAGCAGAAATACATCAACCAAGTAGAAGTCACCGAAAGTCTAAGGAACGACGAGATTTCTATCTGTATTTGGTGATTTGGAGCACATTGTTTTAGACTGTGTGCCAACATTGTGGAATTCTGAATGCTCCCAATGCTGCATGACCTACTTGCAGCTTCAGCAGCTTAAAGATGAGGGGCAATGTTATGAGCTGACATCTTTCTTCTTTTTGCTTATGTTCTAAAATGGGAATGTCAGCAATGTGGGAATATTTCAGTTCCCTCTAGAGGTTAGTTGAAGTTCAGCTGGCTATAAAGCATGCTGTATGTTGAGGAGAAAAGACTTTAAAACATCATCATCTCTGCAATAGAATCCACTAAATATTAAAAAGAAATGTCTGAAAATTCTTGCAGACTTTCACCTGCCTAATATGCTGTGTCTCTCGCTAGTATAAATGTTTCGAATTATCCATGAAAACATGACACCCTTGTCCCCAGATGAGCTCACTTATGTAGCTCTGCAGTACACTACTGGCTCCTTGAGACAACTCTATAAATAGCACTGCACGCCTGTTTCCTGGGGCTCCTGGCAGAGCCTTAATGACTGTCTGCTCACCTTCAAAGGGAAACACAGCATAAATTCCCAACTGTGCCATCTCCCATCTTGCACTTATCTTAAATTTTGTCATTGATGAACACAGCAGAAGACACTGACAACACTAGGTTCATGTTGGAACACCATGATCTCCGTCGCCTAGGTTTGTGCCACAGAGTGAGGCTTTGCTGTGATGATGCAGGCTGCCATGAAGATGAAAAGGCAAATGATCAAAAGGGAAAAGCGATTAGTACAGCCGTTCTTGCATCTGCAGACATAAGAAACGGGTATGCTAGATAGCAGGGGGAGGGGAAGCATATTACTCGATGTATTCACTCACCCATCAAAATCATATTATTCAAGTGTTTCAATCAGTTCCGTGGCTACAGGTGAAAAAAAAAAGTCCAGCCATGAAATTTTCTCCTACTAAATATTCCACAGTTAACTGACAGTGGTATTATAACAAAGTGGAAGTGATTGGGAATGACAGCAACTCAGTCGGAAAGTGGTAGGTCATGTAAAGTCACAGAACAGGGTCAGCAGATTCTGAGGCACATAGTGTGCAGAGGTCTCTAACTTTCTGCAGAGTCACTCAGAGCTGCAAACCTCATGTGGCCTTCAGATTATGAACAGTGCTTAGAGATCTTCATGCAATGGGTTTTCATGACAGAGCAGCTGGATCCAATCCTCACATCACCAAACACAATGCAAAGTGTTGGATGCAGTGGTGTAAAGCACACTGCCACCAGACTCTAAAGCAGCAGAGACAAGTTCTCTGGAGTGACAAATCACGCTTCTCCATCGGGCAGTCCAATGGATGAGTCTCAGTTTGGCGGTTGCCAGGGGAACAGTACTTGTCTGATTGCTTTGTGCCATGTCTAGCTGACGGGGGATTACAGTGTGGGGTTGTTTTTCAGTAGTTGGACTCGGCCACTTAGTCCCAGTGAAAGGAACTCTAAATGCTTTAGCGTGTCAAGACATTTTGGACAATTTCATGCTCCCAACTTTGTAGGAACAGTTTGGGGATGACCCCTTAATGCTCCAACATGACCGTGCACCGATGCACAAAGACATGGATGAGCAAGTTTGGTGTGGAATAACTTGACTGGCCTGCACAGAGTCCTGACCTAAACCCGATAGAACACCTTTGGGATGAATTAGACTGTGAGCCAGCCTTTCATGTCCAACATCAGTGTCTGACGTTACAAATGCACTCCTGGAAAAATAGTCAGAAATTCCCATAAACACTACAAAACCTTGTGGAAAGTTCTTCCCAGAAGAGCTGAAACTGTTATAAGTGCAAAGGCTGGGTTAGCACAATATTAAAGTATTAACAGTGGGATGTCACTCAAGTTCCTATGTGTGTGAAGGCAATATAGTGCATTTTGAATGTTGCAGACAAAGAATGAAACATGTTTGTTTGCGTTTGTGTTATCTGTTAGTCTAAAAGTTACACTTCACAGTGACGCTACTGACTGTGATAGGATGTTGAGTCATTTTGAGTCATTGTGTGGAAATCACCCGCATACACCGGCTATTTATCTATTTATATTTAAAAACAAGTGTAGTCAGTTACGAAGAAAACACCTCCAATGTTGGCATTTCCGTTTTCAGCAGAACCTAATCATTAGAATAGATCTCAATTTATTCATATGAAAAAAATAGTTGACCTTTACCTTTAAATTTAGAAGAACAAAAAGCAGACTGGCCTCAGGCTGAAGATGAATTGTACAATCACTACTCAAGTCCACAAGTTTTATGTAAATAATACACTTTAGCAAATAACAAAGTTTGTTTGCAACCACAGCGCTCACCATCTGGTGACCTTCAGGTAGAATTCAGCTTTAAGGCATTTTTCATAAGCATAGAGTTAGTGTTGGGGTCATCACCAAGGACAACATAGACGTGACATGGTTCATTTCAAAAAACGCATTTAGGCCTAGACGGCTGGTGGTGTTTTATTTTTATTTTTTTTAATTTCCTTATGTCTTCCCACAGACATGTTGTATCAATTAGGCCCATGGTGCAGGAAACAGTTTACATTCTTTAAAGGACCAAAGAGCAGAATGACCCTCAGTTGGCCTTACAGTTTGACTTTTCAAGAGATTAAAAAAAAAAACCCACAAGAAAAAAAAATGCAGGAGCTGCATTATCACGGAAACTGGTTTGGTGGAGCTAAAAGGCTTTGGTGTGTTTCAGTCAACAGCCCAGCAGCAGTGACATAAAGGGAATCTAACATCAAGATCCCTGTTATGACATAAAAGAAAGACTGATTAGGAAGGCGTAGATTGGTATCTCAACAAAATTGCACAGCAAGAAACCATAACAACTTGGAGATTTGGATCAGTTGGGAGGAATGATTTGAGCTTGTGAATGGCACAGTTTAAGACGTTGCATAACATATGAAGAGGTGAGGGAGGCTGAGGCAGTGCGAAAGTCAATACAGAGGCATCGTGGCGGGTGCAGACAAAAAAAGAGCTAAATTAAACTGCGTGAGTGATAGGTGAACCAGTAAAGGTGGTGGCAGGCGACGGGGAGACTTGAAGATATAAACGTTCCCACTGCTTCAGATAATTTGAAGTTTTGTAGATGAGAACGGTGTTTAGGCCAGACTGCTAGCCGCCTGTGTGGGTGTGTCGGGGGAGCCAACGAGATGTGATCTTGTAAAGATATTGTTATAATATAAACATTAGGGTTGTGGCTCTGCCAGCTTTGCATCTGGTAGTTTTTTTTCCATAGTCATGAAAAGTCACTGTGTTTAGACTGAGTATAGCCATCTGTCACAATCTGGGGTTTGACTGTGGATTCTAGCTTTATTTTTCTTTGTAGGATCTCTTCTGTCATGTTTGTTAATGTTTAGCTTTTTTCCCCTGTTATCTGAACTTTCTTCTACGTGTCTGCATGTGCTTTTTAAACCTCTCATTGCCATTTTTATTTTCTTGTGCAATAAGGTGGAATAATGTGTTTGCAATTTTATAGAGATATCTTTTCACTGGTCAGTTAGTGTTTGGGATATAAAAGGGATCAAGTTAACATTTTGTCCTCAAAGTTGATGCGACAGAAGGAGGATAAATGTGCAAGGGTGAGGATTTGAGCGCCTTTGATGAGGGCTAAATTGTCAAGGCCGATTGACTGGGTCCGAGCATCTCCAAAACTGCAGCTCTGGTGGGGTGTTCCCAGTCTCCAGTGGTCAGTGTATCTACCAAAAGTGGTCCAAGGAAGGAATGGTGGTGAACCATGTGCTGCTGGTTCTGATAGAAAGGTGCCAGAATACAGAGTGCATCACAGTTTGGTGCATATGGGGCTGCATACCAGCAGACCAGTCAGAGTGACCATGGAAGAAGGTGGCCAGGTCTGAGGAATCATGCTTTTCCTTGGAAGGCCAGGTGTGTGTGTTGCTTACCGGGAGAATACCTGGCGCCAGGGTATAATATGGGAAGCAGGCAAGCTCTCTGAGGCAGTGGGATGCTCTGCTTGGAATCCTTGTTTCCACATGGACCCTACTTTGACATGTTCTACCAACCTAAGCATTGTTGCAGACCACGTGCACTCTTACAAGGTTTCCCCTGATGGTTGTGACTTCTTTCAGCAGAATAATGCGCTCTGGCACAAAGCAAAAATTGGTCAGGAATGATTTGAGGAGTACAACAATTAGTTTGAGGTGTAGGCTTGCCATCCAAATTCCCCAGATTTCAATTCAATTGAGCATCTGTGGCATGTGCTGGAGAAACAAGGATCTGTTGCTAACATCTTGGTGCCAGATACCACAGCACATCTTCAAGGCTCTAGTGGAGTCCATGCCTCGATGGGTCAGGCCTGTTTTGGTAGCAAAAGTAATTTGATGCTTGGTTTGTGTTTTTTATGTTTTTGAACTTATGTTAATCTTTTGAGTTAGCTCTAAGCTGTGTATCGTATTTACTCAGTTACAGATAGATGACAGATACATATACAGCTATGCATTTAATGTCTGCCTCCATGTGTCTCCATGATTTTGTCTTCAGCTTTCACAATTTAACAACTTGGAGGGATATCATTAAGGGACAGGTAGGTTGGGATTGATGAAATCATCATTTAAAAGCTATGTATTTACGCAGGATATATTTTTCGGATATTAAAATTTGCGTGATCATCTGAAACATAATGCCACAGCAGCAGTCTCATTATATCTTGACAGTTTTGATATTGAAATTAATATTCATAATGTAATTGTTGCTCAAACTCATCAGTAGGACATATAAATCACACTTATTTCTAGATTTTTGCCCTGTGGATAAAAATAAAAGTCTTCATCCTTTTGCTTTCCATCTGCCAAAGTAAAGTTAATAGTCCCATTATAGTTAATGGATTGTTCTCATAGTTTATCCAGGGCATCCTTTTGCCACTCCATTGTCTTTGGTTTCTGGGAAGCTGCTAATGGGACGCCAGCAAAGGATTAGGTAAACTGTTATGACTAAAAACAAAAGAGTGTCCTGTTAACAACAACAGCAAACAGACAGGAGAAGAATGACAAGGAAAGAATAAACAAATAAGCACAGACATTTTCACTTTGTCACAAAAATGTAATACAAAGAATGCAAGTTTGAAGAATAGAATCTGATATGTATTTTTCAAACTTTGTGTTTTAAGTTATTTAGGTATTACAAATCGGAGTGATTAAATGCAACGCGAATAAATCTGTTATGCAGTAAATGCAAAACTAATCAGCTGCTGCTAACAGCCACTTTACTGCCTTACCTTAAAGGAGGGTGTAATCAGTGTAAGTGCAAGCAAAGTGGATTTGGACTCCCAAGTGCTTTCTAATCAGCCTAGATCACGTTCGCATGAACATATGATTGAATGCTTTTGTTGCACATGTTCTTTCCTAACCACAGACACGCTGCCGCACCTGAGCCCAAGTGAAAAAACCTTCCCCATTAGATTCAACTATTTTTAATACTTGCTTTTTGTTGCAAAAGCAATACACTGTTCAATGGTTAAAACAGATTTGTTTTCAACATGATATATGGATATAATGGATAACACACATGCATGCGCTTTGCTGACTGATCCTGCAGAGAAACAGGAAGGAAATGTTTGCTTATGCACAATCAGCTGATGACCGCAACAATGTTTCCTGTTCTAATGACCTTCTGACTGTACTGCAGGTCCACTGTCAGGCTGCAGTAACGTCTGTAGTGTATGAATGAGCCATTCATAGTGGCTTGCTGGAAAATGAGGATATCCACAGATGATTTATCAGAAGAAAGCAAGCTCAGCCAAGGGCATGATTTACCCAAATACCAGTCTGTTAATCTGTCTGCAGCCATAACACACCAACACAGAGCCGTCAAAGTACAGCGGTCTCAGTTTGAGGGTGACAGATGGTCACATGCTGCCATCAGCTGGTCAAAACATATACAGCACTTTTGCTGGTTGTATAAAAATGACTACTTACTGCAGTCATCCGTAAATAAGTCAGTGTTAATGGGTTAAAAATCTTTTTAAAGGCTACGCAATTAGCTTGAACACTAAGTAACTTGAGGGATATTTCTCCAGGCTTCTCGAAGAGCATTCAAAACTCTTCTTTGGATGTTGGCTGCCTTTTACTCTGTTTTCTGTCCAGATGATCCTACACTGCTTTAGTAATGCTAAGGTCCGAGCTCTGGAGAGGCCAGTCCATCACTGATAGTGTTCCAATGTTCAGCATTGGTAGAGTGTTACGGATCATTGTCATGCTGAAAAATGCCAAACACCTTCCAGATGGTATTGCATGATGGATCAAAATCTGATTGTACTTTAATGCATTTACAGTTTTATCGGTTTTGACAAGATCCCCAACACCACTGGCTGAAATGCAGCCCCAAACCATGACAAAGTCTCTACCATGTTTTACACATCGCTATGAATAACTGTTCGTATTAATCACTAAACCTGATGGTTCATGATTTTTGCTCTAGTTCTTGTGTAAATTGGCATACCTCATTCTTTTCTCTTTAATTCCTTGATTAAGAAAGGCTTCCTGACAGCCATCTTTCCACTGAGACCATTTCTGGTGTGTTGACAGGGCGCACACAGCTAAAGGGGAGGACAAAACAAAGACGAGGGTGACACTACACACAACATATAGGGGATGTGACGCTCGAAACAGCCGTTTCGACACTGTGCTGAACTTCTTAAGCGAGGATGTTTCCAAACGCTTCTCCGAAGCGTGAGTCAAAACACCCAGATCACGTGACCACGCCTAGGATTTGGTGATCCAGTTCCTGCTTCTAGACATATCCAAGCGCAAACTCCCATTTTTTATTAACCAGAATCATTTGGACTTGTAATTACTGAATCAATGTTTTTTGATGCGACAATTTTAATTAAATATGCGCATGCGTAAAAGAAAACAATACTCTATTTCATGGATTGTGAAAACTAGACAGAAGATTCTACACTATCTAGAACATTATATAAGTATACAAAACCTATGTAATTTATATATCACAATATATAAATATATTTTTTGAATGAATAATAGAATATAGATTAAAGAAAGCAAGAAAGAAAAAGACTGGTGGGTGAGCTCCATTCACTCCTATAAGCAGAAAGAGAGAGAGTTGCACACTTTCAACAGAAAATGTCATTTGTGGCATTAAGTGACTCCTCAATATATTTTTTGGGGGGGCGGCGCTTTTAAAAAAAAAATTCTCAAAAACAACTGGAGTTATGCAGGTTCACTATAACCAAAACTCCAGACTCACACTGAGTAAAACACAGTGTTACAATATGGAAAATCCATAGCAGTGTAAAGTTCGGGAAAGCTCCCTCATGGTTAGAGGTTGCTAAGCAGAGGATGAGTTAAACATGCCTGAAATGTATTTTTCCGATTGGTCAGAAAATGTGATCGACGTTAACTCCCAGAAAACTCGAACAAATATATCCAAAGTTTGAGGGCTGTGAGCAAAAAAACGAAGACAGCTGAACCCAAAACAGCTGTAATCCTGTGTAACTATTACAGTAAATACGGCAGTGTTTTCCCTCTGTTTTACTTAATGAATAGATTTATGGTGAAGAACGCGAACGTTAACAGATGGAGAATTTTGCTGATGACTACAGTCACAGATTGCGGTGTTTAACAGTCTCAGATTTTTTTTTCCTTGTTTTGGGGGAGATTTCTCCAAAACGTGATGATCAATTACTGACGGTTTGGTATAATAAGTAGCTTTGTTTGGAATCGTGCAGGGTTTGCCTGCGTCGTTGTTTCACAGAAAAATATCGAGATGTGGCGATAGCAAAGTGGGCCAGCAGGTGTCACTGTTGAGATGGAGTTCAGTGTTTCACGAAGCCTTGCTTTGCCCATCACTAGGGATGGGAAACAGGTGGGAACACAGATGTCAACAATCAAGAGAGACAAGACAGGACAAGAAGCTGAATCACAGACAGATAAAAAACTACAGACAAGGCATGAGAAGACAGAGGAAGCATGAAAACTAAAACGAGGGACAGAATACAAAACAGCCTTAACTGAGAACAGGTCAGTAAAAATAAGAAGACCTCAAGCTAGAAACACAAAACACAGAGAGAAAACTAATGAGAACCAGAACTACAGGCTAATCACTGAGGAATTACAACTAACTTGACACAAAGGGATATGAGACAAGAGACAAAAATGGCACTAGACCAGTCATGGAAATTCAAGGGATACAAGGATCTGAAATAAACTAAAACCCCAGATCTAGATGTGAAACAAACCCTTTGAATATCAATATACAGAAGAAATCCTGAAAATTAACAAAACTGAAAACACTGCATCCTAAACAGAGGGATCCTAACATCAACAAACTGGGATTAATTGATTTCATCTCAGGTTCTGTGTCAGTGTTTTGGTGGGTTAAACAGCCTTACATACTTTAACATGATAAACTAATTATTTTTTTTCCACAAGAGCTTGGTCTATACATTTAATTTTTAAGCAACATAAGGAACACTACACTGTTTTGGGGTTTGTTTGTTTTGTTTTGTTTTTTTGAGTTAGTGTTATCATTTTATTGCCATTATCGAGGCACTGCAGGCCCATAGAAGTACAAGGTACTGTAGTTGATGTGTTTTCTTTTTTTAGGTTTGCGCTCTTATGTCTTCCACTTGTTCAGTTTCCTCAACTTTTTTGAGGAAACACTGAACAGCATGCCGAAATCTGCCAGATCATCTGCTAAAAACTCTTTGGGAATAACCATTTGTGGCTAATAATAATATTAATATTTTATACCAGTGGAACTGTCTCTCATGGCATTTTTTTATTTTTTTTTTTGGCAAATTCAAACACAAATTATGTGTTCAAGCTACAGGCCGCTATTAACAAAGTGCTTAAAGATGCAACTAAAAACTGTTTCTTTGCTAAACTGATGTCATGTGTGGACACAACACCCTTGAGTTAGGTGCCTGATTCATAGGTCTGTGTCAAGTTGTTCAACCAATCAGGACTGGACTGAAAATAAGTGACAAAAAACTTCGAGTGTCTGGCTACGTCGAAGCCAACTGTATATAAATGAGGTAGGCTAAATGCTTTTTCATATATTATTCAGAAAATAACCTATGAAAGCCTATGTAGAGAAGTAAAATATAAAGCTATAAAAGACTGCTGTTATCGTTATTGTTGTTATTGTTGTTGTTGTTATTATTATTAATAGTGGTAGTACGTCTTTGTCACCAAGATTGCGCAAGAACTGACCGAATATCGCAGCACTAGGAGGAGTGAATAAACTGAGATCCTTTTAGAGCCTCGAGAAAAGAATAAAAGAAAAACCTGTTTCAATTTCCTTCCTCGGACCTGCCCACCCGTGCCTGCAGCCCACCTTCACGAATCGAGCACACCTATTAGGGGGTGAGACTCAAACTTCCACGTTAACCAATCAGCTTTCTCGTTCACCGACGGCCTAGCAGTTGATTGGTTGAAAATCCAGCTTGTCAAGTCTGATTGCACTTGGACATTTCCGCCTTGTTATGTTTTGTTTTTTTTTATCTACAGGGGCTTCCTATGAACATTGTGGGCTTCGTGTGGAGGTGAATCAGTGATCAGTAACTATTTCGGGTTTTGATGAGGTACTTGAGTCTCGGTGACTTCTGAAATCCAGAGACATGTCGTCTTTAAGGTAAGCAGACTTTACATAAACCTCAAAATCCCTCAGTCTGAAAGTTTTTGAGTTTGTGTTAAGGCTGCATGATCGATAAATAAATAAAATTACGTCGGGTTATTTATTAATACGTTACGTTAGACTAGATTGTTGTTGATAATATTTTCTTTGCTGCGGGTTGTTGGAAGTTGAAAGAGTTTTCTGTTAAGTTACAGTTGTGTAATTGCGTGTTTTGCCATATCACTCCTGTGTTGCTGATTGTGACATTAAGTCTGCTTTCTCAACATCCCAGAAATGTCTTCCGGCGCAGCTGGTCTTGTGATGAAAAGCTGGAGGGAAAAGTTGTTGTCATCACTGGAGCAAACACTGGCATCGGCAAAGAAACTGCCATTGATCTGGCAAAGAGAGGTTCGTCTGACTGAAATCATGAAATTTTAAACCTTTATTAACTCTCAACTGTTTTTTTTAAAGTGGGGATTATTTGTGTTACGTATCAGGATATGGAGTTAGGAGGAAAAAGGAAACATTAGCAGGAAATGTTGACTTTTAGATGCACAGATAAAAGACTACAATGAAGTAAACCTTGGAGGAAACTCGTTCAAACCCCACATAGAAAGGCCTCACCTGACCAGCAGGTTCAAGGTCAGGACCTTCTTGCTGTGAGGCCACAGTTGGATCCACTGCACACTCTGCTGCCTCTAAATTGGCTGCAGGTGCGGACGTGAATTTGGTTAAGATAGATGGATGGATGTTTCTGGCCATCCGTTGAGTATAAATCCATCCAGGGCATGGCGTGCCTCTCACCCTGTTCCCCCATAACCCTGAAGTGGATCAGCAATGGGGATCATAGTTACACACAAGATTTTGATAGTCCTAAAAGTTGGGAAATAATTTTTTTTACTGCTGACAGTGTGTGCTTCTGTTAGATGCCTGTCCAGGGTTTACCCTGCCCAGTTGCCTCTGCCACCATGAGTCCTCCCTAATTATTGCTAAGCTCCAATAGAACCGCGCCGTGCCATCAAGAAAATGATTACGATAAAAACAGTTTATTTAAACACAGATCTGCCAGTATTGATTCTCCTGTAGATAAATTATAAGGAAGGCTAACACAAGTTCTATTGTTCCGTGTAAATTCTGAGCATGACTCAGGCGTGGCAATCCTCCACTCCCATGATTGTTGTGCAACATGTGGCTGTCAGGAAAAGTAGCTGAGTAATGGAACAATTTGGAACCAGTTCCTGATTTAGATCTTTAGGCACAGTTCTTGTTTGGTATAGTAAATTTTTTCTTTAGTTTTAAAGTAAAATACAAGGACAAAATGAACTCAGACACAGAGCATGAAGCAATGTGTTAGTGTGTCTTAATTAGAAGAAAAAATGAATAGTCGTGGACAATTATTCAACAATAAGAAGCTGAATTTTTGCACCTACCTTAGTGGGTCTTCTTACAGTCATTTTATTAAATTGTCTGCTTTGTCAGAACAAAAATATTAGTTACACACAGCCATTCACTCTTTTAATGAAAAGGCTGTTTTCAGTGGTCACTTTAGTAGCTACACCTGTTCAAGTGCTTTTTCAAGCAAATATCTAATGAGCCAGTAACATGGCAGACAGCAGTATTAATGTTAATTAATATTTTAAAAAAAGTATTTTTGTATGTGCACATGGCTGAAAAGGCCAACTTTGGTATGTGGTGTAACAGGAGAATTACACAATTAAGGTTCTGCCCAGAAATTAGCAATTGTGTGCTTTTCATTTCGACAACAGTGTCTGAATAATGTTTAATCTGGGAAGGGTTAAAACGCCATTTCCAAACAATACGAAGTCCCTTATTTTATACCGAGAAAGATTATGAAAAAATATTCAGGACAGTTGCCAATTTTCTCAGGAGTGGATGTCCCAGAAAATTAGCGCCAAGGTTCAGTTCAGTTCTTTTTTTATTTCAAACATATACATTCACCAACGTTTCATAAAATCATTCCATACAGTTGTTTGAAAAGGAGTAGGCAGAAGTATATACTTATTTTGCCCTAACCCCCTCAGGTTTACATCCTCATCATCTAAATTTGAACAACAAAAACGTATACAATGCCTTCAACTTAGAACATCTCAAAAAAATATTTTCACATGTTCAACTAAAACTATATTTAGATTTGCTAATTTGCAGAAGAAAATAAACATGAGTTTGACTGCTGTCTTGGGTTAATTGCATTTTCTTGATTCTTATACTTATTTAATATTTCTTTTTTGAGTTGTATTTTAAACTGGTTTATATCACTAGTGACCTTTATTTCTTCTTTTAACTCGTTCCAGATTTTAACTCCCGCTATTGAAATAGACATCCTTTTCAATGTTGTTCTTACTCTTTGTAATTTTAAATTCCACTTCCCTCTAAAATTATACCTCCCTTCTCTTTCTAAGAACCATTTACTTATTTCGATTGGAGCATCCCTTTCCTTACCTTATATATTATTTGCACTGTTTTAAACTTCACCAGATCCTGGAATTTTATAGCTTGCGTCCTAATAAAGAGTGCATTTGTGTGAGCCCTATACCCCTCCTGATTTATTAGTCTAATGGCCCTTTTCTGCATTATGATTATAGTCTGAATATTACTTGTATATGGCGACCGTGGCTCAGGGGGTTGGGAAGTCGCATCTGTAACCGGAAGGTCGCCGGTTCGATCCCTCGGGCTCTCTGTCCTGGTCGTTGTGTCCTTGGGCAAGACACTTTACCCTACCGCCTACTGGTGTTGGCCAGAGGGGCCGATGGCACGATATGGCAGCCTCGCTTCTGTCAGTCTGCCCCAGGGCAGCTGTGGCTACAACTGTAGCTCCAACAGGCCTTATGATCAATGATCACACCAAGAAATCTTATGGCATTAACCCTTTCTAGATATATATTATCGACACAAATTTCAATGTTAATGTTTTTCTTATAGTTTCCGAATAACATAAATTTTGTTTTATTTAAATTTAAGGACAATTTGTTTCTATCAAACCACTTGTTTAATATCTTCAACTCCTGTGTGATCACCTCCGGTCATGCAAGGTCATGCAAAGCAAGGTCATGCAAAGCTCAGAGAAATTGCAAAAAACCCAAGAGCTACATCTCCAACTCTGTGTTTCTTTGCTAGACATGCTGTGGTGCTGCTTGTTTGTCGGTCTTTCTGCCTGTTACTTTAAAAAAAAAAAATCTTGCTTTTGCATGTACTGCAAAAGCATACGTGACTATATGTGCCTTTGGGTATCTCAGACAGATTAGTTTCAGGTTTTTTTGTGTGTTTGTCTTTTCTGAGAAATGTGGTTGTTTCTGATATCTTAAGTGATTATTGGTCTTTCTTACTGTCCCCATTAAAAGCTTCGCAAGTTATGAAAAATGTAATGTGCACATTTTGTCATGAGAGGGCACTCTCCACCCACTGAGCTACACCTTGCTTTTATGTATTTTCGCCATGCATTCAGTGCATGTGCTGTTTTAACTCCCGTCTTTTATTTTTCTTTGTAGGGGCAGAAAAGGTGATCATAGCATGCAGGGACATGGAGAAAGCAAACGCAGCCGTGAAAGACATCATCGAAAGCTCAGGCAATGAACATGTCGTTTGCATGAAACTTGATTTGTCAGACAGCAAGTCTATACGAGAATTTGCTGAAGCCATCAACAAAGGTAAAATGATTTTCTGGCTAAAGAAACATCCATGTGAACGCACATGAAAAGTTGCTTATTTTTAAACCCCCCCCCCCTATTTTTTTTTTCACTTTTTTCTACAGACGAGCCAAAGCTGAACATCCTCATCAACAATGCAGGTGTGATGGTCTGTCCCTTTGGGAAAACAGCTGATGGTTTTGAGATGCAGATCGGTGTCAATCACCTGGGTAAATAAAATCAGGCCTCAGTCACACCTGGCCTGACTTATACATTAGTACCGACTAATCCTTCTCCAGACTTTTTGATTTGGGGGGAGAGATTTGACAAATGAAGTTGTACCCAAAACAATTAGCACGTCCCAGGACATTTCCAAGATTTCTTTAAATGGGGTGAAAGAAATCAGAAAATAATATCTCAGGTAAAACTCAAACGGAAGCACACAAAACTGGTTGAAAATTCTTTAAAAGGTTTTTAATAGAGTTAATAAATTACAGTCTGCTTATGACAGGAAATATTTAATTTTACTCAGTGGTACAAGTAAATAACAGTGCCTCACATCCTAAATGACTCGAGGAGTGGTAGGCAGTGGCTTCAAACCACTCTGACCCACAGTGCTATGCAAAAGTCTTAACCCACACCTTCCACTTCCACTCCCTTCTATATATTCTTCTCCCAAGGAAGCAGACTTTTGTATTTTTATTATTATTATTTTGGACCTATAAATCATTCAAATATAAAAACGGACTCAACTTAACAAAGAGCCACTTTCAAATAGTATCTTTTGCCATTTTTTTTGCAAACAGTCTGTCACAGTAACACATAATTTCTTCCCATTTTTTAGCTCTATCTGCAACAAAATGCCAAAGATGACACAATTTGACAGGCATAAAATTATATTTGTGTACCAACAAGGTGATTCCCAAACATTTAAAAGTCAAAAACTTACTACGAGCATTGGCCCAAGACGTTTTTTTTATGGTATCGTATGAACTTGAGTGCAATTTCCATCCGTGGCTGCATTAACATGTCAACACAATTTTGAGGGTTGCGTTCAAATTTCAGGTTGGAGTAGTCCCACCCCTTTTGACTTGCCCCTCCCATCAGCTGTCAAATCCTTCAAAAGGTCACAAATGCAATACTCATTTCGTGATGTTGAAGTTGGATCTGACACTTAAGCCTAAATGCAACACTTCTTTCATAATCAGCATTTTTATGACTTTACTGCAGAACAGTAAAGTTTAAGCACATGCTTTAGATATGACAGACAGACATGAAGTAAAAGGTCAACTTCCTGCGACAATATGTCCTGATTCCAGCTTTTGGAATCAACTGATTCCAGAACCACTGATCATCAGTTGAAATGTTGTTTCCAACATGAATTTGTGTTAACTGACCATTAACATAATGCACTGGACAAACATGAGATGTGTCACCAAAATTTTACACATCACAGGTGTCCTCGTGGTTATTATAGAAATTTAGTTTTTAAAAAAGGGTTTTGCCCTTTTAATTATATTTAGGAAAATAACTTCACACATCATAAGTCTGATAAACATGCCCCACCAAAAGACACAGATTCAAAACTTTTAACTGACATCTCGCACTTTTTAATTTGATGTTTTTGTGCAGAATTAGTGCAGCAGGATAGCATTCCTCTTGAAATAACAGGAGCCACTTGTGTTGTTTGTTATTTAATTTAACGTAATTAAATTATAAGCTGTGGGTGGTCTTTGTAACACATTCTGTCTTATGGTATTTATTTGATGTAGTACATTTATTGTGAAAGTCTTTACCAAGTTAAGGTAAGTATTTTGGTAAGTACAGTATTTCGTAATTAGTGAAGTGTCACTATTTCCAAATACATTACCCTCACTCTGTTTTCTGAAACTGAAAATTGGATTTTAAAGTCATATTTCCTCCTTCTCCAGGTCACTTCCTGTTGACATATTTGTTGCTTGACCTGATTAAAAAGTCGGCACCAGCTAGGATTATCAATGTATCTTCCATGGCTCACTCCTGGGGCTCCATAAATCTTGAGGACCTCAACAGTGAGAAGCATTACGACAAGAATAAAGCCTATGCTCAAAGCAAGCTAGCCAACGTCCTCTTCACCCGATCACTGGCTAAACGATTAGAAGGTAAATAATGCACCTTACACGCTGTCATTTCTTTCTTTTAATTTGCCAGTTTTCTGTTCAAATCAAATGCATGACTAGTAGCTTTACCGTTGGTGATTTCATTCACTTTTTCCTTACTTTTAGGCACAGGAGTGACGACCTACTCTCTCCATCCTGGAGTTGTTCAGACTGAGTTATGGCGTCATCTGAACGGTGTCCAGCAATTCTTCATGAAGATGGTCAGTCCTTTTACCAAAAACTCTGTCCAGGGAGCGCAGACAACAATTTACTGTGCTGTTGACCCATCATTAGAGAAGGAGAGTGGCGGATACTACAGGTACACTTTTTGCTGTAACACACAGAAATTATATTGCAGCTTGTTACCCATAATCTAGTAGTCTATTAATACAGTGGCTTTCAACACTTAATAGTTTTAGACCAATGAAAGGTAAACATGATGTTTAACTCATCAGCTCAGAGTAAAGAGTACTTTCTCAGATTTTGCAATCTGGAAACTAAATCAGATGAATAGTAAAGATATTTGCCATGAAGCAGTTATTTAAAGGTGTGAAATATGAAGCGAGATAAATGTCCAGTTAAAGTCAGAGTTTTCTGTGTCCCAAAAGTGTCTCTCTTTTAACCTGGACAAATCACTGTGATGACTTAAGCCGAAGACATGTTCAAGGTTTTAGTGAAAAATGTAATGCATTTAATACCATGTTTTAATTGCAATATAGATTCCCTGGTAGGTGAATACATGTCATATGTGGAACTTAGACGTGAATTACTAACATCACAAATGAAGCTAAGCTGCAACGTTACAGCAGTGTAAACTGTGCACATATTGTCACCTGAATGTGCTTCAATTCATTTGGCAATGCAGAAAACGTATGCATGTTTGTATACTTGATTCAAATCTGCTGCAAAGTCTCATTTTACACTCCTGGCAAAGCAGCTCCTAGAACACAGAATAGAATAGGATTTCCTCATTGTTACAGTAACATTTACAACAAAATTAAGTGCAATCTCAAGAGTGTAAAGATCATTAACAGCAGTCTATAAACTGTAAACTATAAACTGTAAAAGAAAACAAACTATGTAAGATAAATAATACAAAAGCAACCTGTCTCTATTCTCTCAAATTGCACAACCCCTAATTACACCGATCACATTCAAGTGGACATTGTAGCATTTTAATACTTTTTATAGCTCTGAGAGAAAAACTGCTATTCAGTCCTTCTGTCCTTTCTCTGACTGCACTGTCTGGCAGATGGTAAGAGTTCAACAAGTAGGTGACCAGGGAGAGATGTATCCATTATGAAATTTTTAGAATCAGAATCACTTTTATTGCCAAGTTTGTACACAGTGTCATGGTGCAAAAAAAAAAAAAAAATAAAAAAAAATATATATATAATATATTAAATAACTATTATATAAAATTACAATTAAGTAACACGAAAAGAGTAATATATAATCTACTACAGATATAAATATTATAATGTATTAGATATTATAACTATAATGTTTAATATTTAAAATACTTGGTATCAAATTAGAGAGCACACATTTGTTAAGATTAAAATGTCCATTCTGCCGCACTAGATCTCAAGTTTAGCAGTTTTTTGTGGCATTAATCTTGCTTCCTATATTTGAAACAGTGAAACATTTTACTGGGGGGGGGTTAAATCTTCTTTGTACATTTCTGTCACCTTTTATGGTCATTATCTGATAACATCTCGAGTAGGCGGCACCCATAGCGATTATTTTGTGGAGAAGAGCTAGAAGAATGAAGAATGAAACAGCAGTTTTTATGTTAGTGTGCACAGATCCTAAAACAAATATAGTTTGTAACCATCACCTCTATCTGTTATCACTGACTGGGGCTTTAGGCTTTGTCAAGTCAGCTAATGCAAAGAAAACACGACTGTGATGAATTCCCATCTTAGTACAAACCTCTGGACTGGCAGGCATCCATCCATTCGCTTCTGCTTATCCTTTTCAGGATCGCGGGGGGTGCTGGAGCCTATCTCAGCTGTCTTAGGGAGAGAATCGGGGTACACCCTGGACAGGTCGCCAGTCTCTCGCAGGGCTGACAGACAACCAATTGTACAACCAAATTTCCCCTTGTGGGACAATTAAAATATTAAAGGATTATTCTAACCATTCGCACTCACATTCACTCCCACATTCACACCTATGGGCAATTTAGATTGATCATTTAACCTGTCCCCACCAACTGCATGTCTTTGGACTGTGGGAGGAAGCTGGTGTGCCCGGAGAGAACCCACGCAAACACGGGGACAACATGCAAACTCCAGACAGAAAGACCCCGGCCTGATGGTGGAATTGAACTTAGGACCTTCTTGCTGTGCGGCAACAGTGCTAACCCACAATTTTCAGGCAAAATATATGAAATAACAGCTTCTCTCCATTAAAGAAAGTCGGAAGCAAAATGAATTATTCAAATGCAACGCAGAACAGAAAGTATTTAAAAACTGCAGGACTGTATGTTTTGATTTTGTTAAATAAATAAAAAGTGTAGATTATTCTACATTATTTGGTTACAACTGAATATTAAATTCCTAAAACATTTTTAATGGCAAACTTTTGATTCATTGGATGTTCTTCATGCTTGCTAGTGTACAAATTTAGAAAAAGAAGCCACTGTTAATGTTGACTTATAGTCTTTAAGCAACAGTGGCTGACAAGCAGCGTGTTATTTGCTCAGTAGATGTTAACAAACATAAAATGTTCGTGTTACACAAGTGAACAAAGTGCTTACGTGATACATCCTTGCTTACAGTGACTGTGCTCCTGCTAACTGTTCTGCGGCTGCCAAAGACGACAACGTGGCGGAGAAGCTGTGGGAGCTGAGCTGCAGTTTGCTCTCTTTAACATGGGACTGAGACATTCAGAACTGAAAATAAAATCCTGGCAGTGTATTCTGTTTCTTTATTACCTGATGATTTCATTATAATGTAGGCCACGACAATCTTTAAACACTTCATTTTTATCTCAACAACACAGCTGTAAAACTTTAATCTGCACGCTGCACAGTTCTGACGTTTTATTTGTTCCTTGGAAAGAATTTATTATGGTCACATTTGCCTTTGACTCACACAGTGAAACTGGTAACTACACTGTAATTCTGTGAATAGCAAGTGTAAGATCAGTGGAAAGCTTATAATACTGATTTATAAAAATTAAAAGAAGCTTAAATATTTGGTTTATCAATGTTTAATACAAGGTGTGTAATTAATTGGATAATATCTGCATGATAATTCATAATAGACTGCAGTCTTGTCTACATTGTTTACAAAAACTTTTCTTTTCACTTTCTGACATTAAACAGACTTATGGAGAGCATTCATTTGTTTCTGTCTGCTTTCAAAAAATGTTTAGGTTAATTGTGTTATCGCCAGTATTATATTAGTCAACTGGATCAATATCACCTAAATTTTTACGGCCTCATTAATCCATAAAAGAATTTATAGTCTAGTTTTTTGCAATAAACAGATCTTATAATTGGTAGCTACACACAGTTGTTAATGTAATTTTCTTTACAGTAAGCTTACTGTAAATAACAGTTACAGTTACTTCACTGTAGATAGACAAACACACAGCAAAAATAAATAAATGTGCAGTAACTACTGTAAATGTAAATTTCTGTGAAATCCCGTCAAAGCAAATTTATAGAAAATGCTGTTTCAGCAGGATGTGCTTACAAAGACGATTCCTGTGAATCCTTTAATTACTTGCATCCATCTGGCAGTAAATTGCTGTAAAATTTACAGCAACCTGTTTACAGCGTGTGACGCTTTCATGATGCTAAAAGTTTAATGGTTATATGTGGCTACAAAAAAATTGTTTTTTCACTTTCAATAAAATAAATTTAAATCATTATGGCTGTTATGCTTTCATGTCTGATATTGTGTGACAATAAATGTTTTTCTCCAAAAATGAGTGTTCATTTCATTAACCAATAATTGTCATTTTTTTTCTGACGAAAACAGGATAACTATGATCACATGTATTGACAGTTTTGTCAACGAATGAAAATGAGGTCGAATCAGAACTAATTGAGCTATGTAGAAAATCGGGGCGAGTTTGGAAGTGATCAAACCAGAAGTAATTTCCTTGTTCAGAAAGGTTAGACAGGTGTCGTGCCAAACAGTGATCATCTGCAAGAAAGTGATTGCCACCCGCGGGAGCGCGCACAGCTGCTTAAAGCTGTAGCGCCCAGATTACTTACAACTACTTCCATGCAACTGATATAAGGTACGGTAAGCTGAACACAGCTTCAACTGTCTGTTTGTTGAAAAATAGTAACGCGACCGCACCGCATTTTCTTGTTAGTAAGGGTAACAGCGTTGTAATGATAGGAATAGTAATTAGTTAGATTACTCGTTACTGTAAAAAGTAATGCCATTAGTAACACCGTTACACTGTCATTCCCATCACTGGTACCAAGACATTGCCAGCGTTAGACAGGAGTAGCGGGTTATTTGGACTTTCAGTATAATACTGTACAATAGTTAAAAAGCTACTGTCTGTGAACTGCCTGTGCACCAATCATTTGTTTTTTGTTTTTACTTGTGAATCTTTCAAATATAAAAACTGACTCAACAAAGAACAACTTTTAAATAGTATCTTAGGCACTTTTTTTGCAAGCAGCCTGTCACAGTAACACATGAGGGGGAGTGCAATTTCCACTCATGGCTGCATTAACATGTAAATACAATTTTGAGGGGAGCGGTCACATTTTAGGTTGTACTAGTCTAAATCCTTCAAAAAGTTACAAATGCATAGGATTTTTCAATTCTCACTTTGTGATGTTGAAGTTGGATCAGATACTTTCTCCTAAATGCTACACTTGTTTCATAATCAGCATTTTTACGACTTTACTGCAGAACAGCAAAGTGTTAACACATGCTTTAGATATGACAGACAGACATGAAGTTTAAGGTCAACTTCCAGATAAGAGATTTGACGTTACAGTGTACTGCATTTTCACTTCCTTTTAGCCACACTCACTTCAAAATTCATTTTCCTCATCGTGTGTGTTTAACCCTGACATTTCCATATATAGTAGTTATATTGATTGGCTTCTATAATTAGACACTGAAGCAATAATATGTTTAAAGAGGTAGATAGGGCTTTGGTTAAAATAAAAAAAAAAGTAGAGTTTATCGACCCTGCTATCAGAACATTTTTCGTTACCAAGGTTTAGTAGGCCACTCTAATGATACAAAAAATCTTTAATAACTTTTGTATGGTACCATTTTACAGTCTAAACACAACACTCCTTTCAAGACCAACATTTTTATTACTGCAGAACAGTAAAGCTGCAGGAAAATGTTTTGAACAAAAGGTAAGCCTTTATTTATGGCTGCTCAATATTGCAAACAGGCGGAACAGAGAAAACATGGGACAGGAGGGCACAGAGTAGACAACACACAACACAGGGAAGCCAAATAACAAACCCTAAGAACTAGAACTCCGGAAATACTAGGACAGAAAAATAAATACTAACAGTGACAACCATGAATAACAAACAAACAAACAAATAACAAACAATCAAGAAACACAAATTAACCAGATACAAAATAACTGTCACGTGACAATATAACTGTCACGGTCACCGACCCAGGACCGTGACAGTTATATTGATTGTCTTCTTTTTTTTTTGTAATTGAAGTCTTTATTTGTTTTTAACATTTAACAACATGAAAACATAAACAAAACAACAACAGAAAAGAAACAAGAAAAGAAAAGACAGCTTCCAATCCCATGGTTAATTCACCTTTTGTATTTTGGGTCTATTTTCAATACTTACTAACTATCGGTACACCCGCAAAAAAGGACAATAAAATCGAATTCTTAAGTTATTCCATTACCGAGTGCCTACACAAACATACAATGCAGCAAGCATAAAATTTAACTAAAGATAATTGCCCTGACCAAATAAATTTCAACCATCTCAGCCAAAAACACATCCCCATGATTTGTCAAAACCCTCCCTATCATCATTAATCCTAGCCAAGAATTTTTCATACGACACCATTTTCAGCATATTTTCTTTCCACCTATTATATTCTGGAGGAGATGGTTCCTTCCATACACTGAGAATAACTCGAGCCGCTGCGATCACCCCCACCTTTATAACCACAAAGTCATATTTTGAAACCCCAGGTAACACCGACCGATCCCCTAATAAGCACAGTCTTGGTGACAAGGGTATCATCAAACCAATCCACCTTCCTATTTTGTCCAATACTTTTTGCCAAAAGGGATAAACTTTCCCACATTCCCAAATAGCATGTATAAATGTCCCTGGATCTGAACTACATTTCCAGCATACATTACTGGGACTAATTCCCATTCTATAAAGTTTGGACAGATTGAAGTACCATCTGTGTATTAATTTATACTGACTAAATTGGCCTCTCTTATATATTTATCAGAGAATGACAAAATTCTACACCAGTCTTCTTTAGAAATTGCACAACTCAGATCTCTCTGCCATATAATCCTCAAGTTTTCACATATCTCTTTTTTTGGATTGTTAAACAGTTTGTAGAAAACAGCTGCTCTATGTGCTGTACTGGACAATTCTTAAAACTCCACCACCATATTTGAGCTTTGAGTAAATTTTCCTTTGGTAATACAATCCCTTATTTGTAAATATTTCCAAAAATTATTTTCTCTTATCAAACCATATTTTTGGGTTATTTCAGCGAATGACATAAACACTCCCCCTGAGTAAAGATCACTTATCCTGTGTATGCCTTTGACAAGCCATTCCTTCCAGAACACAGTTTTTCGCCCAATCTGTACAGCAGTGTTGTTCCATAGCGAGGTATAAGGTTGTCTTAAATGAGATGCTCCACACATCTTGTGCACCTCTACCCAGACAGCTTTAGAATACCCAAGCACTGGGTTATTATGAAAGTCTTGTCCATTAATTGCTGAGCCCTGATATTGATTGTCTTCTAATATTAGACACTGATTCAATATATTTGAAGAGGCAGACAGGCCATGGTTAAAATCAAAGAGTACAGTTTATCAACCTTGCCATCTGATCATTTTTCCCTCCTGAGGTTTAGAAAGTCACTCTAGTGAAGATATTTTTTTGTTTCAATAACTTCCTTTCCTGGAAGCTTAGTTGCTTTAACATGTTATTACTGTTGTTGTTGTTGTCTCTCACAATAACAGTTTAAAAGAAATCTGGATCTATGTAGTGTCCTTGACTACATAGATCCAGAGGGCACAAATGGATGACGCTGTATTACCCATGCAGGCTACATCGATGCAATGTGAAGTTACATTTCAAGTGAGGTGCAGGTCAAGGTTTTCTAGTTACCCACATACCTAGATTACAATTCACCCGTCATTAACTGTTGTTTGGCTATTTCTGCTCTGAGACTGGAAAAAACAAAAGATTTAAGACATTTGTGTATACCTTCAAGTCTATATTGAGGACTTTTGACTTGTTGACTAGTTGCAACAATATTTACTAATTCCAGCTTTTGGAATCAGTTGATTCTGGAATTACTGATCATCAGTTAAAATGTTGTTTCCAACATTTCCAACCGCAGACAATGAATCCATGTTAACTGACCATCAACATAATGCAACACTGGACAAACATGAGATGTGTCATCAAAATTTTACACATCACAGGTATGCTCATAGTCCATCCATCCATTTTCTTCCGCTTATCTGGGGCCCGGTCGCGGAGGCAGCAGCCCAAGGAGAGAAGCCCAGACCTCCCTCTCCCCAGCCACCTCCTCCAGCTTGTCCGGGGGCAGCCAAGAGATATAATCTCTCCAGCGAATGGCCGAACTTCTCACCCTATCTCTAAGGGAGAGGCCCATTTCCGCCACTTGTATCCGCGATCTCGTTCTTTCGGTCACTACCCACAGCTCGTGACCATAGGTGAGGGTAGGGACGTAGATCGACCAGTAAATTGAGAGCTTCACTTTTATACTCAGCTCTCTCTTCGCCACAACAGACCGGTACAGCGTCCGCGTCACTGCGGCCGCAGCACCAATTTATCTGTCAATCTCCCGCTCCCTTCTCCCGTCACTCATGAACAAGACCCCAAGATACTTAAACTCTCTTAAACTCTCTCTTGGGGCAGGAACTCGTCCCTGACCTGGAGTGGTCACTCCACCCTTTTCGGGCTGAGGACCATGGCCTCAGAATTGGAGGTGCTGATTCTCATTCCCACTGCTTCACACTCGGCTGTGAAACGTTCTAAGGCGAGCTGGAGGCCATTACCCATTAAGCTAACAGAACCACATCATCCGCAAAAAGCAGAGATAAAATCCTGAGACCACCCACGTGAAAGCCTTCCGCCACTTGGCTACACCTAGAAATTCTGTTCATAAAAATCATGATCAGAATCGGTGGCAAAGGACAGCCCTGGTGGAGCCCATCACCCACAAGGAATGAGTCAGACTTATTGCCGGCTATGCAGACCAAGCTCTTGCAATGGTTGTATAGGGACTTAATGGCCCATAGCATTGGGTCAGACACCCCATACTCCTGGAGCACCCCCCACAGGACCCCCCGAGGGACACGATCAAATGCGTTCTCCAAGTCCACAAAACACATGTAGACTGGTTGGGCAAACTCCCATGCACCCTCAAGTATCCTGGAGAGGATAAAGAGCTGGTCCAGTGTTCCGCGACCAGGACGAAAACCGCATTGTTCCTCCTGTATCCGAGGTTCGACTAGCGGACGAACTCTCCTTTCCAGCACCCTGGCATAGACTTTCCCAGGGAGGCTGAGGAGTGTGATCCCCCTGTAGTTGGAACACACCCTCCGGTCCCCCTTCTTAAAGATGGGGCACCACCCGTCGCCACGTGGCCTGCCCCTGATCTCCACGCTACATTGTAGAGGCATGTCAACCAAGACAGCCCTACAAGATCCAGAGCCTTCAGGAACTCGGGGCGGACCTCATCCACCCCAGGGGCTATGCCACCAAGGAGTTGTTTAACTGCCTCATTGACCTTGCCCCCAGAGATTGGCGGGTTATCCCCTTCGTTCCCAGACTCTGCTTTCTCCAAGGAAGACATGCCAGTGGGATTAAGGAGGTACATATTTCTTCCACCGCTCGACAATTTTCTCAGTCGAAGTCGAAGTCCGCAGCGCTCCGCCCACACTATACATAGTGCAGGTAGAACACCGCTTTTGGGACAATCCATGTCCCAATTGCCAGTCTTGGTAGCCGGGGATCGGTCCGCCAGGACCTCGCTCCTGGCTGCTGCCTGGCTCACAATGCACCCGCTCATGGTTATTATAGAAATGTAGTTTTTAAAAAAGGATTTTGCCCTTTCAATTGTATTTAGGGAAATAACTTCACACATCATAAGTCTGATAAACATGCCCCACCAAAAGAAAAAGACTCAAAACTTTTAACTGACATCTCGCACTTTTTAATTTGATGTTTTTGTGCAGAATTAGTGCAGCAGGATAGCATTCCTCTTGAACATAATTAAATCATAAGCTGTGGGTGGTCTTTGTAACACATTTTCTCTTTTGGTATTTATTTGATGTAGTACATTTATTGTAAAAGTCTTTAACAAGTTTGGGATACAGTATTTCGTATTTAGTAAATTGTTACTATTTCCAGATACATTAACTTCACTCTATTTTCTGAAACTGAAAATTGACAATTTTAAAGTCATATTTCCTCCCCCTCCATTTACTTCCTGTTGACATATTTGTTGCTTGACCTGATTAAAAAGTCGGCACCAGCTAGGATTATCAATGTATCTTCCATGGCTCACTCCTGGGGCTCCATAAATCTTGAGGACCTCAACAGTGAGAAGCATTACGACAAGAATAAAGCCTATGCTCAAAGCAAGCTAGCCAACGTCCTCTTCACCCGATCACTGGCTAAACAATTAGAAGGTAAATAATGCACCTTACACGCTGTCATTTCTTTCTTTTAATTTGCCAGTTTTCTGTTCAAATCAAATGCATGACTAGTAGCTTTACCGTTGGTGATTTCATTCACTTTTTCCTTACTTTTAGGCACAGGAGTGACGACCTACTCTCTCCATCCTGGAGTTGTTCAGACTGAGTTAGTGTTATCTGAACGGTGCCCAGCAATTCTCCATGAAGATGATCAGTCCTTTTACCAAAAACTCAATTTAAAACACAATTTACTGTGCTGTTGACCCATCATTGAAGAAGGAGAGGGGCGAATACTACAGGTACACTTTTGGTGTAACACATGGAAATTATATTGTTACTTGTCATTACCTAGTAGCATATTAGTACAGTGGCTTTCACCATTTGTGGTTTTGAAAGTTAAACATGATGTTTTGCAGCAGCTTATTGGCTTAGAGTAAAGGATACTTTCTCAGATTATGCAATTCAATATGAAGCAAGATAAATGTCCTGTTAAAGTAGATTTTTCTGTGTCACAAAAGTGTCCCTCTTTCAACCTAGCTAAATCACCGTGGTGACCTACGCTGAACATATAAGCTATTCGAAAACAGATTATGTTCAAAGTTTGGATGAAAAATGTAATACATTTAATACCATTAAGTGTGATATCAAGAGTGCAAAGATCATTAACAGCAGTCTATAAACTGTAATCTATATACATATATATATACATATATATACATATATATATAAACATATATATACATATATATGTATACATATATATATATGTATACATATATATGTATATGTATATATATATGTATATATATATGCATATATATATATATATGCATATATATATATATATATGCATAGCCTTTTTAGAATCAGAATCACTTTTATTGCCAAGTTTGTACACAGTGTCATGGTGCAAAAAATATATATAATATATACATCTCTATATAAATATTACAAATAAATACTCAGAAAAGGAGTGTATACAAACTACCTACAGATATAGATATCATAATATATTAGATATTATAACTATAACACTTAATATTTAGAAGACTTAGTATCAAATTAATTTACTAAAATTAAAATGTCAATTTTGCCACTGTATACACTAAATCTCAAGATTAGCATTAATTTTGCTTCCTATATTTGAAACATTTTACTGTTTTTTAAATCTTCTTTGTACATTTCTGTCACCTTTTTATGGTCATTATCTGATAACATCTGATAACATCTCGAGTAGGCGGCACCCATAGCGATTATTTTGTGGAGAAGAGCTAGAAGAATGAAGAATGAAACACCAGTTTTTATGTTAGTGTGCACAGATCCTAAAACAAATAAAGTTTATAACCATTGCCGATATCTGTTATCACTGACTGGAGTTTTAAGCTTTGTCAAGTCAGCTAATGCAAAGAAAACACAACTGTGATAAATTTCCATTGTAGTACAACTGAATAATCAATTTTCAGCATCATTGCCTGAGCACTTATGGGCCAGGGGACGCCAATCTTTAAACACTTTTATCTCAACAACACAGCTGTAAAACTTTATTCTGCACGTTGCACAGTTTTGACTTTTTATTTGTCCCTTGGAAAGAATTTATTATGGTCACATTTGCCTTTGAGGTATGTTGCCCAGGGACAACATCAACAGGCATTCATCAGGTTTTCATCATCTTTAAACATTAAGCGCCCTCAAGTAATAATAGAAACAGTGATTTAAAAAACTTTAAACTGTGCAAAAAAGTTAATTTTCTTCAAGAGTAATGGATGAAAATTGGCCTGTAGGGATAAATCTGGCTTATTTACTTAGTAATAAGTAATGTCACATCAAATAAACAAAAGCAAGAAAATATCTGATAGTAGGGCCAAACAGGTCAGGGAGAAAATGCTAAGAGAAGGCGGACAAAGCAGAAACTCGGGAAACGCTGCAGACCTGAACTGAACAGATAACAAATGGATAAATGGGCTTAAACTGTGACTCACTGCCAGAACAGGGTTCAAGAGGCCAAGTTATCAAAGGACACTTGAAATAAAACTGACAGCAGCTGAGAGAGAGAAAAGTGTAGGGCTTATGAACAGGTGAAGAAAACCTGTGAAGTCAACTCTATATTTTTATACTTGGACTTCACTGGAGCAACTTCACATGGTTCACAGTTCAAAATAAGTATGACCATATGGAAAATATCACCTCTATATGGCACAGTCTAAAGGAGAGAGGTGCATCTGCTGGTCTTTAATAAAGGCTCATTGTTTAACAGTTTAACAGCTTCACCTCTTGATACATGGTGCACATGAGGAAATGGGGTACCCTACCACAGGTTCATACTGTCGCCTCACAACAAGAAGGTTTCTGCTTTAAATCCTGACTGGGGCTATGTGGGAAACGCAAGTGCAAGTCCTACAAATGTGATGTTTCCTGCTACAGCTTTAGATTTATAGTCTAGTTTTTTGCGATAAACAGATCTTGTGTCATGCACGTTGATTTAATATTGATGATTATAATTGGTATCTAGACACAGTGGTTTCTGTCATTTTCTTTACAGTAAGTTTACTGTAAATGAAATTATGGAAAATTACTGTAAATAACAGTTACAGTTACTTCACTGTAGATAGACAAACACACAGCAAAAATAAATAAATGTGCAGTAACTACTGTAAATGTAAATTTCTGTAAAATCCCGTCACAGCAAATTTATATAAAATGGTTTCAGCAGGATGTAAAAAGTGCTTACAAAGACGATTCCTGCGAATCCTTTTACAGCTTATTACTTGCATCCATCTGCCAGTAAGTTGCCGTAAAATTTACAGCAACCTGTTTACAGTGTCTGAGGCCTTCATGATAACGCTTAAAGTTGAATGGTTATATGTGGCTATAAACTAATAAAAAGTTTTCATTTTTGCTTTCAGTAAACTATGTTTAAATCATTGTGGCTGTTATGCTTTCATGTCTCGTTTTGTGTGATAATAATAATAATAATGTTTTTCTCCAAAAATGAGTGTTCATTTCATTAATCAATAATTGTCCTCATTGTTTTTCTGACAAAAACAAGATGACAACTTTATGATGACATGTATTGACAGTTTTGTCTACGAATAAAAATGAGGCCGAATCAGATGTAATTTAAGTTCTGTACAAAGGCGGGGCGAGTTTGGATGCGATCCAATCAGAATTTATTTCCTTGTGCAGAAAGGTTAGATTGGCACGTTTGATATGTTCCCGGGAAACGTGGGTGTGGGTGGAGGGGCTCATTTATTCTCATGCTCTTCTCACGGAAATCCAATACAATTTCAGCATTTGTAAGGAGAAGAGCGCACCTACCAACGCATTTCGTATTTGATGTCAAGGAAAATAAAATGGAGCAACTCCTGCTGGTAAAAACAGACAAACTTTTACACTTTTTTATTTTTCAAATCAAATGAGTCAAATTTAGATTTATTCTGCTATCATCTTGTGATGCCTAGTCGACCGAAACTAAAATAATTTAATGCCTTAATTATGACTAAAACTAAATCCTAATTTGCTGTCAAATTCAACACTGGACCTGCTGAAGGTTAAACCAGCCTGAAGCCTGAACTCAAACACTGGGTACATTACTTTATCCTTCATTACTTCAGCTCATTATTATTATTTATTACTGAGACAGACACATTATTTATCATCTAATAATAACTTATGAATATCTGCATTTCCTTATACCAAAATATTAAATGTTCTGCTGTGTTAAGACCCTGAAATATTTTGATCAAGTTAATAAAATCATGGATTTCATTCATTTAATCATTAAACAGCAAGGGAGGGTAATAAAGACAATGCTTGTTGGTTGGAATTCTACCTTGTAATTCTGTGGGGCTGTGGTTTCTTGATAATGGTAATAAGATCATAACACTAACCAGGAAAACCAGTCTATTGTTCCTTATGTTGCTTAAAAATTAAATTCATAGACCAAGCCCTTGGGGGGGAAAAATAAATAATTATTCATTGTTTTAAAGAATCGTATGCTGCTTTATGATCGATTGATGATTCAACATTTAACTTCATATTTTAAATTTCCATAAATTTGTATTTGTATTAATTTATAATTAGGTCAACTGTGATCATTTTGAGTGAATAAGAGGAACTTTGACATGCAGCATTAAATAAACGTCCTCCTAATAAGTAAGCTATTTGTTCTGTGGTACTATTAGAAACTATTTCAGTTCAAAAGTTACCTTAGAGATATTGTTACTCCCGGACATTCTTGGCTTTGAATATCTACTATGACCTTACCTTATCTAATCAAGTAATCAACAAAGTTATGTACAATCACTTAACATACCCACATAGCAAAATTGGTATGGGCCCGATCTGGCCCACACAATGTGCTTACACATGGCCCACATACCGCAAAGAATAACGGCCCTTTGGTGGCCCAGATCTCGTTTGCCAGAGGGGGCCCACACATGGGCCAGCACAAGACCAGTTGGAGACACACTGGTGGTCCTGTGCTGGCCCATGTGTGGATTACCTCTGATAAACCTTATCTGGGACACCAAAGGACCGTCATTCTTTGTGGTATGTGGGCCATGTGTAAGCACATTGTGTGCAGACACACTGCTGGCCCTGTGCTGGCCCAGATGTCAGCCTAATGTGTACCTTAATCAAGCAATGTAATAACAACATGTGCTGGAGCATAATAGTGCAAAAGCAACATGACGAAACGCTGTTGCTCCCCAACTACATTTATACACATTCACACTCTTGACATGCAGACTAGAGGAGCCAGGGATCAAACCACTAACCTTCCGATCAGTAGGTGACCTGCTCTACCTCCTGAGCTACAGCCACACAGTGGTAAACATGAGTAAACCGTCACTAGGTTTTGGATAAAGTGTACACTCACAAACCTGTCAACTCTGCATTTGAAACGTTGGCCACCATAGCAGTATAGCATTGCAACATGGCATTTGGGTCTTCTAACTAAAATACATAAATAGTGCCATCATTGCCAGACCTGGCCCATATCTGGTTGACATACACCCTGCCATGACACCAGTCAGTCAGAAGTGCCAGCTTGATGCCAGATCTGGACCAGACCTATTTTCTATGAGCCTGGGCCACGTACACCAAACCACAATCGGACCAGATGTGGCATGCCATCACTAGACAGTGCCATCTATGCCAGGCCTGGCCCATATCTGGATGACATATGTCTTATCATGCCAGAAGTCAGCCAGGAGTGCTGGCTTGATCCCGGATCCGGGCCAGACCTGCTTGCTATGTGGGTACTGTGGAATGCACATTGTAATATTGATAACACTTATGGCTTACTTATTACTTACTTGTCTTATTAATTAATATGAGTTAGTGTAAAATGTCTTTTATAACCATTTCCAGTTGTTTCCAGGATTTTAAACATGATAATTAGTTAAACTGAAACTGTGATAGGGCCATGCTATTATATAATATATTGACTTGCCCATTAAACGTGGTCTAATCATTTGCGAGGCACCATAAATGTGTGCACTGAAGTCCTTCATCTCCATGGCCACGTATAGCATGAATCATTAATGTTTGATAAAGAAAAGAAGCTGGCTATAAGAACGGCAAGTCCGGCAGTGATACCATCAGTGAGGGAAACTGCCAACGGGATGGATGTAAGGATACAGTGTTGCATGACTAAACTGGACTAACTACACTGTTTCACTCAATAACTCGCTCCACTTTTTTTTTTTTATCTGCTGCCATGGTGATTGCATGCTAACACACTAAAGATTTCTGGTTTTTTTATTTTTTTATTTTTCAGTGATTTTCTGTCACAATGGAAGAAACTGAAGACAGCATTGCAGTGGTGGGAATTGGATGCAATTTTCCAGGCGGTGAGGACACTTTAGGAAGTTTCTGTTTTGTGTCTTTGATATTATTTTACTACCTAATTTGATTGTTGTGCGTCACATGGTGTATAGTCAGATCCAGAAGTATTTAAACATGGACATTTTTGTGTTTTTGCATCTGTGCACCACCACAGTGGATTTGAAATCAGTCAAGATAATGAAAGTGCAGACTTTCAGCTTTGATTAAAGGGGTTTGACAAAAGTATTAGATGAATTGTTTAGGAACTGCAGTCATTTTCAGAGGCTCAAAAGTAATTTGACAGGTTGTTACAAAAAACTTGATAGCTGTCCACTGGAACACCCAAAAGATTTGTTCCTGAGGTGAAGGAGGCATTGCTAGGCTTAATCTAGTAGATTCTTAAAAAGACACAAATGGTGGTATACAGAGGCAAAAACTGTACCATTCCCCAAATAGTATATTAGGAACAGTGAAAAATCTTTCACTATAGTTACATAAAGTGTAAAAAGTAAGTGTTTTATATGTATCTTCTCCCAAAAACAGGAGAGGGGCTTGACAATTTCTGGAAGGTTCTGGTGAACGGGAGAAACTGCTCTGTGCCAATTCCCAAAGAGAGATTTGACTTAAGCAGCTGGTATGATCCTGATGACAACAAGCCGGGTAAATCCCGCACAGCCAAGGCTGCTCTCATTGACGGGTATGGCCCCTTATCTCATTTAGATCTGCTTATCTGTTTCACAAATGTGCGCCTATCAGTACAGTCATATTAACTTTTGTTTGGCAATTTCACACAATGAAGTGTTGATTAATGAAATCACACTGCTGCTCCTAAATTGTATTAAAACAGAGATGTACTATTTTGACGCTTTTCCAAAGACGGTTTAGTTTTTTCCCCTTTTGAAAATAAAACAAGTGCTCCAAACACTGGACTACTCAAATATGGCCTCTTAACATGATAAACCTCCATCAGTTAGCACAATGTTCCATGGAAATGAGTCTGTTTACATATGTCTAGATGTCCTATTAATACTCGTGAAATAATTTAAGATGCATGGTTCAATTTAATCCATTAACTGTCACTGAAGGTTTTTCTTATCAAGTCCATGTTATATTACATAACAACAACCCTGCTTTATCTTCAAACATAGGGCCATTTCAGAGTGACTACAAAAATTATGAAAAGCACTTCATTTCTTAACTTTAGGCACCATTTTAGATTACTTTAACCTACCTCTGTGCAGGGAGGCAAATCTGCCAGTTGATTCAGGTGGTGTTGTTCCTGCTGGAAAACTGCAGAATTCACTCGGTTTAGGCCTTTCCTGCTGAATGTTCTCAATCAGATTCCTTGGGATCTTACAGTCAAACTCCACAAAAACGTTTTCACCCTGGGAGACCAATTCATGGAGCATAAGTGCTCATAATAGGACTTTCGGGGAATGATAATAAAATATCAGTTGTGCTGTAATCCACCTGCATGGAAGATGGCCTAATCCAGCGGTCCCCAACCCCCGGACCTCGGACCGGTAGCGGTCCGTGAGTCGTTTGGTACCGGGCCGCGAGAGTTGAGGTTCAGGTGTGAAATGTATGGTTTTCAGGGTTTTTATCGGTTTTCAGCGTTATTTTGTTATCATTTTGATCGTTAACTCGGTTTTCCTCTGTCTTTTCACGTGTGTTATGAATAAATCTTCTTTTTTTCGGTACCAGTACTAGTTTTATTTTGTTGTATTTATCCGCGACACCTTAAAGGACGGTCCGTGAAAATATTGTCGGGCATAAACTGGTCCGTGGCGCAAAAAAGGTTGGGGACCGCTGGCCTAATGGTCTTAGTGTGTTGTATATACATTGCTGGTGATGTCACAGACTGAACATCACCTATCCGGTCGTTAAGTGATGACGTGACAAATCCTACTTCCGGGCCTAAAGTAGTCTGCGTTTAATGTGGCTTTTGTGTTGTTAACATGTTTAATGTTTTGTATTTTCTTCTATTTAATCTCAAAAAGCTCCTAAAACAGTCAGTGATCACTGTTGACCTCCCTCGGCTTTTATTACCGCTAATCATTTATTTAAGCTCAGTTTTTAAAACCTTAGGATGTAACTACAGCCCAGCCCATGCAGCAGTATATGAATGACTAACCTCGTATTGTGGATGGATTATCTCAGTTGTTCTCCTGGCTGAAGTTTGGTCCTTTTACAGCATCCTGCCATGCGATTACATTTGTTCCTGACCACCGAGAACACTCACGTTAACTTTTATCGAGTGGAAAAAAAGTTAGCTTGTTTATATTATGCTAACATAGCTGTGTCGCTAGCGGTCACGTAGCACATCATTATATACCAGCTAGCCAAACTTCAGTAACCCTACAAACGTCACTGCTGTTTAGTTTTCTGTCTTCATTTATGTTGGAAGTGATAACAGAGCTGTACGTTTTAATTTGTTTCCAAAACCCCGCAGTCAGGACATGCTATATTGTATTTAGATAGAAGCTAGCGAGCTAACTCCCTGCTAACTTCTAACTCCGTTAAATGTCATAAATTCCGTTTTCATGGATGCCTGGATGTTAAACTCAATTGTTACACCTGGTAGAGCAGAACGCTGATCATTTTATTAAAGATGAAAGACTTTAGACAGTTTTTCAACTCTCAGTAATGCCATAGTGATCGTTTGATATATGGACCTGCAGCGGAGTTTAGGCCCAGCCACGGCTAGTGACGTCAGACTTAACGACCGGATTGGCTGTATATAACTGTGAAATACAAATAACAAGATAACCCACTTACAGTGAACTCACTGAACTGCTTGTTCAACGCTGACAAAGAACAACTGTTAATCATAAAATATAAGCAATTTAGTGCTCAGTCACCTTCGGTCATAAACGTAGCACATGATCATTAAGGCAGTAAAATGAGACCGCGCTGATGGATACAGTTGTGTTAAGAAAAAAGTTTTGAGGTTTTACATATCAGGATGTAATAAAAATCATCCAGTTCTATCAGGTCTTAAATTTGGGCAAGTACAACCTCAGATGAACTACAAAACGTGACATATTACGCTGTGTCATTGTGGGTTTAATTCAAATTGAGCCAAAATGCAGAAGCAGTGTGTGAAAACCTGAGGACACCCCATGATTCAGTAGCTTATAGAATCAACTTTAGCAGCAATAACTTAAAGTTTTCTGCATGACTTTATCAGGCAGGCACTTCACTGTGGAGGAATTTTGTCCAACTCATCTTTGCAATGTTGTTTCAGTTTATTGAGGTTTGCCTCAACACATCATTTCAGCCTGTTTGAGGTCTGGACTTTGAGGCATTCCAACACCTTGATTATTTTCATTTTAGCTGTTCTGTTGTAGATTTGCTGGGATCATTTTCCTTTTGCATGACTCAAATTGGGCCAAGCTTTAGCTGTTAGACAGATTGCTGCACATTTGACTCTAGAATACTTCGGTAAACAGAAGAGTTTGTGGCTGACTTAATGACTACAAGGTTCTCAGATCTTGTGACTATAAAACAAGTCCAAACCATCACCCTGATATGTGTTTACTGTGTGTTAAGGCCAAACATCTCCACTTTGGTCTCATCTGTCCAAACGAGTCCTGTGGATTGTCCAGATGCAACTTGGCAAACCTAAGCAGTGCTGAAATGTTCTTTTTAGAGAGAAGAGGGTGGTAAACCTTTTCAAACACGCCATAAATGTCTGAACTTGAACATTTAATGTTCTAACTGAGGCCTGCAGAGTCTAAGATTGCATTTCACAGGCTGACCTTGAGGTAAATTTGCTGGGTCTTCCACTCCTGGGACAATGAAAAACTGTCTTGAAAGTTTTCCACTTGCTTATAATAATTACCACTAGTCATTGCTGTCTTACCTCTCTGACATTGTGTTATCACAAACCCGAATACTCCAGACTAACAAACCACCAAAATATAACTGATCAAGAAGTGTGAGGTGCTCAAACTTTCGGATCAGTAAATCAAGTTTATTTGATTTACAGGGCTTGGCTGCTAGTTAACCAGTTAATTTCTATGGAAGTAGTGAAGATCTACTTGGTTTTTCAAAGTTTTTCACACATCGCTTCTGCATTTTGGCTTAGTTTGTTTTAATAAATAAAAGCATGGTGTAATATGTCATGTGTTTTACTTCACTTTAGGTTGTATTGACCTATTTTTGTGACCTGGACCAAATTATATTTGTCATGTCCAGATATGTAAAACTTCCAAATAGAAAGAGAATGTACCTTATTTTTACCATGTTTTAGGTTTGTTCTTTCATTGTGTTTTAGCAAACTGCAGTGTTTTGTCTTTAGCTCTTTGGATTTAAGCAAATCTGCCTTTCATTTGCATTAGTTTCCTTTCTTTTGGTGGAGTGTTGCACTGAAATTGTGGACAAACCAAAAATAGAAACTGATTATAGGTTTGTACAATAGAAACAGCTTTACAGCTTTAGAGTCTGTACATGCATTACACTGTAAATGCAACACATGTATGAGAAGTAATCTAAGAAGGAAGAATTTAAACCATAATTAGAAAATCCCATTGCCTGAATCTGACCTTGTTATTTTTTTGGTATTTTCAGGTTTAATGAATTCGACCACAGGTTTTTCGGCATCAGTGACAGTGAAGTGGAACAAATGGATCCCCAGCAAAAACAGCTCCTTCAGTGTGTCTACAGGGCTTTAGAAAATGCTGGAATTCCAATGGAAAAAGCCAGTGGGACCAGAACAGGAGTGTTTTTTGGTAAGGTACTAAAAACTTACTTGTGTTTTGTGTTTTTATTGTTTTGTGTTACAATAATGGGTGCTTGATCCAAAACAAAGCTACTTTTTATACCAGAATTACCATCAAAATTTACATCCATTCAAATGAATAATGTTAAAATGATAAATGCATGACCCGTGTGTTTTATGTATCTCTGTAGGAATAATGAACAGAGATTATGAAACAAATGCTGCACATGTGCACCCAAATGTGATCAACCACTGGACTGGCACAGGACTTGCCATGAGTATTGCAGCAAACAGAGTCTCCTATGTCTTCAACTTCACCGGACCTTCGCTGTCCTTAGACTCCGCCTGTTCTTCATCACTTGTGGCTCTTCATCTTGCCTGTCAATCAATAAAACAAGGTCTGTCCAGCATAGATAACTTCAGGTTAATTAGCAATAGAGGAAATCATTCTGTAGTGTCGTATTTATTTAGAAAGCGGCGTTAGCTTTTAATTAGTTGGGATGATATGGTGTCCTTTATCATATCAGGGGATTGTGAAATGGCTGTCTGTGGAGGGGTCAGCTGCATCCTTGAGCCAAGAGTTTTTGTTGCGCTGAGCAAAGCCAAGATGATCTCACCTGATGGAACCAGCAAACCTTTTTCCAGTAGAGCAGATGGATACGGCAGAGGGGACGGATGCGGAGTAGTTCTCCTAAAACCACTGAAAAAGGTCAGCATATGCAGATTAATTATAAGAAAATGTCAAATACTTCAGGAATTTAAACATTAAATGGGCAGTTTGCCAAAGTGCCAAACCCGGACGTTGGCAATGTAGTAGCTCAACCAGCTGATGATCCATCACAATTCATAGATTACTATAATACATGAAGTACAGAAGGGGAGTTATCAGTTTTCTTGTACAAACTAATGGCTCTGTTGCACAAACTAATGATAATTAAAATCCACTGAGAAGTACAGCAGGATCACAAACTGTCATATTCATTACAGTTAATCTAGTTTAGCTCAAATCTGAGAAATATTCTAGGCGGAGTTGCAAACCTTGTGAATTATGGAGGGACAGACAGATGGGCGATGAACACCTCGCCATTTCATAGACCTGTTGGTCCTTCGGGAGGATGAGCTAAAAACACAACGACTGCCTTTTTTTTTTCATATTCAGTGATCAACTGCAATTAACTGCAGTGACCAACTGTACACTTTCCATCAAACGTGATTGACCTGCTCGCCTAGCCTATAAAAATTGTCTCCAACAGATTGGTTTAGCATTTCATTTTCATTTTTGCACACTTAGTTTAGTTCTAATTAACCATCTTGAACAGAGGATATTTTCAAATGTATTTTCTGTAGCTGTACAAGTGGCTCCATAGTGCAGTGGTTAAAATGTTTGCCTAAAATGTCAGGAGAAACATGGGTGATTGCACTGAAAGGGCAAAATATTTTTGCCAAATCAAAAATATGGATCCATCCACTGTGTCAATTCGTTGTGAAAAGGGAAACAGTTAAAAGAAGGGTTTCTTTTTTTATACCTTTACGCAAAATATAGAACATTCCGTTTGATTTAAGACAAAGTGGAAATCTCTGCAGTATTTATCCTTCAGCTGAGTAACTCACATCAGTGCAATCTAGTTTATATATTTATAACTATAAGCTACAGTTCAAATATGTCATGTAATATGTTTGACTCTGGTGTTAGATGTTCTTTATCAATACACACTTTTATTCATGTTTCATTTTGATCTTTTTGTTGCTTGACAGGCTCTTCAAGACCATGACTATATCTGGGGTACAATCAGCAAAACTGCTGTAAACCAAGATGGCCGCTCTGTTACTCCAATCACCAAACCATCCATGACACAACAAGAGGAGCTTCTCCGCAGAATCTATTCAGAGTCTGACCTGGCAAATGTCCAGTATATAGAGGCACATGGGACTGGAACCCCAGCTGGAGACCCAACAGAGGCAAGAAGCATTTCCAACGTCATTGCTAAATCTAGACCTCCCGGCTCAAAGACACTCTGGATTGGCTCTGTAAAGAGCAATATTGGACACACAGAATCTGCTGCTGGAGTCGCTGGACTCATTAAGGTTCTCCTGATGATGAAGCATGAGACCATTGTTCCTTCGGTGTTCTACACTGATAAGGCTTCCAGTGTAGATGCCACAGCACTAAACATTAAAATTCCTAAGGAACCAGAAAAATGGGAATGCTCTAGTGCAAGAGTTGCAGGAGTTAACAACTTTGGTTTTGGGGGAACAAATGCACACGCCATTGTCACACAGCACATCCAGCCATATTCTAAGGAAAGGCATGATGAGAAGCAAGTCAAGTATTTTGTCATATCTGCAAATTCTTCAAAATCACTTACCATGATGATGGAAGATACCATCAATCAGCTACAGGCAGAAAACCGGTTTGATCTAGATTCTTTGCTCTACACGTCAGCTTGCAGAAGAACCCACCAAAAACATAAATACAGAAAAGCCATCACAGTGTCTTCTGTAGTTAATCTAAAAGAGAAGCTAATTGCTACTGTTGGCAAAAATATCAGTGTTGCCTTCTCAGATCCAAGGTTAGTGTTTGTCTTCTGTGGAAATGGTGTCACCTACCATGGTATGTGCATGCAGCTACTAAAAAACGAGCCTATATTCAGAGAAAAGATCAAAGAAATTAAGGACCTTTTCCAAAAGCTCAGTCCTCTGGACATACTGGATACTCTTGAGAGCGAATTTGAGAGCAGCGACTTCAGAAACCCAGACGTTGTCCAACCCCTCCTCTTTGCTATTCAGGTTGGGATTACTACCTTGCTCAGGCACTGGGGAGTCAAAGCTGATGCAATTCTTGGACACTCTGTTGGTGAAGTGGCAGCCGCTCACTGCTCTGGTCTCTTGTCTCTGGAGGATGCAGTAAAAGTCATATATTTCCGCAGCACTCTCCAGAGAAAAGTCACCGGGGGAAAGATGCTCGTGATCAGCAACATGGCTGTATCAGAGGTATCTTCACTGCTCCCTCCTTACTCTGGTAAAATTTGCCTTGCTGCATATAACAGCCCACAGTCCTGCACCCTTTCAGGTGAGGCAGACGCAATTGAGCGCTTCCATAAGGAGCTAAGCACCTCAGCCAATAGTCAGAATCTGTTCCTTCGTGTGCTGGATGTCCCTGCTGCTTATCACAGCCACATGATGGACCCAATTCTACCAGAAATTGTGGAAAAAATTGGCATCTTACAGGCAAATGATCTCGACACAGAGTTGTTCTCAACAGTGACAGGGAAGGAAGTCCAGCAGGGAGATTTCTGCACAGGTGAATACTGGGCTAGAAACATTCGTGAGCCGGTTGCTTTTGAGCAGGCAGTACAGTCAGCAACTAGAGGAAAGAAGCACACTGTGTTTGTTGAGATAGGTCCAAGAAGGGCACTGCAGAGAAACATTATGGAATCTCTGGGAAATGACACAGCTGTCCTTGCCTCTGTGCAGCCAGAAAGAGATCAAGAATCAGTCATGTCTGTTGTCTCTAAACTGTTTGAACTCGGCGTTCAAGTAGATTGGAACACCTTCTATAAAGGCTTTGAGACAGTACCTCTGCCTTTTCCTAAATATCAATTCGACTGCTCAGACAAGGATGTTATCATTGGGGCAGCACAGAATAACACAGCAAGCAATCATCCTGTGCTGTGTCAGACGGGAAGTGAAAGCAACATTTTCACTTGTGATCTAAAGTCTGACTATTCTTTCTACTTGAAAGAGCACAAGCATAATGATGTACCCATCATCCCTGGTGCTTTCTATGCTGAGCTGGGTTTAGCTGCGTGCATGGCCAGTGCTAAACCAAAAGTACCTCTCAGTTCACTGCAGCTCAGTGTCAATTTTCACAGACCATTTGTTTTAACACAGAATCCACCTGAAATGAAAGTGCAACTAGAACAAACAGAGAGGGAAACCAGATTCACCGTTCTCTCCTCATCTGTAGTTTATGCATCAGGCACTGTGGTTTCAAAGAAAGAGAGGCTGATTGAGGAGCAGCGCATTTCACTAAGCTCCATCAACAAACGATGCACATCTGTAGTGAGCTTTCAGGAGTTTTATGGGTATCTCTCTCAAGGAGGCTTTCAGTATGGAGACATCTTTCAGAATAAGAAGGATGTGCACTATGGAGATGATCTGAAAGAGGCTTTTGCAAACGTCTCAGTTCCAGAAGAACTTCAGCCTCATTTGCATAACTACTGCATTCATCCTGTCTTGCTGGATTATCTGATGCAGCTTCTCCCAGTTGCAGTAGAGCACATCTTTGCTGGCAGGCCAGGATTTCCTGCCAAAATAGGAAGTCTTACAGTCTTTGAACCTTTGCAAAATGAGATGACTATTTATCTGAGAGCAACTGATGTGGGCACTGATCACTTTGGGGTTTGTGGGTGCTTTGCAGACAAGGAAGGCAGAGTGTTGGTTGAGGTCAAAAATGTCATAATCAAGTACCTAGGCAGTCGTTCTCATGTGGTAGATGAGTACTTCTACCACAATGCCTTCGATGTTGTCCCAAATGATCACATTGCTACTCCTCCTCCAAAGGCGTTGGTGTTCTGTGATACTTTAGGGATTGCTGATGGTCTAAAGAAATATTTGGACTTAGCATCTACTTACATTCCCATCACATATGCAAAGGACATCTTGGGCAATGGTTTCCCTTCTCTTTTGGCAAATCTTAAAATCAGAGATATTAGAGAAAACTTTGATGAGGTCTTATTTTTGTGGGGCAATGAAGACTTCACATCACGGCCAGCTGAAATCATCCTGCAGAGTCTAGCTGACTGCTGTGAGATTTTCCGCCAAATAGTTGTTGAGCTAAAGCGAATTCACTTCCCAAAATCAATTAGAGCCATAACCTACCGTTCATCTGATATCACAGTAGATCATGTAAGTCCAGGTTTTGCTCTTATTGGTATGACACGATCGTTCGCTGCTGAGATACCAGATCTTTCTTTTCAGCTGATTGATATGAGCAGGATCTCTCCCGAGGACATTGCAGCTCTGTCTGATGCCCTAAGGTCATACCCATGCAGCAAGCACCCAGAACTGGTGGTAAAAGATGGACAGGTCTTGAAACCTTCCATTGTGCGCACCCCACTAGAAATCACAGACAATAAGATTGGCACTTATACATCTACAGTGTCTGAACCTTGTATTTTTCTGACAGCTGATCCACATGAAATTACGAAACTGAGTGCCATTCGCTCTGACGAGGAGGCTGAGCCGATCAGTGATACATTCATTGAAATCCAGCCCAGTAAGATATGTGTTCACTCATCAGACTATTTCCCAGTCAGCTCTTCAAATCTAAAATTCGGCAAAACACTGTATTGGAACAAGCACTCATCTCAGAAACACAAGCTGCTCGCTCTTGACTTCAGCGGTACTGTCATTGCAGTTGGAAAACATGTAAGGAAAATCAAAGTGGGAGAACATGTTGCTTCCTGTTATCCTGTGGTGGCAGCAAGTAAGATCAGAGTACCACAGGAAGTGTGCTACAGCACCAAAAAGTTCCCAGTCCTCAGAAAAACACCTTGTGTTTCCTACTTTGTGCTAGCATGGGAAATCCTTCATCGAGCCTTGCTCGGAGCCAAGCGTAATATAACAATCATATGCTCTGTGCCTGATTCTGCACTATTGAAAGTCTTGGCACTTAGCGCTTGCAAATCAGGCTGGAATGTGAATGTTGAAACGCAGTGCAATGGGACTTTTGTAGGTGCCAGTCAGTTGGGTGCAGTTGTCATTCTGCCTCCATTTGATGAATCCCTAACTGCTCAAATTTGCAACTTTTCAGGGTTACAGCATGTTGTAATCGTATGTGAATCTCCGAAGCAGGATGTAGTCATTGAGGAAGTGTTCCAAAGTGCAAAGGAAGGTGTTCATGTACAGATAACTCAGATGCCAGTCATTTTCCAAAAGGGATCCCTGAGAACACACAGGCCATACCTTTATCACTGGCTTAAGTCCTTAAACCTTAATGTGAAATTGGCTCTTGAAAGCTTTACCTTTCAGAGTGCAAAATCTGAACGAAAAAGCATTGATTCAGCAAAACCAGACTCATATTTCAGCTCCAAGAAATTGGCTGTCGTAGCTCTAGAAAATGATGTTGGCAGCACACTGTCTGAGATTCCACTTCTTTCAACAAAAAAACGGCTTTTTCAAAAGAGGTCTGTGTATGTAGTGGCAGGTGGTCTTTCTGGTCTGGGCTTTGAGACTGTTAAGTTCATCTCACAAAGAGGTGGTGAGTACATTGTCATTCTCTCCAGAAGCAAGCCCACACCAGAAGTACAGCAGGAAATCAACAATGTGGAGAAACAGTGTGGAAACAGCATCACCAGCATGGAGTGTGACGTATCTGTTTATGAGAATATGCACAAAGTCATCAATGTCATTGGCAAGAAGTTCCCTGGTTTTCCGATCAGAGGTGTGTTTCACAGTGCAGTAGTCTTGCATGATGGACTGATTGAGACCCTTAACAGATCTCTGTACGAGAAGGTTTTCAGGCCAAAAGTAAACGGTGTCCTGAATTTGCACTATGCAACAAAGCACTGTCCGTTGGATTACTTTGTATGTTACTCCTCCATCTCCGCTTTCCTGGGAAACGCATCGCAAACAAACTACGCAGCAGCCAATACATTTCTCGATCTGTTCTGTCAATACAGGCGCAAACTCAGCTTGCCTGCACAGTCTATCAACTGGGGAGCTCTGAACCTTGGTCTGCTCTTGAACAAAGAACATTTCCAGCGTTTTCTGGAAGCAAAGGGAATGATGATTTTAGATGTGGCTGAGATTTATCAAAGCTTGGAGCAATGCCTGGTGCTCAACCGACCCCAGCAAGCTGTTTGCAGGTTTCACTTCAGAAACATCAGATACAATATCCTCTCCCAAAATAAAGCCTTGACTATGCGCCTTTCTGCATTAGTTGAAGCAGCCTTCCAAAAATCTAGAGAAACTTACTCTGAAACTAAACAAGCTGTCTCCGTCTCTCCAAAGGACTATGTTGTTTCTCTACTTAGTGAGACTATTGGGATGGAGCAGAGTGAGCTGAAAGATGATTTACCACTTTCATCCTTAGGCATTGACTCTATGCAGGCTATGACTCTGCAGAATTTGATCTTTCAGGGGAGAGGTGTGAATGTGCCTTTGGTGAAACTGTTGGATCCCAGTGCAACTATTGCAACAATGGCAGCTCTACTGAGTGAAGGAGCTGAAGGCAAAAGTGTCAGTGAGAACGCAGAGTCTCTACCAGATGAAGCTGAAGTTTCTACCAGATTGTGAAAAACTCAAATGGAGATATTACTTTATGAATACAATCAGCCATCAACCGTCAGAACACTACAATAATGGATTCAATATATTTTTTCCACTGAGATTCAGTTAAAAAATAAATAAATAAAATGGCCATTGCAATAAAAGAAAGTTCTGATATTAATGCTACTTGTTTACAGAACTTTGCATCCTTTTTGGCACTCATTTTTAGATTTTGGTTGGTTTCTTCTTTTGTAATGCGATTTTTTTTTAAACAAATGGCATGTATTCAAAGGATATGATATGGTGTTTTACTCACCAATATGGTACAGAAAAAAAGCGGATTGCAACTAAACATGTAAGTCTGTATAAATGCGTTTACTGCTAAATTATGTAAAGTAAGTGACTTATCTTGTATTATTTTTTTAAAATTGAAATAAATGTTTTATCTTTATAACTGGTCTTGCTGCATCTGTCACTGGGTTCTCTCCTTCTACTATCTACTATCAGTGCTTATCACTGTTAACTGATTAATTCTGAGTGTTTATCAACTTTATGACACTAATGGAAAAAAGCTGGCATGTCCAATGAATGATCATTTGGCAGCACACATGATTTCTGAACCTTCTGCTGAGCACAACATTATCATATCATATGGGAAGGTCAAATTGGTCCCAGAGAGATGAATATGTGATAAAATAAAATAAAAAATATCATAGAGCAATTTAATATCCACTGCACTTTAGTTTTAAAATTTGAAAAGGTTTCACCTAAGCTATCATGATGTATCATGTCTTTATTATAATTCTTTATTTTTTGACACAGAAAAATCAAACTTGATAACATTGTTTTCTTCTTCTTTTTTTTTTTTTTTTAAAGGTACATAATACATGAACCATTTCTAACTGGCATAGTCATTTCAATATGCAAAGCTTTCAATGGCAAAGGTCATCTATTTGTACACTTAGACACAAATACCCTACGTTTCAAAGCTGAATTAAAAGAGATTTAAGCTCATTTTGTTTTTTAATTTATTTATGTACATACATCATAGATCATAGGCATAATATGTGTAACTCACTGCTTTATAATCAATGCTATGCAGACTTAAAATATTATTACAATGGAGCTATGACAAAGGGCATAACAGTTTTAGAGTACTAGACACAAACTTCGTCAAGCTTTTAATACACAACACCAAATAATGAAGCAATGTTTTCAAAGGAGGATTATTAATTTCTTGAAAATACAAATTTAAAAAGTAAAATAAAATAAGTAATTAAAAAGTAATTAAATTATGATCTGAAACAAATTAAAGAAATTTGTAATCACAACAAATAGTCGAGGTTCTCATAACAAGTCTTGTACAGAGCGCTTATAAGGTGACTGTAATACTCATGGGATAAAGAATTATTATGTTTTGTTTTGTCATTATTTTTTATTATATTTTGGTTTCAAGCAAACAAGCAGCAGAAGAGTTTTTAGCAGAAGCTATCTAAGAGTGCTCACTTATAATAAACACAACTAGCTGCTTCTTAACTACGTCTACATGTTCAAAAGTATTTTTAAAATGGGGATTTTTCCACTTTTATATTTAAACATGTCCGTCCACATAAAACAAAAAAACGTGTCATATACTCTCAGTACTATGCCAAAGTTAATCAGCAAACCGGAAGCTTGCAAAGAATAACACAGCACAAAGTGTGACGTCCAAAAATGGGGCATAAAAACGCAAGAAGACAAAATCTTAATTTTCCTTGTCCACACTTAAGCAGAGTTTCTGAAAGGAGGGTTTTGAAAGCTCAGTTTTCAGTGACCTAAAATTCCATTTACATGTGGACAAAAGGCCAAAACATAAAGAAAAGCCTATATTTACCAAAATACCTGTGTATATGTGAGCAAGGCTTTATACACAAATGTACTGTAAGATGTGTTGTAAAGTCTGTTGCAGCATTTATTCAGACACATGTGCCATGGGGACAGGATGTACTGTACTAAACCATTAGATAAGCGTGCATTCGTGCATTAGCAGGATGTTAGCAATGTATGTACGACATTTACTCCCCTGGAACCCAAATTAATGGACTTTAGCATCATTTAAAATCTATACATACAATCAATACAATAAATGTAGAAAAGTAAAATGAAATGGAATTTAGGGTTTGTTTAGAAGCTGGGTAAATATTTATTTTAGCTAATTAGCTCCAACTATCTTTGAAAACACTGCCTGGGGTTTATTTAACAAGTTAGACAAATGTAACTGTTTAGTTAAAATGGCATCAGTAGTAATAGAATAGCAATTAATTATTCACTCTTTAACACATTAGTTACCAAACTGGTAAGTGTACTGTTTGGGTCCAGTATTACAACCAAAGGTATATTTACGCCTGTCTCCTGGAAAATCTTGTTCTGCAGAGTCATTGCTAACATCGAGTCAATCCCCAAAGCACACAGATTGGAGTCATGATCCAGTTCCTCTGCACTTACATTGATTATTTCACTCACAATATTCCTCACATGTTCATATGTGGAAGAACTTTGGGTTTTAGGTTTGTTATGTACTTCATCTTTGAGCTCCATTTCTACCAAAGGTAACAATCGCTTTCTGAGAGACCCGTTTTGCGAAAGGACATGGATACTGAGATTTTTAAAGCTGAATTTGCATATTACCTGTTGGGGTCTGTTCATCAAAAGACTCTTTTTAAGTGTCTCGTGAACCTCACAAACATCCATTATCATCATCCCCTTTGCCTCTAGAAACTTTTGTAAATGATCTTTGTTCAGCAGGAAACCAAGGTTCAAAGGACCCCAGTTGATGGACTGTGCAGATAGGCCGAGATTTCGTCGATAATGGCAGAACAGGTCGAGGAAAGAATTGGCTGCACCATAGTTACATTGTGAGGCATTGCCAATGACTGATGAGATGGAAGAATAGCACACAAAAAAGTCCAGTTTGTTGTGCAGTGTTGCATAATGAAGATTTAGAGCACCACAAACTTTGGGCTGCAGCACCTTTCTGAAGAGAGACTCATCAAGAGATTCAATCAATGCATCGTGCAACACTGCAGCACTGTGAAACACTCCTTTGATAGGGCAACAAGGGAATGTTTCACCAATTTTTGAAATTGCATCAACTACCTGCATCATCACAGAAACATCACACTGGATGTTTATGATAGCAACCCTGTATCTTTTCTGGAGGAGATCCATTTCAAACTGTGTTTTATCAGAAGGTCTTCTTCTTGACAGAGTTGCAATACAAGCTCCACCATTGTGGGCCAAAAACTTAACTGTCTCAAGACCCAAACCAGACAGCCCACCGGTTACGATATAAGTACAACTTTGTTTAAAGAGTTGTCTAGGCATTGCAAACATAGGGATTTCAGATGCCAGGCTACACGATTCTTCATGGCCTAAAACTATTTGCTGCACTGTCTCTGTTGTGAAATAGGACTCAGGTTTTGTACGGGACCAGGACACTTTTGAGTCTGAATACAGATACAACTCCCTTCTTAGAGGTAGAGATCCTGTATCAAAGCCTAATGATTTTAACCAGTTGCAGATATTCCTGCTTCGTGCTTGTAGATAAGCTTTCTGGAGAACATAGTCCACATCGAGTTTATGCACATGAATGTGTTCGCTCTTTGGAGTAAACAATCTGTCTGAGACTGAGGGTGGCATATGACTGCTAAACACGAAAATCATGTGTTTTTCAAGAGCCCCATTGTCATACATCTCCTGCCAAGCGGCATCAAATGGTGGCAAAAGAACGAATGCGTGACTCTCATCAAAACATGGAGGTTCTCCAGTGAAATGTGACTGAGAGGAAACACTCCAGCCTGACCTGGTTGCTGTGAGAGCCAGAACCTTCGTCAGAGCAGAGCCTGAGTTCGGGGAAACAATAGTCAACTTTCTGTGCTGCTTTTTATCTTCAAACAGTATGCTCTGCAAGATCTCCCATGCCAGTATGAAATAAGACACACATGGAGTCTCTTTTAGAAATGGAAATGTCTTAATGTTGTAGCACACTGCTTCAGGAATTACAATTTTTGAGGTGGCATGAACTGGGTAACATGACGCAACATGGTCTCCAACTCTCAGATTATTGACATTTTTCCCCACAGCTGTGACAATGCCACTGAAATCTAGAGCCAGAAGTCTGTGATTCAGTGATGTATGCTTGTTCCAGTACATTGCCTTACCAAAGATCAGTTGAGAAGTGGTCACAGGGAAGTAATCTGATGAATGCAGGCAAACACTGATTAGCTGAATTTCAGCTGTCTTCTCTTGGAGAGCTTTTCCATTAGTGTCACAGTGGGTGGCAGACAAATGGGCTATACTGTATGGATCAGTACTGTGTAGAACAAAGTCTCTTGGATTCACTGAATGTGTTTCACCATCAAACAAAGCTTTATCTGTCAATCTGGTCCGTGCCATTTTTGTTACTGCTGCCTTCCCTTTACTGATCCAAACCTCTTGGTGTCTGCAGGTGTTTATTACCTGAGCAAGTGTTTGTATGTTTTCACTGGTCACAGAAGCAAGGTCAATCAGCTGAAAAGAAAGATCTGCCAACTCTGCTGCACAAGCCCTTATCATACCAGAAAGTGCAAAACCAGGGCTGACATGGTCCACACACATTTCTGATGATCTGTAAGTAATGACATGGACAGAGCATGAGCGTTTGCTCTCTTTCACAGCCAGAACAATATGGCGAAAAATCTCACAACAAGTCATCAAGCAGTCCAGCATCTTTTCAGATGAAAGATGAGTGAGGTTATCAACACCCCAAAGGAAGAGAATATTTTCCACATCCACTCTGCTGGTGAGACACTGGAGCACTAAATTTTGAACTTGGTATGCCTTCAAGTGCTCTTTGCTCTCCACAGTGATTGATTCTGGGTGCAAATATGGCTCAAGTCCTTTAGCAATACAGAGGTTATCTTCAAAAACAATTGCTCTTATTTTGCCATTTTGCAATTCTTCTTCAACAGCATCTGCTTCATTTTGGAAGAACAGTGACTGGGAAACATTTGAGCTGCAGCCCACGAATGAAATCCTGACCCCCTTAAGTTCCACTAATACGTTGCCCTCTCTTGTGGAAAAGCAACCGCACACATCAGTATAGTCAGGAGTTTCTTGAGTTGCTCGCAAGTACATAATCATTTCTTCCTGCAGTGGTGCTGATATGACTATATCTGTAATACCTGAAGGGAATCCCTGCTTGACTGTTAGCTGTCCCATTGCTAACATAGCAGTCATTTGCAGAAAATAGTCAAGCAGCACAGGATGAATAAAATAGTCATGAAGATGTTTCAGAAGATCACCAGGGACTTGAATTTCCATCACAGCTTCCTTGAATTCATCCCCAAAATGCACATTATCAAGCTGTTTGAAAAGAGGGCCATACTCAAATCCTGCTTGAGAAAGAATTGAATAGATCTCATTTCTCGTCCAAACCAACTTGCACCGTTGGAAGATCATTCGAGGACAAATGTTTGATTCCTCTAACAATGGCTTGATATCTTGATATGTGTACCTTCCAGAGGCATGCGTTGCATTAGAGGACTCTATTGCAAATGAGCCCCCCTCCTCTCCATGTTCTACTCTCACTTTCAGTTGTTGAGAGTGTGAGTTGAGTGTTAACACACTTTCAAATCTAACACTGAGATGGAGCTGGGTAATAGTTTTTCGTGGCTTAAAACTTGCCATCACAGAGGCAAAAGCTAGTTCGACATAAAATGAACCCGGCACAATGGAAATGCTGTTGTTTTTATGCTCCCAAAGGTATGGCACGGTCTCTGAAGAGAGGTTGCTCATGAACTCTTTGTTATCCCTCTTTATCTGGGATATGAGTGTATGGGGAGTAAAGGAAGAATGCTCATCACCTTTCCGCACGGATTCAAAATTCAGGTCTTTCTTTGTGTTGTCAAACTGATAGACTGGAAGAGCTGTGGGCAATGTCTCCAAACCCCTGTATAGCTTATGCCAGTCCACATTCATGCCAAGTTCAAATAGCTTTGCCACTGTTGAGAGGATTGTGCCATAATCCTTATCAGGGTTTGCGGTAGGAAGAACTACGGTATCATTGCCCAGGGTCTCACATATGTTCCTGTGGAGAGCCCTACGAGGTCCAATCTCCACAAAGACCACATTTCCCCTTGTCGACTTGTCTTTGATGGCAGCACGGAGCGTTTGTTCAAATAAAACAGGCTCTCGGATGTTCTTGGCCCAGTATGTGCCTGAGCTGAAATCACCATCTGAACATTTGTCTCCAGTCACTGTTGAAAACAGTTTGCACTCTATGTTGTTGGTATCTAAAACATCTATTCTTCTCTTAATGTCCTCTAATACTGGATCCATCATATGGCTATGGTAGGCTGCTGGAACATCTAAGACATGAAGGAAGAGAGTTTCATCTTTAAAGATGCTCTTCAGCCTCTCATGGAGGGTGTCTATGGCATCAGCATCTCCTGACAGAGTGCAGGACTGAGGGCTGTTAAAAGCAGCTACACTAATTTTCCCAGTAAAGTTTGGAAGAATTTTTAATACCTTATCTACAGCCACATTGCCAACCACGAGCATTTTCCCTCCTTTGACTTTGCCCTGGAGAGTACTACGGTGGTACAACACCTTGACAGCATTGTCCAGAGACAAGAGACCTGAGCAGTGAGCAGCAGCAACCTCTCCAACTGAGTGACCAAGCACAGCATCAGGTTTAATACCCCAGTGTTTCAAAAGAGTAGCAATGCTGACCTGAATCGCAAATAGAAGAGGTTGCACAACATTTGGCTCATTGAAATCATTGTTATCATGCTCACTAGAAAGCCATCTACTCATGCTGAAAGATCCATGACTCTGGAAGAGAGTCTCAATTTCTCTCACCTTATCACTGAAAACAGGAAGCTTACTCATTAGCTGCCTGCACATCCCCTTGTAGGCAATCCCATTTCCACAGAACACAAAGACTACCTGGATGTTAGACCTTACTGCCTGAACCTTAGCCTTCAGTGCAGACATTAACTGGTGTTCTAAATCCGAGAGAGAAGATATTAGGAAGGCCTTCCTATATTTGTGTTTGTAATGACTTCTTCTGCACGCTGAGGTGTATGAGAGTGCCTGCAAATCAACTGACTGGTTCCTGCAAAGTCTTTCATGGGTGTCACTGATGGACAGGCTTAATGATTTCTCAGACGCTGCAGATATGACAAAGACTTTTGTACAGTCTTTCGGTGTTGGAGAGGGAACTGTAGCATTTGTATACTGTCTTACAATTACATGTGCATTTGTACCTCCAAACCCAAAGCTGTTGATCCCAACCACCCTTCCCATTGGCCCATTTGTCTCCCACCTAACAGATTTAGTTGGAATACTCAGATTCAAGGCTTTTACATCTATACTTGAACTATCTTCAGAGTAGAAAACTGAGGGAACAATAGTGCTGTGCTTCATCATTAGCAGTACCTTAATGAGTCCAGCAACTCCAGCTGCAGATTCTGTGTGTCCAATGTTGCCCTTTAGAGACCCAATCAGAAGTGTCTCAGAACGAGTGGGTTTAGCAATGACATTCGAGATGCTTCCCGCTTCTATTGGGTCTCCAACAAGGGTTCCTGTCCCATGTGCCTCTATATATTGAACGTTCATGATGTCGGAGTTAGAGTAGATTCTTCTCAGCAGCTCCTCTTGCTGAACCATGGAGGGTTTGGTGATTGGAGTGACGGAGTGCCCATCTTGATTGACTGCTGTCTTGCTGATAACACCCCATATTTTGTTGCAGTCTCTTAAAGCCTTGACAAAGAAAGTCACATCATTAGAAGACTGGATAGTATCTCAATTATATAAAACTACTTGACACTAAAGATCAAATCATCAACCTACATGTTTCAAAGGCTTGAGAAGTACTACACCACAGCCCTCTCCCCTGCCATAGCCATCTGCATGGGCGGAAAAAGGTTTGCTTGTTCCTTCAGGTGAGATCATGCTTGCCTGTTTGAGGGCAACAAATACCTTCGGCTCAATTATACAGCTAACTCCTCCACATAGTGCCATTTCACAGTCTCCTGGTTGAAAGAAAGGTCATTAAATAATTAAATTTTTATACATCATCCAATAGTTGATTTTTTTGGCAGCCAAGCATAAGTATATTACCATGCTTTATAGCCTGGCTGGCTACATGAAGAGCCACCAAAGATGATGAGCAGGCGCTGTCGATGGCAAAAGAAGGGCCAGTCAGATTGAAGGTGAAGGAAATCCTGTTGGCTGCAAGACTCATGGCCGTCCCAGTGCCATTGTAGTGGGTTATTGTGCCAGGGCTATTATTTCTGAGCATCTCATAATCCCTGTTCATAAGACCTGCAGCAGCACAGTCACAATCAAAACAGACTTAAAATTGCTGGATTCTTAAAATTGCTTAGGATTTTTAATGTATCATAGATGGTAGCAAGAGTACCTATGTAGACACCAGTTCTGGTTCCACTGATGCTTTCCATAGCTATTCCTGCATCTTCTAATGCCCTGTAGGTACACTGCAGCAGAAGTTTCTGCTGAGGGTCCATGAAGTCAGCCTCCGATTCAGTAATACCAAAAAACTTGTAATCAAACTCATTAAACCTAGAATATAAAATAAGTAGATCCATCATAATTCAAAAATCTCAAAGAAAAAAAATAACTTAATTAAACTTTTATATATTGTAGGTAACAAAGAAATAATACAGTTTACTAATCACTGGTCATTTGTAATTTATGTCACTTTGTTAGTAGTTTGTGTTATACACAATACTTTAAAAATCCTGTATTGTGTCATAGCTAACAACAGACACTTCCATTTACATTCTGATGCAAAGCTGTTGTTGTTGCATACAAATTTTATTAATGTTACTGTATTATGTTTTTGTTGACCTTTACCAAACATTTTTGTCATTGTGTTAAACCAAAAACAAAGCAAGTCAAAAACAGGCCATTACTAATTTCAACTGTATCCACTTTTTTTTTGTCCTGAAAGGCTTAGATTAAGCCTATTTCTGTCCTTTACTCTGAGGGCTGTGCACCACACAGCAGCTTTTAAGTGTGTTAATTGTTAACTAGCAGGCAAGGAGGCACTCAGGTCATACAAACTCAAAGGACAACCATGAGTTGTTTCCCATCCAGAAAAGACAAAGTTTTACACCCACCAGGTTAAACTTCATAATTGTCCTTTAAGGTTTACAAATTGTAATCAATAAATTTGATACATTTAACAATTTAACGATGTATCATAAATATAAGCTGCAGCTTTATGATCTCATCTAAACATAATATAATAATATAAGATCAAAGCACAATAAAAAATATATAAAATATATGAATAAAATAATATAATCTTTATAATGCTTGTTATGAATTATTATATTATGAACATTGTAAATATGAATATAAACATAACACATAACAACATTTTAAATTACAAGCCAACTAGCCATTAGTTTACAACGTAAACTCATAAATGTTACATATGTGATTCAGTATTTATACACAACTTCATCAAAGCTTACAAATGATTAGTAATTAACCAATTAATTGTGAATAAACAGTCTAATAATTTTATTACATTGTAATTACTGACTGCCAACAAACTAAAAGCAACAACATCAATAAGAATACTAATAATTTTTTTCGTTAACAACTTAATAACAAATTAACAATGAGTTTGCCATTTATTAAGAGTGGTTAAAACATTTTTAAACTCACCCTTCTATTAGAGCTGCTTTGGTTGTCTGTATCTTCCCAGGTTTGTTACCTTCTGCATCATACCAAAGAGTGGTGTCAAACCTCTCAGCTGGAATATCCACCACACAGCTCTTTCCCTCCAACAGAACCCTCCAGAAACTGTCCACCCCCTCACCTAAAATATAAAGTATCACAACAACCTGAGTATACATTATCTTAGAATTTCGACCTTTGGAGAAAAAAAATGCAGATATTCAGTATTGCTTTAAATGGTGTCAAAATGAAGTCGTACCTCCGGGAAAATTGCATCCAATCCCAATAACAGCTATGTCATCATCAGCGTCCTCCATTGTTCCTTTGGGACAATCATAAGCTTGCTCTGAGAGCTTTTTTGAAAACACAAAATGAAATTTCAAGTTTCTTCATAGTAAATGTTTCGCACTGGTTGCTGCTTTTGGTCAGAACTAGTAGTGTTGCACCAGCCTTTTTAAATAGATGAAACAATAGGACAGTGTCTTAGTCTCTTAGCCTCTCCCCCAGAGTCACCTGGAACTTAAGACACTAATGGCAGGTTGAAGGTAATTTAACCGCAGCCATAATTAAGCCTTTGCTCCTGTTAACTGGCCAACAGAAGATGCAATGTTAGAAATGTGCCACTCAGTAGATTAAATAATCTGATTTGTCATTTTGTCTGCATTTCCAAAAGCATGATGTTCTTTGACACTGTGTAACATTAGAAAATACACTCATCAGCCACTTTAGTCTAGATTCAACAAGGTGCTGTAAACATTTGTCAATTTCACTGTGATATCACACATACTTAATGGTTTAAAGCACTATTTAAAATCTATAAACCATCACTAATATTGACCTGAAATTCCCATCAGTTCTTTGGAGTACTTTACAGTCTTTCACCTGATTGGTTTAGTATTCTAGCTCTTACGAATATTTTGATTGAGGTAAATTTCCACTCCTGTTTTCAGCTATGACAGATAACAGTGGAAAAGGCTTCAATAAACTCTGCTACCTGAATTATATTGAATTCTAAGCAATGTAGAGACATATATTAGATATTATTTGTTGTATATATTAATAATTAAGGCCTTTTTATCAGTTTTATAAGGTGATGATGTGTTAATGCTACAACTTGTTTTAAGAACCACAAAACAAACAAACAAACCCCAAAAGAAGAATCAGGGCTGATTTGTAAGAGGAATCTTTATTTGAGCTTTATGAAGGCTTTAATCTAAAGACACAAACAGAAGCACCAATGCATTTCGTTTACAAGCTTACAGTATATACACAACTTCTCATTTATCAGCTACAGCTGGTCTTACCTTTGGGCACTTCAATAAATAAGAACAAAGGAAAATAGATATGTATATGGTAAATGCAAGCATATTAAAAAAAAGAAAAGAAAAGAAAGAAAACCTCTAACCTGAAGAGTTCAACAATGAACAGCAGTAGCACCTGTGCCTGGTCATAGCCAAAAGGTACTTTCCAGCTTAAGGTACTTTAAGGTCCCATTGTGATCACTGGTTAGTACAAATATGGGAGAAAAATCTGACGGCAAACAAATTCATATGAGACGAAATATGACCTTGGTGCATAAACCGCTGCTGAGGTTTTGTTTTTCTCTCCCTGTGAGAGCTGAGAAAGAAAAAAATGCCCTGAATGAAACCATCTTTGTGACTTTTTGGGGAGAACAAATAGTTATTTTCACACAGTTAAACTGAGATGATTTACAAATCACTGAAGGAAAGTAAATGATGAGACGTATCAAAGCGTTGATGATTGTTTCAGTGTCATCATCACATTGACAATAAAAGGGATACAAACAAAACAAGGCCTCCCAAAGGCCTGTGCTTGATTGCACAGTTGTGCATATATATATGTATGAGTCTACAACGCCTGCTGCTGCTGCTGAGGTCTATAGTGGTCCAGTGATTTGCCCTCCAGCACCATCTGGATCTCTTTGGCGTCCAGAGTTTCATATGTTAGGAGGGCATCAGCCAGCTTCTTGTGCTCCTTACTGTAAGTCTTGAGGATATCCTTAGCCCGTTCATATGAGTCCTAAATAAAAGAGAGAGAAAAAACATTTTGAGAAATAGAATAGAAAAAAATTCTAATTATTATTTTTAAAAGACACATATTTTGCTCACCTTTAGTAAAGCTCTGACTTCCTGCTCAATGGCTGCTTGTGTTTCGGGGCTTTGCTTTGAAATGTCTCCATAGGTCATGACACCGAGCTGTAACAAACACATAACCAAGATGAATGAACAATGGGTCTTCTCATGCATCGACCACTTGTAGCTAGTGATTACTGGAAAGCGAGTTACAAAGGGCTTTTCACTGAGCTGTGTGTAATTACACCCAATGACACAGTAATGTTAGAGACTGCAGTTTTTAGGTCCACTCCCCTGTTCTTCTTCTATTACAGATTTGTATTAACTTCAAGATTAATTCATTCAATACAGTAGCTGTAGATGTGCTACTGTGTTTGCTTTTAATATAACAAAGTTTGGCTGACATAAATTGACTGAGGACAATTGTTGTGTATGGCTTCATAACTTGTATCTTACTGTAAATAAAGACGTACGTCTGCAGCAGTATGTACAGTTAAAGCCCAGATCAGCACTGCTAAGTCCTTAAATGCTGATTGGAACAAAAAACAGACAACAAAACAAACAAACAAAAAAAAAAAAACCCCACAGGGATCATCTGCCACACAAGTCTAAATTCTCACCTTGTCACTCATGCCGAATCTGGTCACCATCAATTTTGCGATTTTGGTTGCACCATCAAAGTCGCTGGAGGCACCTGAAATGGTTAACAACGTTTTTTTGTCATCTTCCAAACAATCAGAGCGTAAGACTAGAGACTAGTAATTTATAAGAACTTCTTCAAACCACACAAATTAATTTTCTTATGTTGATAAAAGCACACAAATAAGTGTATTTATACTTGGAAAAAAGAAAAATCCCAGGGTGTTAAATGGTAAATGGCCTGTATTTGTATAGCGCTTTACTTAATCCCCATGGACCCCAAAGCGCTTTACACTACATTCAGTCATTCACCCATTCACACACACATTCACGCACTGGCGATGGCAAGCTACATTGTAGCCACAGCCACCCTGGGGCGCACTGACAGAGGCGAGGCTGCAGGACTGGCGCCACCGGGCCCTCTGACCAAAAATCAGGTGTTAACCTGATAAACCTTTAAATGTTATAATCATAAAATACTATTCATAGCTCAAGCATTTTATATTTATGAATCATGTCCTACCAATCAGTCCCTCTGTGTCTCGTACCTGTGGTGATGTTATCGTTCCCAAAGATGAGCTCCTCTGCTACTCGGCCGCCCATGCTGACGTCCATCTGAGCCAGCAGCTGGGCTCGTGTCTCGCTCCAGCGGTCATTCTCTGGAAGCATCGACACCTAAAACACGGCATGCTTTATTAAAAAACAAAAAAAACAATCCCAGCAGAAATACGTACAATACTGCAAAACTGTAACAAAAGCTCACATGGCCCAGAGTTGGTCCTCGAGGCATGATAGTAGCCTTATTGATGGGCATTGCATCTTTGGTGTAATAGGCAACAATGGCATGGCCGGACTCGTGGTATGCGGTAATGGTCTTATTCTTCTTGTCAATTTCAACACTCCGCCTCTCAGGGCCTGAAATGTGAAATGGAAACATAAAGAAATAATCATGATGGTGTTCCTGTCTCCTCACTTAATAATGTACAGGTGATCAGTGTAATGTGAAATGTAGTGCTGTGGGCTGCACCGTGATCACTCATTTACCCATGAGGATCTTGTCCTTAGCGAACTCCAGGTCCTTCATTGTGACCATCTCTTTCCCGTCCACTGCTGCCTTCAGGGCTGCCTGGTTGACCAGGTTCTCGAGCTCGGCCCCCGAGAAGCCCACTGTGCCTCGGGCAATAATCTCTGCATCAATGGCTGGGAAAGAACAAACAGTGTTTGTAAAGGTGATCAAAGACAATGGCGTCATTTAGAAAAATGGCAAACACAGGTTTCTTCTCAGGCTTAGCTCCAGCAGAGAAGGATAATAGGAGAAAAAAAAAGGTAGTTAGAGATATCCTTAATATTGTTGAATACTTTACACCCAGACCTACCTGGGTCTACTTTGATCTTGGAGAGGTACCAGTTGAGAATCTCTGTGCGGCCTTTCACATCAGGGCGAGGGACCGTCACCTGCATGTCAAACCTTCCTGGTCGAACCAGAGCGCTAAAGAGTGATGCAAAGCAGCAATAATTAGTACATAGAAGTTTATTCTGTTGAAGTTTTATTTAGGAGAACAAATACTACTTAAAACTATCGCAAAACGACACTCAAAACGTCTTACTAATATCTGTAAAACGAATGTGTTTCATCAGAAGCTGCATAACTGCACAATAACTACCTCTGATAGTAAATGCTAAAAAATGGTTTCATTTTACTGTCACTTTACAAAAAACTTAACATGTTTATGGCATACATAAAAAGCATTTCATCCTAAATGTTTACATACTTATCCAACGCTTCAGCAAAGTTTGTAGCACCAATAACAATGACTCCTTCATTTGGTTTAAATCTGTAAAAGAGCAAAACAAAACATTAGCAACTGTAAATTTAAGGTATCTACACCACTTATCACTCTATTCAGTTTAACTAACACTGACCCATCCATTTCAGCCAGCAGCTGGTTGATGGTTTGTCTGGAGTAAGGATGCATAGGGGACTCTATTCTCTTTCCACCTACGCTGTCCAGCTCATCAATGAAGATGACACAGGGAGCATTGGCTTTTGCCTCTTCTGCAAAACACAAAAATAGAGGTTATATTCGTTTTTAAAATACAATTTTAAGTGTAACTAAAATTTCTCACATCCAGTAAGCTTACTGAAAAGGTTCCTGATTCGGCTCGCACCAACGCCCACAAACATCTCATCAAACTCCGATCCGGAGGCGTAGTAAAAAGGAACATCGGCCTCTCCGGCCACGGCTCGTGCCAACAGAGTCTTTCCTGTGCCTGGGGGACCAACAAGCAGGATCCCTGAGGAGACCCAAACAGAAACGCATAAGAAAAAAACCCCAAAAAAACAAAAAAAACCCACCCTATTCAATTCACTGCATTTTCTTAATGATCAGTAAAAAGTGATGAAAAGAATTAGCAGCATCGATACCTTTTGGCAGCTTTCCACCCAAAACGGTAAATTTCTGTGGGTTTTTCAGAAACTCAACAACATCTTGCAGTTCGCTCTTTGCCTCCTCCACTCCTTTGACATGCTCAAATGTCACATTCTTCATCTGGATGGGGTCGACTGCAGAGTCAAGACCGGATGTGGTGCGGAACCTCACTACGAGATCCCCAAAATAATCAGTTCAATAAATACATATTTGCAATGTCTGACAGTAACAGCTGTTTCCTGCAGCACACATTTATTTTCTACCAGTTATTCATAAAGCACGAACACAGTAATGAAATAAAAAATAGTTTGTATAGATATTTACATGTTAAAGCGCAGTATCATGCACCAAAATAATCTGTCAAACCCTACATGCGCACTAGTACATTATTGTAATAAATACATAAATATATATATGAATATTTAAGCTGAAAATCTGGTGAACATTAAGTGAAACACTTCTTTTCTAATGCTTTTGCACCCTTGGAAGGTGTAAATCAGCAGGCAGTGTGCATATAGGATTACGATTTAATTTGAAAGCTTAAAGAATGAAGACTGAAACAAACCAGCATCAGAAAAGGGGCCTTTACCGGAGAGAAACGGGGTTCTTGAGAGGCCATAAATACCAATGAGGAGGAGGACCAAGAGGATCAACCTGGTTCTCCTCAGCGAGTCTGTAAAACATAACAGACAAAAAAAACAAATCACCAATCTTCATCTTTGTACTCAGCTCAGCACTGCCACCAACTGTTATAATGAAAAACAGGTAAGTGTGTCTTTGTCTGGACCACATGCCTTGTGTTCTCTGAGTCAAAGCTTGAGACCTCATGAACCCCTCAGTGAAACCCGTCTTGAAAGCCTCCTGCTGGTTTTCTGGAAGGTTTTTTTGTTGTATCACTTGGTCCAAAGAATGCGCCTCGACTCCTTTTTCTTTCAAGAGCAATCCCTGAGAGGGAAAAAAGTAGACATGTAAATCTGCTTTCCCCCCTCTTTTAAATGTGTGCTTCAAATAGCAACTTAAAATCTGCAACGACTTGGTCAAGTTGTAGAACGAGCTAAAGGGTCAAAGTGCCGTAAATCCCGGACTACAGAGTGCACCTGATTAAAAGCCGCATGCTCTAATTTTAGAAAGAAAATCAATTTTGTACTTGTACAGGCCGCACCGGATTTTAAGCCGTATGCGTTGCACTTGTAATATGAGATATTTACACAGAAATATTACACGTGAGGATTTTTAACGTTTAATTTAATCCATAAGGTAACATAAACATGGAAACATAAACGTTATGGTACAAAAATACATACTGCAAATGCTTTTTTTCCTCGAACAGCGCCTGTAACACGGCTACCTTTAAGTATACGTACGTATCGGTAACACACAAATTACGTTGCTTATGGTTTTTTTACAGAACAGTGCACAAACAACATTACAACGTCTCTTAACCGGTAAAAATAAATACCGTATATATACTACTTATCAATTTTATTGGTCTACTGTTACCAGGCAAAATATTTTTGGCCGCATGAAAGAAAATATGCATTAGCCGCACGTCAGTATAAGCCACAGTGTTCACAGTGTGGGGAAAAAGTAGCGGCTTATGACCCGAAAACTACGGTATGTTGTTCATTCTAACTGCATAACTAACTGTGCAGTGTCCGAGAAATAATGCTTATTCAGTAAATACAGAATTTATGTTGGATTAACCAACAGTCTGTATTCATAACAGTGCAACAGATACATCAGTCGTGTGGTGGCATACCTTCATGAAGCCTGGAGTGTAGGCTTCAGATTCCACGGGACCGTCATAACCAGACTCCGCCCGTCTGGTCCTTGGTCGAAGTGTCTTGAAACCGCGACTTTGGACCCATACTACACAGACAGAAAACATGTGACTATATGTCAAGTATCTTTAACCTTTTTCAGACATGGGGTATATAACATTTCTGGCTTCTTCAGTCTGTTAAAATGACAGCTGTTTATCATAAGTAAGTCTAGCTGTGCTCTAATCGCATGTAACTACACTTTTGAAAATGTAATCATTGCCAGTGTCGTTGCAAAACAGCATAGTTTGTGTGCAGCACGGTATTGCTGTTTATATAGGGGTCCCATTGGTGGCTGTGCTTTAGCTCAGGCCCTGCTGTGAAGACCAACTCATAACAAACAGAACCTGTTTGTTGTAAAGTGAAACTGAGTGTTAAGGACAGTGAAAGCCATCCAGTGGAGCCATTGATAGCCCCAAATTGCTTTTTCCGTCTTACTGCTATTGAAGGCCTAAACCAAGACTGCTTTTTCAGAGCTAAGCAACGTAACGAAGAGCATATACAGAACATGTATATTGGACCTGTATAAATTGTAAGATTGTGTTTTGACTTTTCACTCAGGCATGAGGCCAAAAAAGCTCAGGTGCCTTCAGATAAATGGAAAGGAGTGCATGCCTGAAAGGGGCTTTAATGCCACTAAGTTTGTATAACGTCAGCTTCTTACCAGGCAAAAACTGTAGTTCTGAGCAAGCTTGTCTTAGTGGGCTGTGGTATTGTCTGTGGAATAATCGTGAGCCAAAAAGCCCCAAATTCCTGTGTGAGAACCCTGTGAGACAAATCGTACAAAAAGAGAAAAAAATCTCAAGGTCTGTTTCACATTAAAACATCTGGTTAAATAAATAAAGCTCGACTGAGCTGCTCACCGTGCTTGTTGTGAAAGAAGCTGTCTGCAGAAACGTGGCTCGTTCTCCATATCGAAGGAACAGCGGGAGGCTCTTCTGGTCCCGGTGTAGGCAGTAACCTGCTGACGAGCTCGTCCAGCTGACTCGCCCTGAGCTCGGACAGACCCAGATCCTTCAGACTCACACTGGGCTTTAAGTGAAGGACAGCAAAGGTAGGTCATCTACAACTCTAAGGTAGGGCTGGGCCATATCATACTGTTCACGGTAATACCAGTATAATGTTAGGCAACAATAAGAAAATGAAATATCGTGATAGAATATGGGTAAAACGCAGGTGCGCAGTGCCTTTGTTCACATATTATATTATCATATCGTGATAAATACTTTTGGCCATATTGCCCTGCTGATCACCTAAAAGTAAGTAAGTACATAAGTAAAGATGACACAGAAAAATAAATAAAAATGAGAAATAGTCACAATAAAAATGCAATAGCCTCCAGTCTTCAATCTCACCTGAGGAACAACAAACAAATTCTGAGCCTAGGATCTCAGACTGTGAGCAAGAGCGTGTTTAAGAAGAAGTTTAGATAGTGCTCTTTATTCTAAAATAAACTGAGAACAAATGTAAGGAGTATAAAACAGGAGTAACACAAGCTTGCTTACTAGGATATATCAGCATTTTGTATCAGCTGGAGTCATAACATTTTCTCAAGTTCATCTGAGAAAACTATACCTTGCAATTTAGAAATACTCCTTAAATTGAAAAAACAAAACAGGTACGTCAAAGTAGATGTTGCATGTGAGTCAAAGCCCAGAGAGGAATCAAATATAACACCAAGATTATGAAGACTGGACTTAGCAGATAAGCAACACAATGAACTATAATCACAGCCTCTGTGTTTTTGGAATACATAGCAAAGTAATTACTGGAGATCCAGTAACTTATCCGGATAAACATTCAGTTAGGTTGGACAATCTATCCAGCTGATAAGGCTTGAAATTCAGCTGTATATGCATTTTACTGGCATGAAAATGATGAAGGTTTTCAGAAAAAAACAAATCTAATAATGCCAGCTAAAGGAAGAATGTAGAACGAAAGGCAATAATGGACCCAGGATTAAGCCTTGCAGCTCACAGGTTAGAGAAACAGTGTTAAAGGAGAATATATTCAACCTAACAGAGAAAGCCCAGTCAGATAAATATGAGGAAAACCTGTCTAATGCAGAGCCAGAGAAGAGTCCCAAACAGGTAAAATCTCTAACGAGGATGATGAGGGTTTTCTTTTTCCAATTTTGGTAACCAAGACTTTTAGTGTTATTGTCTTCATAGAAACAGGGAGACTTTTCATGGAAAGTCCACTGCCCTTTTCAAACATCGATTTACAAGCAGACTACTTTGACACTTTATCAGAGCATGTTGATGTAGAGGATCACTCCTATTATGATTCATGAAATTACTGAAATAAGAAGATCTAGCCTCTTTCACTTCCTCATTAGAAGAGTGGAGAAATCCTTTAAAATTTTCTCTATGGACAGTCAGACCCGTGGTCTTCCTTAGTCGCTTGTTGCAAAATAAGCTATGACCTATTTTCTGAGGAGCAACCTGATCCATAAGGACAAGGCAATGATCGTTAAAACAGTGAACAAAGACATATATCCTTTACTTAGACACATTACTATGGTACAGTATAATATAGTGTGCGGCCATTAAGAGTAGTGAAGATTCAATAAAGTTTATACTCATAAACATACTTCCATAAAGTCGCCATCAACAGATCTGTGGTTTACCTTAGATAGTCCACTGTAACAAAACATGTACTATGTCACCATCAGCTACTATCCTCAGGAGATGGATCTCACCTCTCTCAGAAATGCACTGTGCTCTGGATTGAAGTCTTTGTGAAGAGCCTGGATTGAAGCTGTGGCTGAATTCTTCAGAGAGTGGAGGGCATTGATGAGCTGGCTGAGAGGCACTATCATCTGGGAAGACACAAGAACAGCAGTAGCTTAAAACACTCTCATAGCACCTCACATTTTCTGCATGTACATTTAACGTTTCCCATTCTACTTGTTTTTTGTTTTTAAATGAGACTTCCAGCGTAGTCAGGACTGTTATGTCAGTGTTATTCTGCACATAGAGTGGTTTGGCCCACATACGGCAGACGAGTTACGTAACCTCTACTCTTTGAATGATTTTTTCAAATACTTTGTTTAAATTAACCTAAATTTTCCTTCACGTATCTCTGGGTAAAGTCACGACCGAAACCTCACATATCACGCTCGTCTCCGCACCGACACAGGGTGACAGCGTGACGTAAGCATAGGCTTATTCTAGAGTAATGTTCTTGCTAACACTAGGCGAGCTAAAGGGGAAAAGGGGGTCAAATAAGCAACAGGCAGCAGAGCTACATGTCGATATAACTCCCATAACAGTCCTAAAATAAACACTAACTTACAACTAAAGACTAAATTCACTCCGAGAAGAACACACATGAGCTAGCCAAGTCAATAAACCGCTATCTAGTCGGCTTACCTGCTGTGGTTGAAATGACGAAGACAGCGAAAACATTTTTGCCGATGGATGCTACAAAAACGAACTTTGGAGGGCTGGTTTGTAAGGACAGACCCTCTATATAACCCAAATGAATGCGTCCTCCCGAAAGGGGCGTCCTTTTGGTTTTCCTTGTTACACAACTTTCAACAGTTACACAACTTTTTTTTCAGCTAACAACGCCAAATGGATCCCCCGGCATCTGAGGTCAAGCGGACTACAAAATGACGTAAAGAAGAACTACTACCGGGTGATGCTTGCATCATTGCGATTGTTTCATTGAACTCATTAAAATTAATTTATAATGCATAGAAATGACAAAATAAATCTTCACTTGCATCAGGTGCCTTACAGTAAAAAAAGCGTAGCAGTTATTATTAATTTTTCTATTTAATTTTCACGTTCTTCTCATTTTGGTCTGTTCGTGAGTGCCTGATCAAAATGTAAAAACAGTTTCCAAAATAATGGATTTCTGGTAAATAATTGTTTTAATTGTAATTAGACGGCCAAAATTAACTAGCGTCTAATTACACTACACAGGTTGTTCAAGTACAGGTTGTTCTTTTTCACGCAGGCGCTTTCTTGGACAACTAAGTGGGGTCCCCGTGAAAGATCTGCGGAATTCAAAATTTCAAAACAAACCAGAGAATCCGTTCTTTTGCAAGTGCGTGTTGTTTACTTTGAGCTGGCTGGCTTACACAGACGTAACCCTCATTTTAAAGCAGTTAAATAATGGACGCAGAGGAAGAGCATCGCTCGTGCGCCGACGTGAAATCTGTAGGTCATCACCCTAAACCGCCGTCTATCAACGATTTCGTCGTGCTGAAGCCCATCAGCCGCGGGGCTTTTGGCAAGGTCTACCTTGCACGTAAGAACTGCAACGCACGCTTATATGCCATTAAGGTTAGTGGGTTTTTAACCTGTGCTTATTCTAAATCATTAAAGGGAGATCTAGCCTACTTAAATGCACATTTCTTCTGCCTCATAGGTGATGAAGAAAGCCGATATGGTGGATAAAAACATGACAAACCAGCTGAAGGCAGAGCGAGATGCCCTCGCTTTGAGCAAAAGTCCCTTCGTGGTTCACCTGTTTTACTCCCTTCAAACAGCCACCAAGATCTATCTGGTAACGCCCAGAGATGAAAAAATAGACTCGTGTTAAACATGTTAATGACCCCGTTTATTAAGTCATTGTTTATGCTTACAGGTAATGGAATACCTCATTGGTGGAGATGTCAAATCTCTCCTTCATATCTATGGCTATTTTGACCAGGATATGGCTGTAAAATACATCTCAGAGGTCGCACTGGCTTTAGACTATCTCCATCGTCATGGTATAATTCACAGGTACTTTTACAGTGTATGCAAATCTTGCACTTTCATTCAATTTGATCGACGTCAATATGCATTTTTGAACTGTAACAATTTTTTTTCCAGAGATCTGAAGCCAGACAACATGCTCATATCCAACGAAGGCCACATCAAACTAACAGATTTTGGCCTTTCTAAAGTCAAGCTGGACAGAGGTTTGACTTCCCAGCAGCTTTTGCACATTGTAACCATCACCTTTAGAAATATTATTAATAGTTCCTTTACCTCTGTGCTTTCTATATTAGAGCTGAGTCTTATGGATATCCTCACTACCCCATCTTTGGCTAAACCCAAGAAGGATTATTCCCGCACGCCAGGCCAAGTCCTCTCTTTAATCAGCTCCCTTGGATTTGTAAGTGAATTCAAATCACTTCACATGCTGGAAAACAATCAGATGTGTTGTTTTGTGTGTGTGTGTGTGTTACATAATTCCTATTTTTTCCTTTATTCTGTTAAACACAGAATACACCAGCAGCAGAAGGCAAGCGTCACTGCAGCGCTACTGTGGTGTCCAGTCCCATGTCGTGTGGCAAAATAAAACCAAGGAATAAATCTCTTGATTCTCCTGTAATGAAGAAAATAGATCGCCTGTCTTCACCTGCTCGCTACCCTTGGAAACTGAGTATGTCATCAAGGACATTTTATTTTGGGGGGTTGATTTATTTATTTTCTTTTTGCCTACATTATGTTAGAAATTTTACTAAAAAGGGGAAATATTAAGGGTTCCCGTTAAATACATGCTTTAAAGTTTGTAACAAAATGGTTATCAATATACCATGAAGTTACAACATGAAAGCATATGATGCAGATTTTTAAGTGATAGGTCATTATTAGCTGATGCTGTCAGGCTGTAGTAGACAGCCAAGAGCTATCCTCTTGGCATTTTGTCATTCTTTGTTCACGTGGAAAGACGAGTTATGCTGACAATAAAAATGTATGCTAATTTCGCCTTTATTCAGTTTTTTTCTTCTAAATTTTATCTGATAGGACCAAAGAGCAACATGTTTAGTCCTCATAATTTGACAAAAAATCTGACTCCCACATTGATGAAGACCAGGAGCAGGTTTCAGACGATGAGTGCAGGCAGCACTACTGACACTGACGGTGGCACCAGTCCACTGTGGGAGTGTGAGGAGGTAAGTGGATTTTCTTAATTCTTATTTTTATCCATGTGTAATTAAAGACCAATAAAGTTTTTTGGCTTGGAGTTTCCTGTTCATAAAGTGTCTCACTCACATTTCATTCCATATTGTGACTTTATTTTTCTTCAGAAAGAGAATGAACACATGAATGACCAGAACGGGAGAGGGCGATCTGAGTTGAAGGTGCCCAAAGAGGACAGTCCGCCCACAAAACGGGACGCTTTTTGCTTTTCTGATAAGGCCTCTTGCAGTCAATCAAAAAAGTCAAATGAAGCTCATCTTGTAGAAAATAAATGCCATACGAACAACCAGGAGTCTGTCTCCACAGCTCAGGAGAATGTTTGTCAATTAGCAGTTCCCTCATCTGTGAAGAGAACATTTTCAGATTTACAAAGAAGTCCAGGGACGCCAGAGATCCGAGCAAAAAAGAGAAACACAGACTACAAGAGGTTCTATGAGATTCCTGTGGAGACTGAGAGGTTTCACACTGGCTTGACTGGAACATTTTCCACCATCAAAATAGGCGACTTCATGGTCTCCACTGAGGGGATCGGGGCAACTGAAGAGCGGGTGCCGAAGCGCTCCAGTCCCGTTGCTGTAGCCAAAAGTCTGTTTTATGAACTGGAAGAGCCGGTGGAGGATATATTTGAAGGTGGAGCCAAAGACCTGTCACACACGAGTTTCACGTCACCACTTCCTGGGACAAGTGACATTTGTAGGAACCTGAGCATGGACTCTGACGGGTCTATGCACGAAATGTCTTTCACTATAGACAGCCATCCATCCCTCCAGCCAACTGAGCCTGTCAAACACAGGAATTCATTATCACCAGAGGAGGACAAAGAAAGTAAAGACTCCTTCTATACTGCATCACTACCAAAAACTCCTGTGGCCACTGTTGAAACACCTAAACTTGGTCATTTTCTGGAGAGAGATGAATCTCGCTGTTTCTTTGCGAACCGACTTCCCGAGCTCGCTTGCAGTGATGCGGAGTCCCCTTTATTCCTCAAGCCGCGAAATGTCGTGGCCTTCCGTAGTTATTGTAGCTCCATTAATCGGTCCAACGTGTCCGGGGTGTCCCGACTTAGCATTGGATCTGTGGAAGCTATGGACGTGTCCACAACGGCTTCTTATAACGTCGCATCTGGAGCTGCAACACCAGTGCAGAAGAGACCCAGCTCCAGTGGTTCTCTCTATCAGGTAGGCACGGAAGGACGAGGAATACAGCAGTCTGCATAGCCCCAGAAACGCAACCTGACGCTCTCATTGTTAAGACAGTACTTTTATTTTTGTGCTCAACTAGAGTAATTTTGCTTGTCTCACAATTTAAATCAATTGCTTTTTTATCTTATCAACTTCCTGTCCTCTGACTTTAAGTTGACTTTCTTCTAATTGGTTGCCCCTCTTTAACTGAAGTTCGAAGATCTTCTACATAACTGACAATGACAACCACTTTAATAAAGTTTGGCAGTCACAGGTTACATTTATGATTCAATAAAAGGCAGTTCTATAGGATTATGTACATATTAATGAAATTAATGCTTTTGTTTCCTCAGACTCCTCAGCCCATGTCGACCTCTCATACCCCTTACAGGACTCCAAAGAGTGTCCGAAGGGGAGCACTGCCTCTTGAGAGAGTACCAATTTTAGGAACCCCTGACTATTTGGCTCCAGAGCTTCTTCTGGGAAAACCACATGGTAAGAGAGAGAAATCTTCAAAAGTTCTGTAACGATGACAAAGCCAAAGTCAGTCAGTCTCAGTCTTGTTTTAACTGAATAGTTTTCTTGACATTGTAGCTCTTGTGACAGGCACTCTCTTTTAGTTTCAGGAAGTGGTCAGTGTGGTAAGTTTTTAACATTAATGTTTCTTTGCAAGCGAGCTTGCATGTTCCCCATCCTGCTAATACGCTGTAGGAAGTGAGCGGATTCCTGCCCCGTTTCCCTTTCCCCGCTGTTTCTGCCCTTTGGATCGGTGAACAAACTGTGGGCCTAATTAAAGGGGAAAGGGATGGTGGTTCAAGTGTGTGATTCTAAAGGTTAAAGCATTGGGTCTTTCAAGTCTCTTTTAACACCATTGTGCCAGCAGGGGAATCAGATTAGCTGTGGCTGATGTGCTTTTAATTTGGCAAAAAAAGATTTTCTTCTTTTTGTTCTTATAAATCTATAGAATTTGAGCAATTCTGACACACTGTCAATACACAGTGGCACTGGCATCACACAAAATGTCATCTAATAATAACTTATTGATATGCCATGCTGTTATTAATTCAAATGTTAACACATTGAGGGCAGTGTTGCCTGTCAGTTGCACAATGCCATTTTGTAGCTTGATTGCTGCTATTTGACTTCTGTGACATGAATTTATTCATCTATTGTCTTATTCGCTCAGTAGTAGAGACTTATAACTGTAATCATGGTTTTAAGTCTGTGCAGCTATCGAGAACTAAAAAATAAGTCTTGAGAAGCACAACGTTTGCAGGCACCCTGTTTGTTTTAGCCTCAATTAACTCTGCCTGTTTTAATTGACATCAAATTTTAATACAAACGAATCCTAATGATATGCTTTTAGGTTTTTGTATGTGAGAATGAAAGAATATTTTCTTCCCCAGTACTCAGTATCTAACGTAGTCCCTGCTTTTGCCACTGCGGTGCAGTTAGTGTGCACTCTAACAGAAATCACAGGGAAAAGTGAGGCGTTTGAGGCCCACGGCTGTACAAAAATGTGACTATTCCTTCTTCTTTTGTTGTTGTTGTCGTCGTCTACCCGGGCAGACTTCATGGTGGATTGGTGGGCGCTTGGTGTGTGTCTTTTCGAGTTCCTCACAGGTGTGCCGCCATTCAATGACGAGACGCCCCAGCTGGTCTTCCAGAATATTCTGAACAGAGGTGGGTTTGCTCTTCTCTTCCAACCCTCAACCACAAAACCATCTAAAATATGTAACTCATTAAGCTTCTTCTCGATTACCAACACGCCTACGTTACTATCAACTATTGTAGATATACCCTGGCCTGAGGGGGAGGAGGAGTTATCTGTAGACTCCAGGAATGCCATTGAAATCCTGCTGACCATGGACATGACAAAGCGAGCTGGCTTAAAAGGTAGAGACCACCTTTCAAAATAAAAGACCAAAAGAGAAAGAAACATGAAGTGAAAATTTCAACAGTATTTGTCATCCAAACAGAAATAAACACATCAATAAAAACACAAATTATTGTATTTTTTAAACATGAATAAATAAGGAAAAATGTAATGTAAATACAGAAAATTCACCCCATTTTAGAACTGATTAACTTAACATAAAATACTTATACCGACTTTAGAAGTTGGGAGTTAATTTGGACCTATGTTCTCAAAAACAAAAGAAGAAGAAGAAATGGGCTGTTGTGTGTTTTGCTGTTTGTCATTTGCCTATATTTTCCATTAGAACTGAAGTGCCACCCCCTGTTTCACGGCCTGGACTGGGACAACCTGCAGAACCAGCCGATGCCTTTCATACCTCAACCAGACGACGAAACCGACACCTCTTACTTTGATGCGAGAAACAATGCTCAGCACATTGCCGTGTCCGGCTTCAGTCTATAGAAGTTGTTTTCTCACTCGAATGTATGATGCGAGAGTGATTTTTAAACACTTCAGACCATTACCTTGGATTTCTGCAAGTAAATGCGAGGTGAAGATGTGGATTAGGGTGGCTTTTCCGTTCGCTGTTGTAATATTGTTTTTAAGGAAAACATTTTACATTTGTTCAATCAAAAAGGGCCACTTAGCTACAAGAAATATCTTTTTAATGTTAGCACTACTGCGTTGCATTACTCTACTAGCAAGGCATCCCTTTATCTGCTGCTTGATTTTGTTGTGATGAGGATGTTAAAGTTAATATGCTCCATTTTCTGCTGTACTGGTACAAATGTCATGTTTCAGTGTTGAAGAAAAACATATTCATAAATAATGTCTTATATACTGTGTGTAAATTTAGTGTAGCGTTGTTTCAAGACAAGATTGTTACTTTATCCCAGCAGGACTTCTTTTATGTAATGTTTCTAATTTTGATTGTTGTATCTGCTCAGTTTTCCACACTACTGGTTAATTCTTGCTACATGCACAATTTTATCTTAATTCTGAGGAAAAAAGAAAAAAGAAATAAAACCTGTTTGTAACAAGATGTGTTCTTTGAGTATTTTTGCAGAATTTTATTTGGAGAAAAATCTCAACTATACACTTCTTAAAGAAATTAAATGTGAAGGGAATACCAGGAGATGAGCAGTTACACAAGGTGGGCTGGACCAGGCCATAAAGTGGTATAAACCCAGCAACAGGACTGGTATCTACTGCTTTTTGTGAGGTGGTCTGCCACCCTACTGCTCATCTACATGTACACTCAGAACTAAAAGATCCGTCACTTGCACCCTGTTCTCTTCACAGATGAGAGCAGGGTCACACTGACTATATTTGACGGGTGTTGAGTCAGGTGAACGTTAATCATCTAACATGACCAGTTCAGTGATGGTCTGGAGGCCCATTCAAAGCTCGACCTGCGAACCACTTGTACTCAGAGTGCTCTTAGGTATTTGGGATGAAATCCTCAGACCCACAACTGCTGCTGGTGTAGTGGGCACAGTGTGTAGGCAGTTGTTGCTGGCTATAGTAGATTTATTGTGAGGTCTCAAGTAACCACTTATTTGAAATAAAGTGGACAAACCTGCTTTGTGAAAACTTTATTTCAGGCTGAGATTATCACATGCAAACACCACTCTATCCACAGGCAGAGAGGGTGAGAAAGCCTTAGTACATTTCAGTAGAAAGGTAAACTATTGCATTTTTTTCTTTAATTAAAACATAATAGCGCTGGGAAGATCAGTGCTAATGCAGATGCCATACTTTGTAAATATGGCATCATATTACACACAGATGCAATTAAAATATTGCATTTTTGTTTGGACTGTACAGCTATTGTATACAATTTATATGGAGCTCGCTGCTCTGCAAACAATTCACGATTACTATCATCCCAATGAAATTCTTCACACATTAAAATGAAACAACACAGAAAACAAAAATGCATAAACGACACAGACGGTGACAAACATTATGCATTAGATATCGGATATCAGATTGGAAGATTTCTGCTAATCCATGGCTCACTAAGTAGTACAATTAGTCTGAATTTGGTCCAGAAATGCAAGGGTTATGCTACAATAAGAGAATGTAAGAAATCATAATGCCTACAGTACAAAATACCTTGTAATGCTGAGGCACTTCTTCTATTTAGAAACTGAAGTACAAAACAATCTGAAGTGATGTGCAGACTGATATGTAGCAAAACCGTTGATGAAAACATCCTGAACCTGGTCTGACCTACACACAAACATTCACTTCAACAGAAATCTCACTTTTACAGCTGAAAGCTGGCCAGCAACGTCTTCATTGCAACTGTTGCTAAAAGCAATAAATATTAACTTAGAATTAAAAAGAATCTCACATTTCAGTACATTAATACATTTATTCCTCATTTCTACAGTAATTACAATATTTTACTATAGCAGCATTACCTGGGCAACTAATGAAAGGGAATTGGGGACATTTCTAGTAACATCAAATGAAACCTTAAGCTGAAAACGCCGATTTGTGTGCAATAATATCTCAGTTACGGAAAGAATTGAGAAGCTACTCTACAGCTGGACTCAGACCATTTCTTACAGAGAAAAAAAATCCAATACAGTAGATTCATCTTGAAACAGTTGGATAATCACAGACAGCAAGCCCATACTTTCATCTTCCTTTGTGACTCCACATCCACGCTGCAACGCGCCTGAGAGACTGCTTCCTCGCTCTCGTTAGTTTTAGGGGCTTTCTTTATAGTGCAAGAGCTAATTACTGGGCCATGGGTCTAAGCAGGGGAAGAGTTACAGCCATTAGCAACCCATCCATAATATTTTGGGGATTTGTTATTGTCGTGCCCACGGTGATTTAAGGTGTCACTGGGTTCAGTTGATTCGTCTTTTGGAGAAAAAGAAAAAGGAAAAAAGGAAATTAGTTAATACCAGAAATACCTGAAAAGTGTGAGACACTTTACGAAAGCAAAGACTCTTTTTTTTTTTAAACCTTCTTAAAGTCAGACAATCTTTTAAGCACTTTATAGCAAAACCACTATAGCCAAAGAAATGGAGTGAACCTCATATGAGTCAATACGATTTTAGTAAGATTAAAAAACAAACCAAAAAACTTCCACTCACTCATCCTTATTGTTAACGACCGAGGAAAAGTCTGTTAAGTGCAGGTTGTGAATTTTCACCTAATTTTGGACTATGTGTGTTGTCCATATATTTCTTACCTTCTCCTCCTCTGCAAGTATAGGCGGATAAGCCACTGTACCACAAATGGCCATATAAGAGCAAAGGCCAAACTGGTTGGTGAAATGTCAAAAGGCCACCAGGACGGTTTCTAGGAGGACAAAAAATTGCTATTACAAATGAGACTTGTTAACTTCTAATAATGAACACATGGTTTAAATTAATTGAATCAGCTGGAAATTCAGTAGATTGTTTTCAAAAATTTAATGAAGACTGCAACTGTTTACCTGACTCCTATTATTCACTGGGGGAGATGCATAAGTAGGAGACAGAGCCACTGATCTTGCCTGCCAAAAGAAAGAGTTCATAATCTGTCATTATGGGTACATTTAAAAAGAAAGAACTTATATTTATTTTATTAGTGATTTATTAAGCAATTCATTTAACCTTTATGAGATTTAATTTAAGAAACTATTTTATTGAGCTAGTCTGTTTTTTTATATTTGTTTGCTGTCAAAGTGATTTCCCAGCTTTTGGGATAACTGAAGTATATCTTATCTTAAATTTCTAAAGCCACATAGAAATCTATATATTATATATTTTTGATATTGGTTTTTTTTGCAAAAATTTTACTTCCTTTTTGTAAATGTTATTAAGCGGAGCAGTTAGCGGATTCCAACAAGCTAACTTTTAAATGAATGTCTTTTGCAAACTCCTTCTGGGTAAACAGTAAGCATCAACAGAAGCTGAAGGTTCTTTGTGTCCAAGGTCTGGACCGTGGCTAAAAAAATATATATTTATTTGCTTTATACACACAGAACTCATCCTGTGCTACATCCTGAATATGATACAAACTTCTGTTTGTTTTCTTAGAGTCATCTCTCCCAGTAACTGTTATTTCAGCTGCTTTTCCACTTTGTCTACAAATCTGCAACATCTCTTTCTCAGAAACCATTTCTTGTGAGTTACTGGCCTTATCCACTTGCAAGTAGCCTTTAATTCCTTATTATTCCATGTCCTTTTCCACTGGCACCAAAAGATGGTGACAGGTTAACCTGCAGTTTTGGATGAAAAGTGTCTGTCAGGCCATGTTAACTTTTTAATATTAGAGTAAATCAAAATATGGGACATTATCTAAATGTGTGAGACAGGATGGAAATGAATGATATTCAGTCCCACCTGAAGTGGGATACCTAATCGTCCTAATGAATTCAATACAGCAAAATATGGCCAGATGCATTTCATCTACCTCACATCAACGGCGAATTACAAATGACTGATTAACTGAACATGTCTGTTTTTGGACTGTGGGAGGAAGCAGCAATACAAAGAGGAAACCCGCGGAGGCACACGGAGATCCTGCAAACTCCACACAACAAGTGCTAACCACTGCACTGCTGTTTTATGTCAATAGCCTTATTAAGACAAAGTTCTTGGTTCTTGAAACAAAGACCAGTTCTTATATATTATTTATATAAAAAAAATCCATGTAGTTTAGCATAATTCACCACTACGTGCATCATGAATTCAGCTCTTCAAACTGTTGCCTTTCACTTGTTTTATTTATGACACTATGACCACCTGTGTTTCCCTTCTCTTTCCTAATGTCACTGTGTATAAAGTGTAACCACTGCTGTTTGAACTGCAGCCAATTTTGGACAGGAGACTCTTGCACAATCCCAGCTTCCTGTTAAAATGAAATACACATAAAAATAAACCTGTAGCATTATGATAAGAAAGCACCTACTGTATAGAGAGGTTACTTAGTTAGCTTCAAGTTTTGTTTACTTTGTCTTCTTCAATATTTTACAGTAAGTTATTATCCTGTCACTAGCCAGCTGTCCAGTCCTGTAGCTGATGCTACTTTATTTAATATATCACTGAAGATAATTAAAATTGCCTAAACATTATAAAATGAGTAGTACAATCAAATTCCATTGCCAGCTCATTTTACTCACCATAGATAGCTTAACATTGCTGTCAGCCTTGCAGTCTAAACCGCAGAAAGCCACCACGAGTAGTTTAATCATTTGCTGTATAGTTCTAAGTTTACATATAGTGTAATTATGACAGGAAATTTTGATTTAGATTTAGTCGTAGTTTTTTGACTAAAATGTCATAAGATTATGTGTGTGTGTGTGATTATTGTCGCTTAAATCTAAAGCTGATTTAGTTAAATAAAACAAAAAGTTGTAAAAGTTTGCCGTGTTTTTACAGAGGAGAGCTTCACATGACTTACAAAGTTTTTTTCCTGACATCAAATGTGAAATGTGTCCGTATGCCTAGTCGAGTCAAATATGCATGTCTGTCCTTACTGCACTAGATTAATTTTCAAAGAATTATTATTTTTAAATAAATTGTAAATAAATATAAATGATGAATAAAATAAAAATAATACTGACATTTTTAAAAAAGGCAAAAAATAAAAAAAGAGAAGGCGAGCTTACTCTTTTCTTTTTTTTTTTTCTACACAACTTACTTAGCTCTGATTGGCTGTCACCTCGCCAGACTATTTTCATCTCATTGTTATGCGCTGACAAAAGTGTATGTGCACTTTATCATAGTTTTCTCTTTATGCATTGATTTTTATTTAGCCATTACCTTGTTTACATCAGGAAAAAATAAATAAATAAATAAAAGGTTGTTATTTTACTGATCAACGATCAATGACATTGACACAGCTATGTTTATATTTAAAAAAAATAGTGTTATACTTAACTTGCTTATAAAGACCAGAAAGTATTCACACAGAGTGGAAAGATGTAGATAACACTTGATGTTATCTATTATTTTTTCTTAGTTAAGCCTCAAAGAAGCCACATTGTATTTTTTGTTTCGAGTCACTTTCATTGGAATATCATCAGACCTGGCTTGCAGTTAGAGCCTCCAGTGTGTGCAGTCTCTCCAGGACGCTCTGCATGTCCTCCTGCAGTCTGGCCAGCGCCACGACGATCTGCTCATTCAGGTTCGCTCCAGGTGTTCCTGCACCTCCCCAGTGGCCCCCGTCTCCATCTCCAGCACTGTGCATGGGCATCTGAGATCCAGGGCGAAGGCCTGGAGACCTGGAGCCTAAAAATAGAACGGAATTTGAATAACTGACACATGCTCGGGTGTCAGCGCATACAATGGAAGGACAGTCTTTGTGACACTGAAAAACAAAAGCCACACAGAGCTGCCGGCTCCACAGAATCATGCTGTCATCCTTGTGATTGCATTTCATAACATTTAAATGTGAGTGTAAAACCCTGTGAATGCAGCCTTACCCCTTCCTCTTCTGACTGAAGAGCCACCAGGCACAGTCACATTCAGCCTCTGTGACATTGCTCCACCTGCCTCTCCATCTTCTCCTCCACATCTGACAACCTGCAATGGACCCTGTACATCCTCCTGAGTCTCCCGTCTCTCCTCCAGAGGCGGCTGGAGGTGGTTCTCTTCTTCATCCAAATCATCCAGAGAGCGGTTATGCTCCGAGTTCTTCAGAAAAACAACAAGATGAGTAAAAAACAGTTCAGTGGGCTAAACCCAGCTGATATTTCTGTGATGTTTAAGTTTTTACTTGCCTCTTCCTGTCCGAACTGGTCCACAGAGTCACAGTACACCTCGCTGTCTGAGTCGCTGGTCAGGTGACTGGGTGCAGACGCAGCTACACTTGGATCTAATGTCATTACAAAGAGGGCAAAAGGGCACACAAAACTCAAGACTTGTTCTCCATTATGATGACTAGTCTGCACTGTAATTACCAGAGTGACAAAGAGGAAGTTCACTGAATTAGGGGCTTTTTTCTCAGTTTCTACAGAACCATTAATTTTCTCCATTAAGCCTGTCCCAGGAGCAGCGGATGTGTTAAGTGTTGAGATTCAATGTGTGCTGCAGCTCTGGGAATGAAGCTTAGCAGATTATCTGATCACATGGTGCTCAGACAGCTTGAGTGTTGGTGAGTCCTCAATGACTGTTTTGGACCGCTGTAGGGATGTACTGTGGGCTGAAACAGAGCCCTATGTTGGAATATCGGTTTTCCTACCTGGATTGTGTCCGTTGAGCAGAGGCTCGCCAAGTGAACCCTCCTGGGACTTGTCGCTGTTCAGAGCAGCTCTGGAATGACTGCCATTGGTCAGATGGGTGGCCCCGTTAGCGACTTTACCGTTTGACAGCGGAGCTTTTTGTCTCCTAGCTAAAGTTTTCTTCTTTGGTTGTGATGGTCCAGATTTTTTGTCTGTGGAAAAAATATAGAAGATAGAGGAAATCTGCATCTAACATGTAATAATGTCATTTCAGATATTCATACTCAAAAGGAGCAACTTTGTTACCTTTTCTGACCTCCCTTGTCACCATTTCTTCTTCTTCTTCCTCCTCCTCCTCTTCATCCTCCTCATCGTCATCTTCCTCCTCCTCCTCCTCCTCATCATCATCATCATCCTGCAGCGCATCTTCCTCTGACCTCACTTCCTTCTGTTTAAGCCTTGCAGGCCGTGTCTCCAGAGTGCCGTTCATTTCCATGTTTCTAACAATGCTCTTTGCGACACTTTTTGATGCCATTGAATTCATCATTGTGCCAAACCCTACAGACACACACACACACACACACACAAACAGAAAGAATTTTATAAGCTCACGAATACTTGCTTAAGATGTTAACATATTAAAATGAAATGTGTCCATTTTTGATTGTAAGGGGAACCTTAACTGTGGTAAGCTACAAGCAAGCTTTCTATGACTGCTAATAAGGACTCAAAGCATCTGAGCTACAACACCAGACAGGAAGTAAAGTATATCAACAGACCCGTGTGTTTACACAGTAATGTACTTGCCTTCCAGTTGCCTAGCAAACTGAGTCAAACGGGCTGAGCGTATAACAAGAGGCAAAAAAAGAGGTTAAACTCCACATCACAAAGTAAAACGTGTGGGCAATCCACCTGGCGAGGAAACACCAACCTGTGCTCAGGTCTGATATCTGCGCGATCTTTTTCTTTTCGTCCACCAGCTCGTAGAACGGGCCGAGGACCTTTAACAGCTCCTCCACCTCGTCAGTCATGGGCATCCCCTCTAGGATCTGAAAACCAAATCCAGAGCGAGCACAATGAGAATATTATCCCACAGTCACAAACAACCAGGAAGTGCTTTAAATTCAAAGTACCGGAATTGCGGCATAAATTATTTGGTGTAACAGGGTTATTCCTGATTCAGATGACTGTAAAGGCAATGTATCTGTGTTACTCTTCACATGGCTTGCGTCATTTGATTACACACAAGGACATGAAACACGGACAGGTTAAAAAGGTGCTTCAAGAGGTGGGAGATGGACGGCAAACGTACCAGTTTCATTTCATCAACATAAGATGCCATTGCTTCTTCTTTGGACATTTCTCCCAGAGAATTCCAGGCATCCCTATCACAATAAATACATAAATAAAATAAATAAAAGCAAGCGAAAGAAGAAAACATGCACTGTTATATAATTTTATAAGGTGGAACACACAGAAGAGAATGTCATGTGTCAGCAAAAGTGTGTTTGAAGGCCTTTGTGCCAGCTCCAGTTTTCAGCTGAGTCAATATGGAAAGACTATTTGAGGACACAAACTAATTTACTAACTTTGGATCACAGTCTGACAGACACTTAAACATTCATTAAAAACTGTACCTACCCATGAAACGTGTTCATTTAGCCTTTATTTAACCACGAAAATATCATGTTTAAGATTAAAAATAACTTTTTCAAGGGTGTCCTGGGCAGAACAGGCAGCGGTGCAATCAGCAGCTGCGTAGAAACCAGGCCAAAAACAGGCCAGGAGAGTTCAAGCAACTGCCGCAAAGTCCTTTAAAATTCATTTATGAGACCAGATGCTTAACAGGTACAAACAAATTGACCTTTTTGGTATTAATCAAGTTATCTGAATCTAAACATTTAAATGACTACAGAAGGAATAAGTCTTGAGACCAAAAACAGTAACATCCCGCACTTCTTTTGACCAACCTAGTAGATCAAAAACTGCCTTGCAAATAAGAATATAGCTATATCTGAGTCTACAGAAGGACAAAGCAGATCATGGTGAGCAAGAGCTTCAAGGTTTGTGATCAAACTCAATGCTTAATGACAGAAAGTATCCAGCGTGTGTAAGGACTGAGAAAACACACAGGTACAAGCCCCTCCTTGAGAGAAACTGTCCAGCTTTGTGGGTAAGAGGTAACTGATATATTTTAATGAGTCCAGAGATCACCTGACACAGCCTGAGCTTAACAGAGTGAGATTTTCATTTCTGAATATCACAAGCTGTCTTGATGTGATCGTCAGAGAATAATAAAATATGATAAAACATTACAGCAACAGGGTTTGTGTCTGGGGGACTAGTCTTAAAAGTACACTGATCCACATAGATTTAAAACAAGGAGCGTGGGGAAGTGCATGCATCTTCCTGTTACACCATTAGTGCAGGAGAAATAGAGTAGAATAGACTTTATTACACACATCGAGGGAAAATTGTCTTTGGTTCACCAAGCCATAAACAAATCAAACAAATCATAGCAACACAGCATCTCATTATTTAGTATACTGATTGCTCTTGGCACAAATTATTCCTTTTATACCCTGAAATCAAATTTTTTTCCCCATAGAATTGAGTTCTGAAGGAATCCTAAGCGCACAACCACCACCGCCCCCTAACTTACCATTTCGCCTTTCCAACTACATCCCAGAAGCCAGGTCGGGGTATGCTGCATGGTCCCACAGTGGCCTGTTTATAGTAGCTGTAGAACTTGAGCATCATGTCATTGGAGGGCTGAAAGGGACCTGAGGAAAAGAAAACTCTCATCACATAAAAAAGCCTTACCTACCACGTGCAGAGTTGTGGCTGATTTCTATTTCTTTCAAATCTGTGATGGCTTGGGGACAAAGTGGATTATTTAAAGCGCACAAGCTGCTGCACCGCACCTGCCCGGGGGTAGCTGAGCTGGTTGAACTGGCCTGTGTGTGTATATATGTGTGTCTGTGTGTGAGAGAGAAAGAGAGCTTCGAGTGAGGTGTTCACTCACCATTCGGGGGTAAACTCTTGATCACCTTCACGGCGGCATCAAACCTCATCTGGGTCAGGCGCCCTTCATCTTCCACGCGGACGCTCTCCACCTCCATCGTGTCACTCGCAGACAGCACAACAACAACACCTGCAAGCAGTAAACAAACTCACGACAACTGCAAAAACAAAAACAAAACGTTAAAAGCGTTTGTTTATAGCATTTATGCTAGCTCGGAGCAGCAGTTTGGTTTGTTTTCGTCTGCAAACGAGCAGACTTTTGCGACGCTAATGCGACCAGCTATACTTGAAAGTTAACTGTCTACAATATGTTACGACCACCAGTAGGAGGAGGCTGAGCCAGTTGGATATCTAGGACACAACGTTTAACGTGTGGCACAGCTTTAGCGACACTGTCGTTCCCGCTAAACGGTATCTACGCTGACACACTTTCGAGAAAGAAACCGCTTAAAACCGTCGTTACTTACCGTTAAAATCACGGGCCTATCTGTTTGTCAGAAGGCGACTTGTCATTAGCCCTTGACCAGACGCCATGAACAGCACACACTGTGGGAATTGTAGTCTTATTGTTGTATATCGACGGCGCCTACAAACTCCACAATCCTCTGCGTCCACATGAAGAAAACAAACAAAACAAACTGTGAAAATATGGTTTGGATATAAAAACAACATATTAAAGTCAAACGAGTGAGAAAGCTGATGAGAAGTGAAATATATAATGTTATTTCGCTCTTATGGCTGAAAACACAAACTCATGTCGCGACAGTTCGACACGCAAAACTACATATCCCAACATGCTCTAGACAGATCCATGTTTTTTTCTTTCCCCCTCCCTCTTCGTTGGAAAACTGATAGGTCGATAGCAGAAAAAAGCTAGAGCTCTCACTTTGTCCTTAAATCCTTTATCTTATCTGTCTGAAACACACCTTCTTCCCTAAAGCTGCGACACTGAACGCGATCCTACAATAACTGCATGCAATATTCTTCTACCTAATTCCTCGTCCACACCTCGCGACATACATTCTGATGTAAAGTGGACTTACATTACACATACACATTACATATACATACCCTGCTAATATATATTCCCACATCTGTATAGGTATGTATCTTTCTGTATCCGTGGTTCAGTATGAACTCAGGGCTAGAGGTATGCTTAAAACATATATAAAATAAATATTTTCTTCAAATCAAATCAAAATTCTTTATATTTTGCTTTCAAGTAGCCAGATGTTCTTGTATTATTATTTTTAAGTGCTCTTGAGCAAAAGTTCCCCAGGCTTTCTGAATTCTTTCTAAGTTTTTCTTTGGGTATGGGCTGCTGAGGATTTTTTTTCCTGTTCATTAAACCCCTTATAAAACTGACCTGTGCATCATTTAAGCATAAGAAAAGAAGCCCAACTCAAGAGAGGACCCACTGTTGTATCTATGCATAAATGTTTGTGCACTTTATGTTCAATATATGTATTTTTGTTGTGCCTGAAATTTTTGTTGTGCCTGAAATGAACAAATACCGGTAAATGAATGAATGAAATGAAAATGAATGAATAACAGACAAACCGGTAAAGAACCAATTTTAAAATTTAAATAGTGTCTTTAGGCACTTGTTTTAGTTTTAGTCTCACCTAAAAAATCCCAAAGATAACACAGTTTGACAGGCATAAATAGAATTTTTGAACCAAAAACCTGAAAACTCAGCACAATGTGCAGTGCACCCTTAAAAATTGAGGAAACTGGACAAGTGGAGGACAAAAGAAGAGGTGCTAGGCCTAAAAAGCGATCAACAGCAGATAAACAGTGTCTGGAAGTCTTGTCCTTAAAAAAAAAGAAAGAAGATAAAACCCCGAAAGAGACTGGACTCATCAAAAAGACATTCAAAAGAAGACAATCAAGCGTATTATAATTGTACAAACTGGTTCTGTCTTTCATGCTATATTTCGCATGTATGTTTGCTCATGTTTCAATAACATGTTTGACATTTTCCAGGAAAAATATCTAGAAATGAAGGCTGGGTCAAAACTTTGCTCAGTACTGTCACAACAATGAATTTAAAATGTCTAAAAATGTTCTATTAATTTTAAAAATGTAGCATTTTCTCTGTTTTTATAAAAATGTTGCCATTTAGAATATTGTAGAATATACTGCAGTAAGATAACGTTTTATTCTGCACCATTTCCTTCAAAAAATAAAATAATAACTCACCTAAAATTACTTTCTTTATTCCAAAATTACCATTTTCATCCAAAGTGAATTAAAATTTCTAAGTAAAACTGGTCAAATACATATATTCACTGTAAATTATCAATTTGGCTTTTTTTTTCTACAAATGTTTTCCTAATCAAATACTCTCAAATACACTTGTTTCTCCTGTTCCTTGTGCTGAATTAAAATGAAATAAAATCGAGAGTAAAATGTTCGTACACAATATTGCGGATGTAGTGATCCTCCTCATTAGTACACACGATCTTCGCTTTGACGTTACGCCAAAGCGAGGGCAGGCAGGAATCCCACAATAGCAGGCAAAGGGTTTTTTTTTTTTTTTTTTTGAGGCAGAGCTGGGCTGGTGGCTGTTTCAATCAAAGGAAAGGCAGAGAGGGAAGGGAGGCTCTGCGGAGAGATGTTAAGATGGCAGAGCTACAAATGTTGTTAGAGGAAGAGATTCCGGCCGGTAAAAGAGCGCTCGTGGAGAGTTACCAAAACCTGACGAGAGTAGCAGACTACTGCGAGAACAATTATGTCCAGGTAAGTGAGTGAGCCACAGGGTTGTTGTATCTGTGGTCCGCCTTTTGTCGCGGAAAGCTCCGGGCTGAATGGTTGTTGGGACAGGAAACGTGGATAAAGAAGTGGACTGGCTCGTCAAATGATCCCTAAAAGCTCGGAGCTGTGATAACACTTTACCCACGGGGCTTTTACGGCCGTGGGACGTTTTAAAGAGCCCCCGTCTGCCCCGCACCATTGATCACATTCATTCCGTTTACACAGAGGGTGTGTCTACTTTTTCTTTTTTAACAAAAAAATTAGTAGTACACTGGCTCGCTTCTAAACTGCCTCCACTGTCACTGCTGATAAGGAAGGCCCGTGTGTTTTTTTTGTTTTTTTTAAAGGCAGGCCATTGATTATGTTACACCCTATCCTAAAAAATAGTTTTATTTCGAGGACAAAGTTACACCAGTTTCGTTGCTTTAGTAGTGAGTTGGGTTTACGTGCGTTAAAGTGAAAACCACAGTATAACTACAAGTCCACATGAACGTAGCAGCCCTTTACATTCCTTAAGGTCAATAAACTCACCATTTAATACCACAAAAACAGTTTAAGCCCCCCACTGGGATACTTCAGGGACGTTAAAGTGATGCTATACTGTCTACATTATGGACTTGCGAGCACTTAGTGCAAATGCTCTGATGTTTATTGTTGCTGCATTACTTCTAAACTGTTAAATGTACTGTAAAATCATAGAATGTGCAGAAAGCAGCTTGTTCAGGATAATATAGTTGGCTTGGAGCTGGGTTGTGAAGCAGAGAAGACTATAAAGTCCTGGTTAGTTGGTCAATAAAGGTTGGCAGTATTGATTTTTTTGAAATCCCTCATTCAGATTAGTCATGCTTTAATTTCTGCTAGGTTTCTTTTTCATAACAAGGCAGCTAATTTACTGTAACCTAATACAGGGAGTATTACTGTGTCTGCGTGCTGTTTTTCTAGAATAAATGTGGGCCAGGATGTGATGTGACGTGATTACCATGCTGCAACTTCATTACAAAGTCTAATAACCACCAATGGCTTTGCTTTTTTTAGGGCACTAGCAAATGTGGTGAGCTGCTGCTAAAAAAGACAGAGCACCAATGTGACAGGCAAACATTTGCAGTGAAAAGAGAGCCCACATTTTTTTTTTTCTCAGCAGGAAGACAACCCACCCATATCAGCTAAAGAGGGTGTGTCCTCTCCAGCTGTACTCCCCAAGGACTCCCTGTAATTTTGTTTTCTTCCTTGTCCTCGCAAGATTAGGCAACTTTGCCCTGCGGCAGGGTGCCTGAGCAAATGCTGCAGGGCAAAGCTTTGACCACTTTGTCTCATTTTTGAGGCCGTCAAGCAGCTTTTCTTGCCACTTTTGCCATAAAGTTGAGAGTTTTCGTTTTCTTTCTGTTTCCTGTGAAAAGCAGTGCTGTGGAACTAAACGTGGGAATTTCCTTGTTATGGGATTTTCTGTGCTACAGCCAGTTGTAGAACGAGAGGTCTCAATGTGATTTCCCACAGTGAAGCAATACTGACAAACTTTAAAATTAAAGTAGTCACTTAAATCATAGTTTGTCTGCTGTAAGTTCATTTTTATCAGCATGCCTCGTTTTAAACGCTCGCACTCAGATCTTGTGGTCGAGATGGGTTTGCTTTTTTGTGTTGAGCTCTGAAGTTATTTAAGCTGGTGCGACACAGATAAATTTATATCTGTATGTAGAAAAAGAAACTCGACGATCAGCTGATTCTCATATAAGCAAGTGTTTGGCAACTGTGGGGAGGAAGAACTCCCTTTTAACAGGAAGCCTTAGGCTCATGAAGAGGGCACAACTGGTAGAGGGGTTAGGAGAAACTATTTAAAACTTTTTAATCGTAACAATATTGTTTACTAATTTTCAGTTTTTGCCCCTTCCTTCCTTCCTTCCTTCCTTCCTTCCTTCCTTCCTTCCTTCCTTCCTTCCTTTATTTATTCTTTTCCGTCGTTTTTGCTGCCTTAAATGAATTGCTCAGTTTGTTTGTGCTTTGTCCAAAGTGACTTGCAGTTAGTGCATTTGGCGACTAGAACCAGGCCGGTTTCATCAGATTTCATCACATTAAAACTAGTAAAATAGGCTTTTCTTCTTCTACTTTCTCAAAAATTACTTGTAGATTGAGCTTGATAACGCATGCTTTTTTTTTTTTTTTGCCGTGTAGATCTTTAGAAGATGCTCCCGAAATGGTGTCATAGGACTCAACCCCCTCCAAACTAATGAGCTGAAAACTCGCAAGAACATCTCAGCAGCTGCCTTCTGATGTCTTTATGTGTGCGTGGCTGTACATAAAAGGTGCAGCAGGAGTGGATGATGCTGACGGGCCGCAGCTCAGTATTTGATGTAAATTTAGTTCAGACTTTAACTAAACTGTACAAAAAGTTCTGCGGCGTGCGTCTGATCCTGCCTCTGTATTTTAGTCGAGCACCTTGTTTGAAGCGCTGACGTCAAAAAAAAAAAGAGGGATTTTTAAGCTTTTCAGCACACGTCGCCAGCTCTCTGTGAAGCGAGTGCACTTTTCATAAGCCCTTTCTGTCTGCTGCAGACACTCTCTCCCGCTCTCTGTGTCTGATAGAAACGCACACACTCGAAAACACGCGCATATCAACATGCCTCAGCTTGACTCGGCCCGTCCTTTCTGCACTCCTCCTTCACATTTCCATCCCTGCTTCTTTCTCTCTGTGCTTGTGTCATCGGGACTTTGGGGTTATGCGGACTATAGTGCAGCTCAGCGGGCTGAAGCAGATGGTGAGAGCTCTGTTTAACCAAGGACAGATCTCTGCCCCACTTTTCCAACTTGATAGTGACTTTTGTTGGTCTGAGAGCGCGTTTCGAGCTGTGCGTGCGTGGCATATGACACACTGACGGGTCAGAGTTATGCTTCCTGTTTGCCCTGCTGACTCTGAAGACCGACTCCCTGGAAATGCCTTTTCTGTGTGTCAGGAAGTGCCTCTAAAAACAAGACAAGATTCGCATTAACATACCTCAGTTCAGTTTATTCTGATTGATCTTTTGATTAGAAAGATTGGAATATTTAGCTGTTTTCAAAACCCTTTTTCATTCATGCAAATCAGAGCCATGTTTGTGTAACCTCTGCGACAAGGACGCGTCTACCGTATGCAAAGTGGGCCACCTGGCCATGTTGGCTAGAGGACGCACTGAGAGGGTTGTCAGCACAGTAATGACACAATTCAGGCTTTAATAGTCATGCTTAGGCTGTATTTGTTATCTATAGAGCTCAGGAAACAACATCATAAAAATGAATTAGTCAGCTGAGTTATTTTTCAAGCAACAAAAGCCAAACATGCTCTGATTTCATCTTTTCAGATAAATGTATTTAGGAATTTCTAATAAAGGTTATTAAAAAGAAGCTAAAAACTAAAAGTATGTGTAAAGAAAATAAAAACAGCTGGACTGATGAAAAAGACTAAAACTAGCTGAAACAATTTTTTACTTGAACAAGAATTATTATTATTTTTACTTTTCGACGGTGTGTTTAAATTTGCCAAACCAACAAGGATCAGGAAGCTAAGATTCCTCTACAGCATGAGGAGATATATTTGTATTGTAATGTCTATTTTCCACTGACAAACACCACCCACATCATGGTGATTTAAAACCAAAACTAAACGGAAATGACCAAAACCCACTTTGGAAACTAACCGAATGGAAACTAAACTGAAATTAGAGCTAATAACTATAATTGATCGGTTTCTTATGTGTATATCATGGTTAACAGGATCTTGGGGAGCACTACTGCATATACATTTAATGCTATTTGTGGCCCTAAAGGCAGCTGCCTACTGTCTGGATAATTCTGCTGAAAGCTAAAAATGTAAAACTAAAGCTTATCTAAACGTAATAAATATTTAATCTTTAAACTAATAGTGACAAAGTGGTTAAAACCAATAAAGGTTTTCAAGCAAACACTTGAGTACCACCCAGATTGTGGTAAAAACGTTAACAGCAGCTTATCCTTGTTCCTTTTTTCTTGGTCTTTGGGCAGGTATCCATCAAATGTCTTAAGAGTTCGTCCAACGAAAGTTCAGAGTTTTTTGTTGTTGTTTTTTTTCAGCATAAAATATTGTGCCCGTCAGTTTTTTTTACTTAAGGATAAAATCCACTTTTGTTTGTCAAATGTTCAAAAACTGCAGTAAAACCAACAGATTTCTGTTAAGTAAGGTAACACAGACTCTGTGTTAACTGTATGTGAACAAGTGATGCTTATGTGCATAGTCACTGTTTAAAGGCCTTCTTTAAGCCAGATCTCAGCTGTCATAGGGCAAAAGGAGTGGTACACCAGGACAGATAGTCAGTCCTGCCGATCATATTTAACTCTCTCATCATTTAATCTCTACATTTATAGTCAATAAATCTTTAAAATTTTCAGCGGTCATTGTGCACGATCATTGTCCAGTCATTTCCAAACAAGGAAAGGCGTTTGTGGCACTTAATGTATTTTGAATGGATGCTTTTCTGACACTCCTGAAGCCACCATACAGGGCCATTGTGTATTGTATGTATGGTCGGCAAGGTCAGTCTCTCAATTGCCCCTCGGGGATAAATAAAGTCTTCTGAATCTGAATGTTTCCACTATCTGAATACCAGCAATGCACACGCCTTTACTACACTGATAATTGGGAATTCCTTAGAAAGGTCTTGCCTGCAACTTGGTCCAAATTCCTGATGAAATCACAGCGATGTGTGGCAGCGCTGTATAGTGAGATGTTTACAACGGAAAAAAGGGGAAATGGAAGTGTTATGTAGAAAACCAGGAGGTCATAAGTCAGAGTAAATTCTGTCTTGCAAGAAAGTGTTTTTTTTTTTTTGTCTGTTTGTGCTGAGGCAGCACGATGCCCACTTTTTCTTTAAAAAAGGAAAAAAGGAAGTGCGGGCTGCTCCTGAATGAGTTGTTTTAAAATATGAGCTTGTGATCGATGCTGGCAGCATCACATGTAAGAGGCGAGGCCTGGCCATCGATCAGTAGTTTGACAATCCCGGTCATATAACCTTGGTGTACCTGTCCTGTGCTGCTTTTCCCAGGAGAATTCGTGAAAGTTTTTCTCTTGGAAGAGGGCCAGTCTTGCCTAAAGGTGATAAATATAGGTTTGTGGGTTTTTTTTTTTGGTTTTTTTTAACATAGCTTTGCCTCTCTGGGTTACTTTGAGTCCTCATTTCCTGTCCTTTCTCTCTGCCTCTCCCTCTCTCCTGCTCTCTGTGGAGTGGCCTGGTTTTTCTTGCAGCACGGAGAGGCCTAGCGGCTCTGAGCCTACCAGCCAGACCCATTCATCCTTTTGACCACCTGTCACTCCTCCCCCTCAGCTGATGGGGTTGGTTTGATCCAGACTGTTGAACTGATCTGTTACAGTGTGGGAGTTTTGGACAGTTGGATTCATTCTGATGGTACTGTTTCGGCTTACAGTTTGATTCATAAGGAGTAAAGCCTTTCCCAACTTTTAGTGGGGTTTTTTTTTCGGTTTTTTTTTGCTTGTTTATCAGTTAAGCACTTTGCGCTTTCTGCCAGATGAAGCAATTACCAAGTCTCTCAATAAAGGTTAATGAGTTTCCTTCATGTGCAAACTTCCCCTTTGTGTCTCTTCCCTGACACACTGAAGGAATTTCTAATAGTGTGCTGGCAGATTTTCAAGGTCAGGTAGACCTTATGGCCTTTCAGTCAGCCTCCATCTGCCCCTTTGAGGGAGGAGAAGGAATTATGAATTCACTTATCGTGCTGCAGTGTTATTTATTTATTTTTTAATTTTTAATTTTAGAGAGCCGAGACCTTGTAAAAGGAGGGACTGAAGTTGTTTCATGTGCAGGTTTTCTTTATTCCTCACACGTTCCAGAGTCACTTTCACCATCCTGTCTCGGCAGGTAGGTCGTTCTTAGTTTAATCATCTCAAGGAGTGGATATAATAATGTATACGGAAAATTGTTAATTCAACACTTAGCACCTTCTTAAACATTTAGGCTTTATAAAACAAAGTAAAGCTTCAACAGTTCTGTGATAAACTGACTTATTAATTGGCACAGATTTAACCAGAGAGCATTTAGAAAACGGACGTTTTCCCATAAACATGTTTTTATAGGAGTATGGAGAATCTGTAGGCAAGGGACAAGATTTGTGGTTCTGGTATCTTTCTGGTTTCTGTTTGTAGTCCGTTTGTAGTTCTGTTGACCGATCGTGTTTGGTTGCATACAGGTGTACAGTCATTCTATCAATTTATCTTTTTATTATCTCTTTAAAAAAAAGGTATTCATTTGTAAACCAATGGGAATAACAGATGGAACAGGACATCTTGGCTTGGGCAACTTTTGAAAACCCCAAGAAATTAGCTGTTCCTCTGAGAGGCTAAAATAGGAGATCAGTTGATGGGCTCCCAGACTGATACTTGATCATTTCTGAAGTCAGTTTTTAAAGGACAAATACCCCAAAGTTAGTGGTAGCAGCCTCTCCAATATAAATATCTGATGGGTTTTCTTAGAGGTGTATGGATAGCGAATTGAACGCCCTATGAAGTTTGGATTTTCTCATTCGTAACTGGTAAATTGGGAATAATAATAACTTGGAGATATATTGATTAACTGTTAGCGTTGTCCACACAGAAAGCAATTTGCAGCAATGTGGCAACCAGATACCATCGAAAAGTTTTAGCCAAGCAACTGAAGCAACTACCAACCACAGGGAAGAATACTGTCGATTGACATATGAGGGGGTGGTAAATACATTGGCAGTAACCAGCACCCAGAGCAGTAAATGTCAACTAGGGAACAAAGTGACCAGCAAATTGTTTCCAATGTAACCGTAGAACAAGGAAGTCAAACAGAAAACCTAGTCAGTTCAAGAAAATCTCACATTTGTCAGCCGGGGTTTTAGTTCAGAGTGAAGTCCTTTCATGGTTGTGTCAGATACCTGCTGCACCGAAAGTACCTTTATTTCCATCATACGTAAAGCAACAGACTGTAATTGCCTTGAAATGCATGTTTACTAGACTGGTAAGAAGCAGAAAGCAAGGTATTGTCTTAAGCTGGCTGCAAAGTAAAGCTCAACCACAGTTCAGCCATATCAGCTGATCTACTTAGCAAATATGATGGATGCGTGGGGAAGTCCCAGTACAGACGGACACCACCAAAGATAAATCACAGCAGAAGCAAACTGGAAACGACAGTCTTCCTTTAACTTTAGTGGTACTGACATAGTTACATTCGGTCTCAGATTGCTATCACAGTTTTGCCTTCCGTTTGAGCTGTAATATATCGCTGCACGATGGCAGAGGGAACTAATTGATCAGGTAATAGCTTTGGTAACACGTGGTCAGATCTTAAACGTGTCTCTCGTTCATGGGCTCCACCTTCCGCACATCAATACAACGGCTCACTAGCTCTCGGCTGCCTCACTTATCTTGCCCCGTCCAGTCTGCAGTAATCAGCGGTCGATACATCACTGGGCAGCAAAGTGCCATGTGAGCTCTACAACCTTCCAGCTGGATTTAGGCTCATTCTTTCAGCTCAGCACAGTACTGCTTTGGGAAGAGGATTGATCCCTGCTAAGGTTTTCTTCCTTTAGACAAAGTTGCAGGAGTTGTCAGGCCTAATATCTAGGATTAGTTTTTCCTCATGTTCAGTCTGAAGATTATAGATAAGGAAAAAAAAGCTCTGTACTTCTGTCCCATTGTGTTTGTTTTTGGCTTCTGCGAGCTCATCCCCCACACTTGTGGTTCATGGCGAAACCCCTCAGCAGCTCTTGAGGATGTATGACATGTTGCGGAATTCCAAACATTCCTGAAAGTGTGTGGGATTAAATTTTTTTTGTGTGTGTGTGCTGAGCACACTTGTGAACAAGTGAGAGCGCATTAACCCAGATGGGTTTGTCAACTGTGTAAATCAAAAGAAGCAGAAATGTTTATGCAAGTTCTAGCATTTGCTGCAACACCAACAAATGTATCCCACCACTGAACCCTTTGGGTTTTTTTGTTTTTTGTTTTTTGTCATGTTCCTAATTTCTGGATGATTCAGTGAAACAGACATTTGGTCTCAGTTCCTTGAGTCCTCTTTTAGTCGTGTTAGATCATCAGGAGGAATACTCATTTTGTCCATTTCCTACTTCTGCTACTGCTTTTGGGCGGAACGGAGGCAGGAACCCGTCTGACCCCGAGGAGTTTTTCCTTTTTACGGCACTTAATGCAGCCAGCAGAGCCTGACATGGAGGCGTCTTGTTTAAGAAAAAAAACAAACCAGAAACTCGATTGCGCTTCAGTGGCCGTTATCTTGCCAGACTGGATGGGTGAGATGAAGAGTGTCTATCCTTCCAAGAGCTTCAAAAAACCCTGCAGAAAACAGGAAAGCCTTTCTTGTGACTGCCACTCCTTTATCTTTTTGTGAGTTTTTTCAGCTTGAGTACGTGCAGCATTCAATTATTTTGGGTTTTTGAAGAATTGTCACTCTGATTGTGTGTTTGTGTTTTATGCTGTCAAGGTGGTGGTTGATTATCTCGCTTGCCCCAGCTCCCAGCTACATATTTATTGTGCGTAGTCAGCCCGCGCATTCCTCTCTACTCCCTTTATAAACCCAGCTCAGGTGCTGACAGCCTGTCTGCTGCTGCCTGGATATTCCATAGTCTCTTTCACTCAGTCATTACTCAGCTCAGAAATATGAGATAAAGTGCCCCAGGAGCGCTAAAGCTCTCTCAGAGCCCACCTCATTCTCTGCATCTCCCTGCCGTGGAAGAGTGTACTCAGCTTGCCGGTGCTGTTGTTTTGAGCTGATTGTGCACACCCTTTGTTCCTTGTCTGCTAAAGCGCTGTTTGTTCTCATTTTTTAGGATCTACTACATCTCTCCCATTGTCTTTTTTTTGAAGAAATGTGCAGATTGCTGGGTAATTGGACAACAAATCTGGTTGGTTTTGAGGATTTGATGCGTGAACCAGCAAAGGGACTAGGGATGCCAGGGATGTAACTAGAGCAGGAGGATCTAAGATTGCCGCCAGTGGCGATGCAATCAAGTGTTGCATCTGTCCTCCCGGCACCCACCGCTGACCTCATATCACGGCTCTGGCAGCTAATGCAGAGTGAATCATTCTGTTCAGAAAAAGAAGAATAGAGGGCAAAGAGGGATCTGTTATTTAACTATTTGGGAAATATATAGTGAAATAGCTGAAAAGCGGGCTGTGCAGCTCACTGAGAGTGTCAGTTTTTGATTAATGTGCAGGTAAAACATTTACCTTCATGTAAACCAGGAAAGATCAGCCTGGCCTCTTTGCTTCGTCACGTCAGCTTCCTTAACGCACAAGTCGTTGTAGCGGCTGCGTCTCAAAGGAGAGGAAACAGAAGCGAAGGGCAGCCTGTGGTGCACTAATTTTAAGTCCTGGCCTTGCACCTTCAATTTCAAAGTGATACAGACTGGTTAATTTGTGCTGTCATCAGCTTACATGTTCTGTACTTAACACCGCGGGAAACTTTGAGTCAGCAGGACGGGCGATCGTGCATGTTTTGGAGCGTTTTGCACTGCAGCCGTTCGAGAATGCAGCCCAAACAGCATCACGTTGTTTTCTTTTCTTTGGATTTAAGCTTTGGCAACCTTGAATGAATTTGTATGTCTGACAGAAATGGAGACAGTAGAGTTTACACATCACACTTGAGCGTTTGTGATCCGAAACATCAATGGGCCTGGTTGTCTGTGCTGTTTACAGCTGCAGTGCATTAACAAAAACAACATAATCATGCAGTTTTTTTTAGTTATAACAGCATTGCAAACAACATATTTGCATTTGCAGTCTGTATATCTATAATGAATGGATCTTGCACAACGTCTCTTCGGGGCCGTGTTTATTTATTTTAAACTAACTTGTGGCGTGATATGTAGGCCAGCAGTTCTGCACAGCTAAGCACGAGCTGTTCACTAATCTGTTTATACAGCAAAAATCTGCATCCTCTTGCAATTTGGAAATTGCTATCATGGATGTAAAGGCTGGTTTGTTTGTTTGTTTGTTTTTTTGTTTGTTTGTTTGTTTGTTTGCGGTTGTTGTTTCATCTGTTTCCCTCCAGCTGTTAATCCACGCACCACATTGCATATTGCGGCGTCAGTGGTAGGTGTCTGCGTGCACGCATGAACGAGTGTGTGATTTCAACAGATGGCCTTTTGCACTGAACCCTCTGGAGGAATCTTTCCTGCTTCCTGAGGCTGTTATCGCCCAACACATCTGCCGCTTTGATTCCCGCTAAAAGAAACACCGGCCGTGGAAAAGCCGGCGCTACAGCTCTCCTGGTCAGGAGCTTTTAGCCAGCCATATGGACAGTTTGTGTATTAGTTGCGTTGATCGTTTGTTTTCTTTTGCACTGTCACCTCTCTTGTCTTCATATGGTCAAATTTTTTTTCCCCCCTGTTTTGCCCCCTTAATGCTACCATTAGCTATCATCACCTCACCCACTGCTGCCACCACCTGTCTTCTATTACAGCACCCTGTTATCAAAGCCCAGCGTTTACCCTCCAGGCAGTGCTCTTTGGACTTGGTGACTGAGAGCAGTGTAGGGAAGAGCCCACAGAGATCAAACACAACAGCTCCTCAGCTTGGAGCTATGCCCGTCTGAAGGGAGGTGGCTGAACAACATGTCGTTAAATTGTTACTGAATACATTGCTGCATACATGTAAATGTTTAGCTTCATATACGTCGAGTGGGCCGGTTATAGGCCACACAGACATGCTTGATTATACCAAAAATATGATACTAGGTGTTTTTTTTTGACATGATGATATATAAAAATGTACTTTAATTATGTAGCACCTTTTTAAAAAACTGATTGGATCGATAAAAAGAAGAGTATTCATGTTGTAAATTCACATGGAGAGACAAACAGAATAATTGGAAAGCTTTTTAAAAGGGTGCAAACAAAAAATAAAAAAAGGAAAAACTAGATTAATAGAAACAAGAGAAGACAGAAGGGGACAATAAAACTGCACGTAAGATAACGTTGCAAAGTTTCCTACTTAAACTAGATGTGAAATAGCAGAGGTGTGGCTGTTATCTGATCTTGAATTACAAGTGAACTGTTGCTACCAACGCTGTGCTTTATTATTGATAATACGAATGAATTATTGTGTTGAATCTGTCAGGTTCAGTTCTGTGAAGCAGTTTAGAAAAGCGGATATTTTGCTCTTGAATGGTGGCTTCAGGATCCGTTACAGTGTGGTATCTCAGAACTGAGAGTTGGAGAGAAAATGGTCTTTGCAGTGTTTTTGGCCTGAAGCCAGCACAAACCTGACTTGTAGATGAGGTTAAAAGGTGGATGTTATGTCAATTTTAATAGTAACTGACATTTTTATTTCTGTGCACAGGCCCAGGACAAGAGGAAAGCTCTGGAGGAAACCAAAGCCTACACCACCCAGTCCCTGGCTAGCGTGGCCTACCAGATTAATGCCTTAGCCAACAATGTGCTGCAGCTGCTGGACATCCAGGCCTCGCAGCTGCGGCGCATGGAGTCTTCCATCAACCACATCTCTCAGGTCAGAAATACACACAGAAACTCCTGGCCACAGACCAAGCAGCTGTGAAGATCGCTGCCCCACGCTTTCCACTTCTCCTCTCACTTTCACACAGACTCGGTTATTTTAAGTCACAGCATGAAACAGTAGCATCCATGGTTCCCTTTATTGGTTTATCAGTCTTACTCAAGTCCTGACTGGTGGTCTGCTTGTTTTTATTTTATGTCAGCGTGGTTGAGAAGCATAAAAATGATGAAACAGTTCCCCCAACAGCCATCGACATCCTCAAAACACAGGGTTAGATTTGTCATAGCTGGTTGTAATCCATTCATTCATAAGCGAAAATAACAGCATTTGAAAGCTTGATTCTGTCGCCTATTTAAAGAAAAACTTTTCTGTCAGTCACAAACTGTCAGAAGTCTATTTAATGCTGTTTACTTTATTTGTTTTTTAGATTTTAGCTTGTGTAGAAACGGGCATGTTGCAAGAAACAAAGCCACACATCACGCTGTTTATTGCCCAAGCAAAATGAATCCTGTCCTAGATGTGCTTTTTAAAGTACGCAAAACTTTGCATCACATAACAGCTGAAATGTAAAAGTTTGAAAACAAATGTTCTCTGTCCTCTTCGGTTTCTTTACTACTTAGCAAGTCGTTTGCAAGTGTTTGCAGACAAGCCGGTGTCTTCCACACAAAGAGCCGGTGACTGCACTTTACTCGCCAAAGAAATGCCAGCAACGTACCCACAACCACTCACCAACATGTTGAGCAATACATGTTTTTCCCTAGTGGTTACCAGTGGGTCATTGGCAGATCTGTAGGTCAGAGCAAGTTTGGCTTGAGCAAGCAAATTCACAGCAACTGCCAGCAACCTACAACTGATGGCAAATACTCAGTTTTAGCAACCGGTGGTTGCCAGGCGATTGCAGCCTCTAGGCCTGTGCGACCGGAGCCTTCGATACGAAGCCCCTGGTCACTTTTGTTCAGTGCCAGTTCCAATAAAGCTTTTGCAAACACGAGGTTTGTATCCTCAGGACTGACATGAGGGGAAAAAAGAGATGATGGAAGTTTTTCTCTGGGAAAATTTCAACCTGAAATTGCATTATGTAGTTCATTATGAATGTGGTTCAATTGATCAGAGACTTTTAAAATTATATTGATTTTATACTTGAGAGTAAGTAGCTCACTCTTTTACTTATTGATAGTGTTCAGTATTTTAGCAGCCTAACTGTTAAACGCTTTTGTTAAATGACTTTAACCACATTGCTAACACATACAGTAGCTCACTCATGTAGCCGTTCCTCTCTGCAGGGTGAGGGTTTTGCCATGTGCAGGTAAATCCAGCCGCTCATCCAATGAAGGCATTAAGAGCTCAGACAAATCAAACAAAGAACTCCAGCCATGTGGCATCTCATAGATTAGAACTGGGAGAGATTCACCACACCCTGAGCACGCCAAAATTTGTGTTAAAATGACTATACTTGGAGTGGTTGGATGACGACTGGAGGCTCTAGTTCCTTTGATTTAGTTTTCCCCGCTTTTTCTTCATAACAAGACGTCCTGAAGGTCACATTTTTAGTCCGGTGGTGGAAAAGATCATTTGCGACGCCGGAGGGTTTGTGAGGGAAAGGAACAGACGATGACTGATGATGAGCAAAGAAAGCGGAGAGAGACTCCCAAAAAGACAAATTTACTTTAAGTTTTGAGTCAGTATCCTGACAAACAGCCTTCAGCTGATACCAAGGTCACTGTGACACCACTGCCTGCCTCAGTCTCCATGACAACCCCCTGAGCTACATCTAAAAAATATTTGAAAGACAGCTCGACACGTTGTTTCAGATCAGCAAAGAAGGCCGTGCACTAAACACTCCGCTTAGTTTACACTATTTGACTTTGTTTCCATGGTCTCGTATCTTGTCGTGGGAAATTCCAGACTTCCTTTGCTATATTTAAACTCAATGTTGTGCACAGTGTGTAGCCATGGAGAAGCCTCTAAGATGACTAAATAGTGTCACTTTAGGTCAGCTGACAGCCAGGTTTCCCCTCATTATGCTTATCTTTATATTTATCTTTATATCTTTATCATTTATTTTAAAAAAAAAAATTATAATAATAAAGCAAGAGCACCAAAAGAGCATTGATGCACCAAATGCCACTTTCCTTGGCTGATTCTGATTTTGCTTTCTAAGAAATATAAATTTGCATTGTTTATAAAAAATTGAACAATAAAAATATTTTCCACAGCTACACCTGATTATACTTTTTTTTTTTCATTTAATCACACACTTGGATAGATGTTGGAATAAAGTGCTCCATGTTACTGGACAGAATTCACATTGTAAATGTGACTTACCCAACATGTTGTACCTTCTTGTAAAGCTTCTAATTTTAAAGGAGCTTATTTCCTAATCACTTGAATTTGAGAATAAATGTCAGACTAACGCCTACATCCAGTGTCGAAGAAAATGGCCAACTCTGACCACAGTGGTAGAAATCAAAGGTGTGTACTCAAAAGCAACGTAAAACCATTTAATATCACATTGTTATGTAAATGAAATTGATTTTAAATGGCAGATAGATGCATTGCACTTATTCCAAAAGCTAAATTAATTTGATGAGTGTGGCTTATGTTAGCCAGTTGGCATGTTTTACAGTACTCTGGTCAGGTGGTTATGCTTGTTTCTGCAGCCTTCATGGAGCCATCTATTTTTGGTAGTGCTAGTAGTGCTACTGGTAGTGCTATTTTTGCTCTTTTTGTCAAACTCTTGAACGACACACTGCACATCATACCAAGATTTGATGTTTTAGCTAATAGCTCTTTGGGAATCTCCCTGTTGAAAAACCTTAAGAAAGCCCGGGGAACTGTTGCTCAAAATCATTGAGCAATAAAGTTTCACAAAAGCGTGACTCTTTGGAAGCAAAATAACAGATGATCAGCAGGCCAAAGTTTTTACACAGTACTCTTATTATTATGATAGGAAGGCTGGTCAGAGGTCAAGGCTAATTAGCTGAAAAGCCAGTGACCAGTTGGTGCATATCTACTTCAAACTATTATTTTCCCCAGCTGACAGCCTTTGTAGCTACAGGAATAACACTCTGCTGCCTTTTTTTAAAATTTTTTTTTTTTATATATAATTGGTCTCTGGAAATGTAAAGGATTTAGCAGCTTTGTCTGTTGCCAAACATACGCCACAGTGCTTAATATCCTTTTCATTCATTACGCCTTCTTCTCTGCCTGCTTGTTTTTATGAATAAGTGAGAGCAGAGGTCTTAATGAGTTAGCCATTATGAAGTGTATCTCTGTTTTTAATAACAAAAAGGGAGGGCTGTGTGAGCTCTGCACGCTGTGGGTTTGTTATAGCTCTCTGCTGTCGTGTTCAGAGGTGGATCATTATCGTGATGCCCTCACAGCTCATGGATATGAGATTAGCGGAAGCCCTAAAGGCCACTGTTGCATTCTGCTGAATGGTTAATGGAGAGGAAAGCCTGTAACTTGCGGGGGAAATTTCCTCATTTGCCGCTGAAATATGATGAACACGCTGTTGCGTGCGCTGGATGAGTCCTATAATTCTCCCTATAATCAATTTTTGTCAGTATCATAAGCCTGTACCAGTTCCTGCTCAAAGCTAGAGATGCCTCAGAGTACAGTCAGTGCCTGTGGTGAGACGTGTGCTGGCGTCATGGCAGCTTTCTTTGGTTTGCCCACAGTTAGGAGGGATTCACTCTGGTCAGGGTGTGTCTGCTTTGTGATGGCATCTCTCCGTCTGGAATATAGCACATTCATGTTGTTTACCTTTGTGCTGGGGTGCATACGAGTGACTAATGGGTTCTGTTTTGCCAAATTAGAAAACTACGGTGCTCCGTATGGCACATGAAAGTTCTTTTATGTGTTGTAAAAATTTCCACCATGTGTTTGTGATGTCGTACAATAGGAGTCCAAAGAAATCAGGCAATCCCTGCTTCATTTTTCCCGTTTCTTTCTTTTTCCAAACTCGAGACAGCTGTCTGTGCCCTTATCTGTTGGCCTTCTTGTTTCCAGTACTTGGTCCCTTCTTCATCATGAGTCTTGAGAAATGCCAAGCTATGACTGGCCAGCGACCAACTTGTAGTTTGTGCTGTCTCTGCCAAGGCACAGCAAGAAATTATGACTTGTTTTTGACTCAATCGACAGTGAGACCATCCTGTCAGACAAAATATTGTGCTTTCTGCAGGCTCGATATGAAGCAGGTGGACACAGAAGATGAAGCTCGTCTCATTTGTAGCGGATCAGAAAACATAAATGTGATGTCTTTATATTTACAACATTTTGTAATAATTTAGTCTCTGCTACATTTGATCGTACCCAAATTACTTGTTGTTATTCAGTGGATATCAGTGTCCTGCTGCAGTACAACTTACATAAATGTTTCAATGTGTTCCTCTGGGTGTTTGTTGGCGTGTCACCTTCCCTGCTGTCATTGCCATTTACAATCTCTTTGCAGTATTCAGGCGGAAGGTCTAAAGGGAGAATAGAGTAGCTAGCGGGGCTTCCACCTTGTGCTGCGTGTGAAGTGGCTGCTAAGAGGCTGCGAACAGGGAGTGCTTTGTTTGTCCGGCGGAAGAAAGCGGTGCCTCGCATTGAGAACCTCTCTGTGATACCCCGAATAGAGAGGGAGGACGGGAAGAAAGGGTGTATGTGTTTTTGGATGCGTTCTCCTTAAATTCAGTCTCCATTGCATAATTTGATTTCACGCAATTCACCCAGAGGCACTGAAAATACAGCAAGAGAGAGTAAAGCCTCTCTCATTTACCTGCGATAGATGTCTGATTCAATCATAGTTACATCAAGTTTTTCATGAGTAAGTGTTCGATATGGAAAGATGGGACATGATGGGAAAAACAAAGTAATTTATCAAGAAAGACGCCTGAAGAAACTCAAAGATGGCTCTTGGCTACCATTTTGGTCAACACTTTCTATTAGAGGTGATGACGTACCTCTCCTGTGCTTGCATAGTGAAACAGAGAGCAGAGGAGAGAAACTTGACCAAATAAAGATATTAACTTTTACGTATTTCATTTAAAGGCAAAATTGATGAGCCATAGAATTACTGGAAGAGTTACAGGTCAGAGAAAGGGGAGAAAGAACCTAGTGAATATAATAATGTATCTTAAAGCTTCCAGGATAAATAGATGTTACATAAACGCTTTTATGCCAATACTTTTGGGTGGTGGTGAGTCTGCAGTGTTGTTATCAACTCAGTGACATGACTTCCTGTTCTTTGCTGCTCTGCTCACAGTGAAACAAAGAGCAGAGGAGAGAAACCAGCGCAAATAAACAACAAATGATGCAGCAGAGACAAACTGAGCTTAAATGAAAGAAAATATATTAGATTATTACGATGAATATGTGATTTTTGTGATTCTTTATTTTTGTTTCAGCTCTGCTCTCATTCTTTTAACAATGGTGGATTTTTTTTGTTTGTTTGTTTGAAGAAAACTACACAGTATTCACATTTTCTTTAATGGGAGTGAATTAAACCAACATTTATAGTTGTTCTTATTGGCTACATTTTGGTGAAAAAGACTATTAAATAACAAAAGACATTTGTTAACAGATGTACAACATAAGGAGTTAAAGATTTTGAACGTCTGCAGTATGAGCAAAATTTTGACGGTAATCTTCTTATCTTTTTAAAATAAAATGACTGAATTTTTTTGTAATGCTTACATTTGCTAATCGAAGACGAGAACGAAGCAAAGGTAATGTCGGTAAATTGAGCATGAAAATATGCCACACTAAAAAAGACGGGCACATACTTAAGCTCACATTCTGACCTATAAATAAAGACCCGGTAATTTGTGTGTATATATGTGGTTATGACCATTTTTAGTGGCACAGTCTTAAGTTCTCTTGACTCTTGACTGATCGCATCAGGGAAGAAACTCAATCTTAGGCCACAAATGGAGGAAACTGTGATCGTTAAGAGCTTTTAAGATGGTGCGAATGCAGCATCAATACAGCACAACAGAGTAAAATGATATCAAAATAAAAAAGGAAAAGTGCAAGTAATTAAAGCCTGTAAAATATTCAGATGAATTGATTTAACTTTTTAGCATTTATCCTGTGAAACTGTAGATCGCACTTGCATTATAGCACAAATCGATCTGTCAGTGTTGACTAATCTAATGAAAATGATCCTTTGACAGTGTTGTAATAAATCATCCCGTTATTGAAAATACTTTACTGTTTGTTTTGCCAGCTCATATTTATTTGTAGTGATTTCAACCGCTCTGTCTTACATTTGGACCTGGCTTGTGTGCAGACTGAACTCGGTGAACGCAGTGAATGCAGAAAACAGCTGATACGCACACACACGCACGCACAATGAAAACTCAGTTTGTTCCCACAGCTGTGAGGTTCACTCAGATGGTGTTTCTACAGTTACACAATATTCTTATCTGATCACATGAGCCAGCCCATGTTTGTGTTCAGAGTCGGATTCGGTTTGTGTTTATGAGGCCAGGTTGGCACACTTACTGTTTCAGTTATTTGTCATTTCAATCGTCATTCCTTGCATGAGCAGTTGCATGCCTTTACAGTCCACTGCTTGTGTGTGTGTGTGTGTGTGTGTGTGTGTGTGTGTGTGTGTGTGTGTGTAAAAGGCTGTGATAAGACAGCATGCATGCTAGGAATTAAGGCTGTGTCTGTGCTGCAGTGCTGACTTGCTGACCTCCTGTTGAGGAAGAAATGGCTTCGCTCCAAACAGGAACTGGAACCTTCTCGTTCTGTCTGCGTTTCTGTGTGCTTCTTGTGTTTCCTGCTGATCCCTCTGCTCGCTCTCTCCTTTCTCTCGCCTGGTGGTCTACTTTCCACTCTTAGATATTTACACGTTTTTCTACATGACTGTTCAGTGGATTATAGTGATGTGGCAGGATCGGCGGTCAGATCCTTGTGTGGTCTCTTGCCTCTTAACAGCAGTTATTTAAAATATGGGGTTTGTATTGGAAGGTTTGGATTCACGAAAAAAAAAGGGGGGGGGGGTTAGAAAATGATTCTGTGGAAAGAAAATCACAAATCTGTGACGTCTAAATGAAGTTAGACCATTTTTTTGTAATTCTATTTAATAAATCACATTGACATCTTTTCTATGTCTCTACAGATTCACAAGCATATAACCAGTAATTGAGTGTCTTTGTCCAGTAATTCAGCAATATTTCTGAAGCCTTTGTTACTCATTATGTTTAGCAAAATGCAATGTGATTGCATTGGAGATTTCAATGTGTCTTTGATAGATTTATAGACTGTACATGCTCACTTTTAAGGATCTCTGAGTTGACTTTGGAAACTATTGTGCTATTTTTCTTGGCATTCCTTTACACTGCAGTTTGTGGGATGTTTTTTGATGGCTGAATAAGTTAATTGTGTTGCTTTGTGACACAGACGCAACTCCACATCACTTGCACTAAAGTTTCCAAACGGTGGATAATGACGATCAGCTTGTAGGGATCACCTTCTGTTTTGCCAGACATTTGGTTTGTGCTTCTCTAACCTTTTATCTGTTGTGTATATATTCGTCTTTTGACTTGAATACATCCTGTATATGTAAAGCTGCACGGTGCAGGGAACGGCTGTAACTGCCACTCACAGGCTTGACATCCAGCAGTGATTTAGGGAGCGCTTAATTTGCTCATGCTTGTGTGTCATTGGCAGAGCTTTTTGAATATCGGTCAGTCGTGTTCATTTAATTCTGGTTGGACAAAATTAATTATGATTCTTACAACCCAATTGGAATCTTCTCACATTCTCATGGATCATATCTTGAGTTAATGTGATTTGACTCATAAAAATAACATTTATAAAAACGTATAAACAAGTCTGACCTGAAAACAGACTTTTATTTTTGCTTACGTTACAGCAAGCATTAAAAAGAAAAAATAATGGAGGATCTACAAAAAAATTTGTAAAACACAAAATGTAGCAAATTTTAAAATCAATTTTGTTGATCAGCTCATCAAACCTGTAAGAAAGGAGACCAACAGATCCTGTTTTTTGTTTTGCTCTAAAAGAAATCTAACTGCCCCTTTGGGAATAAAGTGAAACTTTTCATTCTGTTTGGCAGTTATTAAATTTTCCCCTTTTTAATTGAAACATGTTTGTTCTATAAAATATTTAAAAACAAATCTTTGCATTTGAGAACCTCAAGAAATAATTGTTTGTCATTCTCGCTAAATAAATAATTTCAGCGTTTAATGATTTTTCTGTTAATCTCATATTTTCTGTTGTCGCATTTTTCTCGTCCTTGTAGCGTTTGTAGCTTGAATGCGACGTGTGACTCTGTCCTGCATGGGTGGATGTTAAAGGGTGGATGTGTGATGATGTGAAATAACTGGTGACTGAGGTTGTTTAGTGATTCATCAGCTTCTCTGCTCGGTGGTTACTCCTCCTTCCTCACTAGCAGAGTGCCTTCTCATTATTACCAGTGCATTCTTTCCCAGCCAACAACTCTCCAGTTGCATCTAATCATTGCACCTTTGTTCGGCACCACAAGAGCAGTGTAGGGAATTGTTTGACACCTTTGCATCAACACGGCCGATTGGGAAATGCTTTTCCTTCACTTTTCCTTTCATTTTGCAGCTGAGTCTCAGTTTTAGGTGTTTGTTCGTCTCAATTTTGTCTACCTCTTAGTCTGGGAATGGTAAATACTTGCTCTCAGCTTTCAGTTTGTAAGTAAACTTCAGCTCTCAGTCAGAATGCTGCCTTGGCTGCCGCCCAAGTGAGACTGCAAAGGCCAGCTGAGGTGTTTCCATATGTGCTGTGTTAGCAAACACCGCGTCGACCTTGGCATGCTTTCCCGGCTCATTTTAATAGTGTTTTTCTCTCTCTCTGTGTCTCTGAGAGCCTTTCTTCGAGGTTTAACACTTGTCCAATCCTGGCTCCGTCGTGTCACACGTGGGTTGTTAGATTTACCAGAGGGATCGGATTTTTGAGGGATGTTTAACCGAAGCTGCCAAACTGAGAACTCCCCACAGTGCAGTTGACCTCCCATTTTGGCTCAGAGTGCACATGGAAGCTCTGGCATGCTCTGTGTCGCTTTAACCGCTCAGAGAAGCGGCCTCGCTGCAGGGCCGTTTTGGACAAATGTTAGACTCTACAGATGACGGGATTCAGATGTGCTGGCTGTAATCATGCTGAGAAACGCATTGGACAAAGAGGCATTTGCTCTTGTTCAGCAGCCGTTTTGCCTCACTGTGGATTTGGGAGTGTTGGATGGAGCTTCTCTTACAGATGAGGCTGGACACAGTTAGTGGGAAGCTACAGCTACAACGCACAAACAGAGTTAAGAAGTTCAAATCTAGGGCAAAGTCCTCAAAGTCCACTGGTTCGCAATACTGATAACAAAGCAGAAAAATATAATACATATTTCTCAAGGAAATCAGAATATTTCCTCTGTTTTCCCCCCAGTGTTGGCTTTATCTTGTGAAATACTGACAACTTTCACATTTTCAAGCTCCTACGCTCTATTAAAATGCAGACTTTATTAACAAATAAAGCTGTTTCTGCACCAAAACAGCACTTTCTTTAACATCCTACTCTGAGGAATGCGAATGCCCGTACAAACCATTTGTACTATGTAGCAAAAGATAAAAAACCCAAACAAACAAACTTATCTTACATTTAAAGGAAAAGTTTGCATTATGGGACATTTATTTGTTTAGTTTCACAGGGGTTTTATGACTGTAATGTGGCCTAAATTAACCCATACATGCATGAAGGTAGCCTGCACACATCTGATTCCAAATTAGACAGAATTAGGATTTAGATTAGGAACTTTTTAGACAGTTAATAAGTGTAATGATCATGAATCTGACAAACCTTTGTCATTATTTCACAAAACTAACTGCTACACAAAATGCCGGGCCTTATTAAAGCCACCAATGATGTTCATTTTGAACTACAATGTTAAAACAATCAAAATAATCCTTATTTGTGTTGTACAGTTGCATGGCACTGCAGGAAACAAGCCCTTTAAACTCCACTGCCTTTAAGGACGCTGTATTCTGATTGGCTCCCTTGTAAACATCTGCTCTCATTGACATCATAGGGAGCCAAAAGTAGAAAAAACTGTCGGAAACCTGAGCGTTTGGCCCACGGGCATTGCTTGCACGTACACTGACCTTGTTATTTGAAGGCTTGGCCATGTTTAATATGGGCATCAGCAATGAACGTTTGCATATGTGACTGAAAAAAAGGAAAAGCATAACAGTTCCACTTGAATGTGAAGCAGTGTTTTGTACACCCAATTTTTAAGCTTTTAAGAGATCGCTCACTTAACACCAACACTTTGTTTTGCTTTCATTTGTTCCATCTTTATGTAAATGTCTAATAGTGTCACTGGCAACAGGTTAGATTGACTCTGGTAGAATTACACATCGCACAATTAAAAACCCAAGCCCAAGTTTGTTTGTTTTTTCTTTCAGCTTTACGTGCCAGTGTTGTGAGATTGATGAAATAATCCTTTTAAATGATGTATCAAGTTTTTTCATTGGCTTGCATCCTGCTACTTCTCATATGCACGACTGCAGAGGTCGCTGATGAAACGCACTGCGTTATGCAATAAATATGGACTCCTGGCAGGCAGTTTTATATTGATCAATATTCATATTCACAGTCATTTTCTCAAATATAAATCACGTCAAACCAGTTTCTGCATTTCATTACTTGTGGAACATTCACTTGTGTAGCAAAGTCAAACTTTAATGCCAGGCCTGCGTCATTAAAGAAGGAAAGGATTATGCAAAGATGAGAAAGCACATCGACTTATACATGAGTAAATAACAGTTCTTCATCTGACACGATGGCTTCTCCTTTTAAAGCCACGCCTTATGCCTGATGCTGAAGTACACAGAATGGTTTATGGTTATCCATCTTGTGGCATCTGTAAGAAGTTATAGTTGATCACAGAAAAAGCTTGTAGAGCCTCCTCTGTTAGAACCACACTACAAACTAAAAGCAGTCATTTGCCTTGAGATTAACAAGTAATGCTGCCTTATATGGATTCTTTGGGAGTTGTTTTGTTCTTATTTTAGGACACCGAGGGTTGGATTTTTAAGAGATCCTTGTGGTTTTGTGTCTTTTAATATAAAAAAGTTGTTTTTATTTATTTTTTTCTTCCATTGAACAGTCACAGTCTCTCCAGCCAAGATGAGCCTAATTATATAATTGTGAAACACAACCACAAGATGTCTTAATAGTACGTCTGAACTCTAGCTCCTTTGTGAGCTAGTGTTTCCACGTTTCACAATAGCAACATTTTCAGGACTCTTCTGTCATGAAGTTATTTTGGGAAGTGTAGGAAATGGTCTAGGTCTGTGGAAGCAGACCTAGAAGCAGGAAAACACTTCATCATGAGATAGCTGCTTGAAGACACCGAGCATTGCAAATTGTTCAAATCTGCTCTTTGTAGGCAGGGAAAAGTGCTTTGCTGAGAGAGTGTATTTGAACATGGTCAAGATTTACTGGAGATGGAAGGCTGAAAAGAAGAGATGGCCTGATTAGGCTGTCTTCACCTCACTCCTTAATCTGCAGCAAGGCTGAAATTGAGGTTCAGATGTTTGAGTGAACGGCGTAATCGCACAGTACAACAAGGACCTCCAATGTCTGGACATCATCATCATGTAGTCCTGATTTATGGTGGTAAAAATAGCTCTCATGGACTTAAGAACATAGATATTCTCTTCTCTCATCAGTTTGCTGAACCATTTTATTCAGATCTTATAATTATCTGTAGCTGAAGTCTGTTATTAACTATTGACACATTTGTCTGGTCTGGCAAGCCACACACAGAAACATCGGTATGTAGGGTGTGTTTGTCTAGCTGTAGGTTTTTCCCCATGCTGAGTGTAAGTGCCCAGCTCATCCTTACTACGCCTACAGTACACGCTGGGAAGCTTTTTGTTTGTCCGTGCGTTTATGCATAGTTGGCGTTTTACCGAGGATATCATCCTGCGGCCAGTCTGCCAAAGTGCTGAAAAGGCTGTTTTCTTCTCTTTCCAGTACGTGTCGAAGGGAAAGCAACTGTCTCAATTCCAGATAAAGTGTACTCGTTTTTAGTTCTTTTCTTTTAAGTCGCTGCTCAAGTCGCTCGCCAAAACACTGTGTGCTTGTCTGGTGGGAAGTTGTCAAGTTACGTTTGTTCAAGATTTTGAAATTCCAACCCTAGACCTCTGCTTGGCCGTTCCCACTTCACTCAGAGATTTATGCCCCTTCTGCTGATCTCGTGTGGATACATTCTGGCAATGTATGACCTCCTTTCCCAAGTAGTCCAGCCTTCCCCCTTATCTGAGCAGTGGGCTGCACTGGCCTGAAAGAGGCAATAAGCATTCATTGAAAGTGGGGGTCGACTTAGATTTGAAGACCAGAAAGCGATGTGTTCTCAAAGTTGGGTATTGTTTTTAAATTAGAGGAGTCCTCCTCTACAGTGGGTGCTTAAATTATGGGGCCTCGGGTTTTATTAGTAGACTTATAATTTTTGTGTCAGTTGTTGACCAGTTGCTAAGTGAAATTGGACATAAAGATTGTACTACATCAAAAACCTCTGTGCAATTGCTTTGGTTACTAGCAGATTGCCATGGGCGTCCATAGTTTGCATGGAAGGACTGACTTGTCTGCAAACACTTACCAACTGCTCACCAAATGGTCATGAAGCTGTAAATGTGCGATGTAAACTGGAAATGGAAACCCTTGGCCTTTCTAAGTAAAAATTGTGCCTTAACACTGCAGTCGATACATCTCAAAGGTCACAGCTAGCCATATACCTCTTTGCGACCAATTTCACCTATCAACTGGCATCAATCACTGGTGAGCAGGCTGGGAGGGACATTGATCCAAAGCGATCTGTTGTTATTGGGTGGGCTACACTGACAGTTACAATAAGTTGTTTGCAAAGTTTTTTTGGCTTTTGTTGACGTTGTGTTGTATATGTTTTTGTTTTTTTGTTTTGTTTGTTTTTTGGGGTTTTTTTTTTATGCAACCTACAGTGAAAGTTGAGTACACTGCATAATGCGAACATTAGCAAAGTAATGTTGATGAACCCAAATATTTTCTTTTGACGAAGCACTTGGCAACATTATGTCCATATTTCTGTATGGACATATTGCAAATCAATTTCCCATTAGGGACAATAAAGTTACCATTGACCAACAGTGGGGATGCTGCTTAGCAATGAAAACCAGGCACAGCCTCTACCAAAACGGTAACAATCTGGCTTCAAAATAAATAAATCCTAAATATTTAGCCACTGGTTGCTACTAACAACACAACAAGAATTTCTCATTGTGGCAAGCACCGCACCGACTCCCTCATATTCCAAAATGGGGAAAAAGTCTCCAAGTATAACGCATTCTTGACTGAATGTGGATGACGCTGATGATGTTGGCAGTAGCTCCAATTTATGACCTAAATCCCTGCACTAGTCATAGATGGGTGACTCCTCTGGGTGTGGGAAGAACTACAGGGTTAAAAAAGAGAGGGGGAAAAAAATAAAAGGATGCCAAAAAAAGAGGACTTCAAGGTGACAAATGAAAAGAGCAGTTCAATAAAAGCAGACAACGAAGTGGGGGGCACTTTAAAGTCCTAAAAGCCCTTAGATGATGGAGAAGCCAAACACCAACTGCTCAGTGTTTTGGGAAAACAGCCGTAGGCCTGAGACATATGAGTGGCAGTGGTTGAGAGCACATGTGAATCATGCACCTTTCAGTTTGGCAAGACGTTTTCCACCCAGCAGATGGACCATTGGGATCGAGTAAACACCTTTTTAGTGCCAGTTGAAAAGTCAGGGAAAGCGTTTCCCCGCTCAGTCGAGGGAAGAGATGGGCTGTTAAGTCGCAGTTGCTCAGATTTGGGTTCCCTGCTGGGGTGAAGCCAGAATGCACTGTCATACTTAGACCTTTTTGTCAGATCCATTTAATGTTCTTTGGACAGTGGATTAGCAATGTGATATCCACGGGGTGCTCCTGCTCGCTGTGTGGAAGTTTGCTAAACAAGGTGGGTTCAGATTTACCCTTCTGTCAACACTTGTGTTACATCAGGGCTCCTCACTGATGCAGCAGGGCTTGTACAGGATGGAGATGAACTGTTACGCTGCTTCTAACCTCCTGCCCCTGCCAGCTGCGATGAAGTTTGTCCGAACGCTGTTCTCTGATATGGGGAGTATGTACAGCCAAGAACAGATGCTTTCCCAGTTTAGCTGCAGCATTTCAACAACTGTTCTCTTTCCAGTTTCAAGTGAACTTTTCATGTTTTGTCTACTTCCTCATAGAAACTTATGACAGTGTGCAACGCCTATGACTTCAGTTTTCTTTAGAATCAGTGGTGAAATGTGAGCAAAGCTGTTTTCGAAGTAAAACCAGGTCTAGATTGACTGAGCCCATCCCTCGTCCTCCTTCTCCCCTCTTTCTGCCTTGTTCCATCTCAGCCGATCACTGAGCTCCATCACATCCCCTGCAAATGGAAGCCAAATGGGCTGATTCGATTTTGGCCCAGTTGCTTTCAGATGATCATGATATACGACAATTTGGGAGTTATCTCTGAGCTGCATGTGGAGTCAAAGCTATTGGCTCAAATCCCATCATAATGGGGCTCTTATCCACTAAATTGTGCATTGGTTTGTTCGCAGCACAGGGAAGATATTGTCACTACAGTTCGTTTTTATGTCAAGAGCCTCTTGTATCCTGGCAGCTTGTCTCAGGTTAAAAAAGATGACTGTAATCAGCACTCTGTCATATCTCTTAATTCAAATAGACACAACAGGGCACTGGAACAGAACGGACGCTCCTTCTTTGCATGGGAAGTCTCTTAGGGAGCAATTATGCAAGAATATCTTTGGCTCTTATAAAATATTGATTGCTCCTTTTTTTTTCTGCAATTTTGAACAATCCGCTTTTTTAATACCCCTGCATGTCCTGCAGGAACCTGCTATGCGTCAGTCTTAATAGATATTCGAGTTTGTTGCCAGTTCTCAGGCGAATATCTCATTAGTGTCATAGTTTAAAATTAGATTTGATGTTACCCAGAGAGAGGGGAAAAAGAGAGATGTTGTTGGCGTGATTGTGCTGTGCTGAGCTACATATAAGCCATCCTGAGTGTTACTAATTCCCTCAACTCTGGGATGAATGATACTTGAGGGCTAAGTCTGTACATACAGTGGAGCAGTGCAGAATAAAGAGACAAAGCTCAGTCCAGCCTCGGATCACTTTGGCATGAAAGGAATCCTCTGTTGGCGCTGGTTTCTGACTCCTTCCCCTCCACGAGAGACCACCGTTTTCCTGGTCTGGCCTCTGCAGACATTGCGGCCTTTCATCTCCCATTGCAACAGCAGCAGCTGCTCCTGGGCTCCTTTTGGCTTGATGGGAGGCGTTCAATGTTTGGTTGTGTAGTGAGTACTTGTGAGGTTATAGCCGTGTGGATAAACATTAAAGGCCACAAAACAAACACCAAAAAATACACAAATGTGTCATAGACAAGCACAGATTATATTAAGGTTTGTGAAGCCCTGTTTGAAGCACCATTGTTAGACACAGCTACCTTCTACATAGTGCTAAGTAACAATCAAGTAAAACACTAGAACTGGACTCGCAAAAACTGGAACAAATGCTTTTATGGATGAGCTGTTAAGCAAACCTTGTTATTTGTTAGATCACTGCATTATCAGTGATCACAAACACAGTAAAAGGCGACTTAGCCCTGTTTCAGCCTCTAATTTTAAACCTAAATAAAGTTCTGAGTGTCTGAGGAATAATAAAATGAATAAAGCGCTGGTGTATAGCTATAATGATGTGGTCTCATCTTTCCAAGCTGTTGCATCATCTCCCTCTGTATAATCTGTGAGTCTGCACTGATACATCATCAGTACAGAAACTCAGTCTTCAACAAATCTGCATAAATCTTGGGTTCGTTGGCATCTACGGTAACATACCCTTGATATTCCTTATTTATGATGCTTGGAAAGAATAGAATATGACCAGAAATAAGTGAGCGGGCCCATAAACTCATTAAGAAAGTGTTTACAAAGATCATCACTCAGGGCTGTTTTCCAGTAGACGTCTAAAGGACCAGAAGCCTTTTTCTGCAACCACAGGTGCCACCAGCTGCTACTGGCACCTCTGTGTTGTCATTTTCCATAGAAGAGAGAAAAAACAGATCTGAACTCCTGACAATGTCATTTCTGACTCTCTGAAAGTCTAGTTCTGGAAGTCTCTGGAAGTTGGTGCTTGTCTCGTGTGCACAAGCGATAGTCATCTGCCCAAATTTAGTAATACATGATCAAGTGTATTAAGAAATCCAAATTTGACATGTCATTTGGAAACCGCTGTATAGCAGTGTGACCGATAAATGAAACAATGGGTCAGTTTCAGGAGAAAAGCAGCCACCAGAGGCATAAATGAAGCATTTGACCCTTGCAAAGCATATTGGAGGGACACGCTTCTCTGAAAAAGTGAAAATTGTGAAAACAGATTTAAATATATAGTAAATTTCAGTTTATTCTTCTTTTGAGAGATTTGCGCGATCGCTCCAACAGCTCTTGCACACAGACACTTTGCTTAGTGTCTGTGTGCTTTTACCTCGCTAATATGCTGAATTGCCGTGTTAGATTTAGATTAAGGCCCCACTGATGAAAAGCACAGCCTCATGATTTAATTAAGCCTTGTTAAGTTTTCTGTGTGACACACATCTTCACTTCTCTCATTTACAGACGGTGGACATCCATAAAGAGAAGGTGGCCAGACGAGAGATCGGGATCCTGACCACTAACAAGAACACAGCAAGGACTCATAAGATCATAGCGCCGGCCAATATGGAGCGGCCAGTCAGGTACATCAGGAAGCCAATTGACTACACTCTACTGGATGATGTCGGCCACGGCGTTAAGGTGAGCAGATTTTTCTTGTTTTGTGTGTATGTGGCACTAATTTTCTGCTCGCATATAATATTTCCCTCTGCTCAGTCCATTAGTTTTCCCATCTTTTTCCTCTCCCTTCCCCCTCTTTGCTTTCTCGCCAGAGGTACTCCTATCTCCCTCTGTCTCCTCTCCCACTTTGTCTGTTTTTCTCGCTCAAACGGCGTCTCTTGTGCTTTCTCTTTCATCTTCAGAAAACACCCCTCTCTGACCCTGCAGGAATATGTTGCAGTGTGTGCTAGTGGGAACTGGTTCGGGAGGGTGGAGATGGAGATAAACTAAAAAAAAAAAAAAAGCAATTACATCATGTAGCTTTCAGAAAACAGCTCTGTTCTTGGATTGTTGTGATCAGAGACACATTTCTGGCACTTTTTTTTTTTTCTTTTCTTTTTTTTAAAGGCACTTTAGCCGCTCTCATAATCTCATTATGGCGACGATGTTATGGTTCGATTTGTAGTTTATCTAACTTCAGTGTGAAAGGTAGCAAAGAAGCTTTTTGATGTGATAAACTCTTCAAAACAGAGACTCACCCGCAGCTCCCAGCCATTAGGGCTCGCTCTAGGGGTCGCTCGGTGACATCATTTCCTGACAGCTGCAGGCAGTTTTTCTATTTATTTATTTTTTGGAGATCTCCATTCTCCCTCATGAGCGTCCTCTGCGCCATCAGTCAGCCAATCAATCTCAGCTGTCAGACAGATTGGATTAAAGACCCCGCCATTAGTGTCCCATAGTGTTACAGGCATTGATAAGACCAGATAAAAGCCATTGTGCCACTCTCAATCTTCTGTGTGGGGAGTTGCATTGAAGCCCTCTGTCACGGTTAATGGGATGTGAAACATTTTGTTAGGGTGTGTTTCACCCTAGACTTTCTAGACTTTCACCAATAATTATGACTATTGAGCCGTAAATGTGAGGCTATTTACAGTTTCAGGAATAATAAAAGCAGGAGTCTTTCTTCCTGTGAGTAAGATTCAGAGAAAATGAAATAATTGGCAGATACAGTTTACAAAAAGAGATAGTGATAGTAGATTTGGAGTGGCGATACAGATTTTTAGTTTTGGGTCCAGACCGAAACTACCACAGAAAATATCACACAATCACAAACTCCAGAGGTGTGGCTGAGCGATAGAGCCAGAAATAACAGATTTCAACAGACTGACAGTCCAGCCTCTTAAGTCTTTCTTTTTTTTCACAGCAGTGGATTGATGTGTCACATTTACAGTGGTTAGCCACAATGAAGAAAAACGTTGCAGTCTTATGGCTTCACTGCTATGCTACTCTGCTACATGTGGTACAGACGGCCCTGAAAGTATTGTAAGCTGGACAAACTGTGATGATGCTATTTCTTAATTATTCCAACTATCTTTTTTTTTGCAAGAAGTCTTTGTTTTATTTTTTGTGCTTATCAAACATCTTTCCCTACATTGCTTAAAGAGGGGAAAAAAAGTAATACTTGCAAACTTTGAGGTGAGGTTGTTGTGTCCACTGTTTCCATCTAGTAATGTTCATATCTAATTAAAACCAGGATCACCAGGCGTAACCGTCCAATAAGGTCCATTTTAATCATCCCCAGTTCTGTACCTACTCTTTACTCTAAAAGAGACGCTCAAAATTAGGCCTCGTCGGCTGCTTTAAAGCCGTTTGAGTCTATTTTAAGATTATCACGTAGTACTCTGAGCCTAATCTCTGTGGATTTTCTGCCTTAAACGTCTTTGTCTATGCCGCGTTTAGCCTGTGAATGTGGGGAGCGCACACCCGCACATCCGGCAGCCCTACATCACTCACCTCCTCTCATCTATGCATGTCGAGAGCCAGAGAGCGATCGATACGCAACATCAATACTCCACATTAATTCATAGCGCATGCTGCAATGGCAGCTGTCAAAAGTCTGAACGTCTGTAGCCGCGTTTTATTTACTGACCAGAATCGATACCTTAATATGAGTTCAGATCGTGAATATCGGCTCCAGTTTGCTTTCAGACTTGCTGTGTCTGCCTGAGGGTTAGCTTTGGCCTAAATGTTGAGTTGGCTTTACGACCTTACAAAAAGTTGGTGTTAGACACCTGCGGAGAGGAAAATAAAATTTGATTTGCTAACATACATTATTGAAGAAAAGGTTTTCTATAGAAGGGAGGTGGAAAAAAAAAAAGAAGGAAGATGAAATTCATGTGGTATAAACAAACCGAACACAGCAGTAATCACTGCAGTCTCACAACTGACAGATCAGGATGCTCCTGCAGGCTTTCTGACAGCAACATGATGCTTTTTAGCTTTAATACGAAAGATGAGATTTATTCTTCCAGTCAGATGATGCTTAATCTAGTCAGCGAGGCTTTCAGGAATGCACCAGGCACGTCGGCTGTTTGAAGTCAGATTTCAGTCCTTTGATATTCTGTCCTGTGTCAGTTAAGAGTTTACAAGATTACTAAAGGGGATGGTTCAAGTTCTTCATGACAAAGACGGCGGCTGCTGTTGTTCCTCTGTATCAGGGATGTTTCTGGTAACTCGTTTCCTAGTTGAGTAAAAATCTGACTAATCCACTGCTGTGAGTGTATGAAAAAAGTGAGCACAATTCTAATCTTACACATTGTCTGTAAACATATTTACGCTATATGAAAGAATCAGTCTAGCATACATATGACATTTGTGGTGTAGCCAGGCACGGCTGTACGATCGTATTTGTTTGTACCGCCAGTTTAATGATTTATCACTGATATATCATTAAACTGATGGTTCATAATGGCCCCGTTAGAACCAACAGTTAAGTGGTGTTGCGTTCCAACCAGAGACTGTATAAAACATGGACATTACACGGTAGTTTTGGCCTCCACCAACACTTCGAGCCTTAACATTGGTCAGATAAATTCAATGAAATGCAACAACGGCACAAACATGGTAGAGAGCTCTTGTTCAAAGACGTGAATTAGTTGAGGTGAGGCCTGTCAGACCCATTCAGCTGCCTCTGCAACTCAAACCTATCATGTGTTTTTTGGAGCAAGCCTGAAGAAGGCGAACTGCAATTATTGGCGGATCATCTTTAGATTAATTATTTATTTATTTCTTAAGCACCGCAGATTGCTCCCTTGGTGACTACTAGTTAGGGCAGCAATGGTTAATTCTTCAGTTCTGGCAGATGTGATAACACCCGACAGGCTACTGATACAAGACCTTTACCCTTAGCAGCTGCAGGCATGTTCAGATTTCACACAAAGGCAGGCGAGAGCGCTGCAACTTTAACTGGTTACAGTTGCTAAGTTTTGCCTTAAAAACCTTAAATGAGCATTTTCCAGCTGCTCAGTCACATTAAACTCCAGTGGCAGCGGCTGCTTCACAAGAAGGGCTGCACCACATTAAATATGTTCAACGCTTTTAAAGGGAAGCGGCAGTTAACACAGGTTTAATAAGATGTAAGATATATTAACCGGACCTCCGGCAGTGTCTGTTGCCTTCATGCACCTTTGACACACTGCAGAGCTGTAGTTTCTTTTTTTTCACCCTGAACCTGTCAGTCCATAATTCACCTTTGATGTCAGTAAAGCATTTCCACACTGCCCGTCTGTTTTATTTATTTATTTATTTATTTATTTATTTTGTACAGCAGAACAGAGATGCAGCATTTGCCAGGAAGATAAGGCGAGGCAGTAGTGGGCCTTGGCATTTCCAGCATGACCTAGATTGTAAATTGAATCTCTTCTAGCTGTGATAACCCGAGGAGAGTGAAATCTGAACATGAAGTTAGCCTTTCGCAGCTGCACTGAAGCAGTTTCCTGTTTTTAAGCGTGCAAAGGTCGGCTCCTGTTGACCTGTGCTATGAATTTACTCTTGATTTCATCCGTTCTTTCTGTTGTGGTCCTGTGACGCTACAGTGCTTTCTGCAAAGGCCACTGGGGAAGCTGCATTATAGATGAGCCACTTGACTCTGTAGTTGTCAAACTGCAGATCAACCCCGCTGCTATGCTGGCTCTGTTTTCAGACAGAAAGCTACACAAGTATGAGTTTTGAATTCATTTTCTAGGGGTGCCAGTGAAGCGATGATCTGAAATTATGCAGTTCACATCATAGAAAATGCATAAAAGGTTACCAAAGGTTGGAGTGGTTCTCTGCAACCTTTTCTTATGTCATTTTGTCGATGCACAAAAATAAATTCTTCAGTTTCTTTTGCCATTCGATCCCTGAAAAATCTTTGCTGTCTGGCTCTTGCTCTGGGTGTGGTGCTGGAGTAAAGGGCACAAGTCAGGAAACAGTGTTTTTCTATAAATGGCATGATTTTTACTACTGACCTTCTGAGGTCTTGCTACGAGTTAACAGTGTAAATACAAGGAATCATTTTTCTGCTGCTCACTTAACTTGGACTGATCCATTTACATGTGGCTGTTTTGACATGCCCTCTTTCTGTCTCTTTCTCCTGTGTTTTTTTTTTCTTCTTTTTTCCTTCGCCCACACTAAGTGGCTAAAAGCCAAGGTAAGTCTGCTTTGTCACATGACCCATTTTGCTCCGATGTATTATTGATAGATTTGTTCAACTCCCTTCCACGGCAGACTCGTCCTCGTGTGATTACTGTCATCATCTCCCATGTTACTTCACATTAACTGACCTGTAGTCCTCCCACAGATGAGCGTAGTCTTTGTCACACTCCCTTGTCTGTTTACCAACCATGTATGTGTTGTTATTTACTTTCATGTTGTGTACTCGTCCCTTAATGTCACGTAGTTTGTTTAATGCTTACGGGTTTCCCAGATAACTGCTGTTGCTCCAAAATTCCATCAGAGTGTAAACTGCACACCCTGGGGGAGGGATTACATCTCCCCTCAAATATTACGCTGTGTCATCTGGGCAGCCTGTAAGAGTAGATTGTGATCACATTAGTAATATTCACCCACTGTGACTGGAGGAATGTGTGCATAAAACAAGCTTCTTCTGGGGTTTCTTTCCAACCACAGCAACATGGAAACAATCAGTCGATCAGAGGAGGAACACTATCGAGGACCAATCCGCCGACGCAAAAGCCGCCCAGTCCGCCGATGTCTGGGCGTGGCACGCTTGGGTAAGATTTCCATCAGAGTCACCAGAAAAGGAAACCCAGTCCTTTAATTATGAATAATTTAAGCACGTCACTTGTCTTTATTTTTTGCTTTATAAGTCCAAGAGCTAAAAACACAGGGCACATTTGCTGAGGAGGGAACTTGATGGATCAGTGGTCACTTTTGCTGGAAAAGAAGCTGATAAGTGGCAGGATCCAGAAAAAGAAACATGCAGGGTTGTTGTAGTGCGTCCTGCCCCGATGCACAAACACAGACGCTGATCAGATATTAATTCCAGGGATAAACAGCGATGTTTAGCGCGCCTCATCCAGCTGGGTAAACTGATAGGATTTACAACACTTTAGTGGACACACCCATAACGTTCAGATAGTAGGCTTTACGCTCAGTGATGATCATTCTTTTCTTTGATTTTATCATAATTTGTTTATCGCTTTTCATTTTTGGGCCACTCCAGACGCAACACGCCCTACAAGACCCTGGAGCCAGTGAAGCCGCCCACGGTTCCCAATGACTACATGACCAGCCCCGCCCGACTAGGCAGCCAGCACGGACAGCAGCAGAGCCCCGGGCGCACGGCGTCGCTCAGCCAGAGGCAACGCACGCACAGGTAGATGAGGAAAGAGGGAAAAATCAGTGCATGCAGCTATGCAGGAGCTTCTGTTGCTTTTCTGTATATATTACTGTAACCAGAATATTATATTATAACAAGTTAGGACAGCAAGCCGTTTCCATAAACTGTGCAGTGATGCAGAGACCTACTAATACCAACTAAGTAACACACAAATAAACAACTACACTTCGACACTGAAGAAAAACTCAGGACAAACTATTTAAGGACTTGTAGTACAATTAACCACATATAAAATTCCAATACGGACTTAAAGAGGCTGAAGCAGTTATAAGAAGTGTGGTAGTAGCACGTGAGAGGAATACGATCCGAATACATGACCAAAAACTGACCAAATATTGATGCTAGAAGAGGATAAGAGAGTCACAGAAAAATACTTTCATGCAGAGTGCAGTTTAAAATCTGCAATGCTAATCAGGCAACAGGCACGTAACACTTTTTTTTTTTCTCCAAAAATTTTCCAGCTACACCACTAAAACTGCTCACTGAATATAAACCTAGGGTTTGAGTAATGTGTGTAAAGCATCTATCCAAAAACACCGGTCCCCTCTATGTCGGCTAGTTCTAATCTCTTCATTCAGTTCAGCGGCTTAGAGCACTTTCACACCTCTTCCTCTCCACTACACTAAATCCAGCATTTGTCTGACAAGGATTGGAGGGCTTCTGAATCACTCTGATATTAATATCTGTAAAAGCCTTTGAAATAAAGTGCTGTTAAAAAAAAGAAAAAAAGTCCGCCACAGCGTGGAACCCCTTGAACATTACTCTCAAGGATTGTTCCCCAGAAATCTCCAGGAGCTTTCATCAAATTTGAGTTACGAGTGAGTGAAGTCTCCTCATTAGCTAAAAAGCCTGTAATGCTGGCTGTGATGCTCGTAAATATTACGTATTTATGAGCAAATTTTATTTATTTTTAAACCCTCTTTGTCCAACTTCCCTTTTAGTTTCATGCTTGTTGCTTCTTTCCTACAGCTGTTCTGCCTCATCTGTTAAAACGTATTTGAATGTGCACAGTTTTAGGTTCTTTGGCGTCACCGTTGCCGATCTGCTCTGATGTCCCCTTAACAAACCGAATGCTGTCCTCAGAGTCCCAAACTCCCTGCTGCAGCTAATATTGCTGTGGCATCGCTATTTGATTACACTGCCTGGAAGTAAGCTGTGCTTGTTCAGCTCAACAGTCTCTGTCATCTTCAGCTGAGGTCTGAATTCAATATAGGCTCCCGTGTGCTGCTACACGTTCCCTGCTATTATCTAATTTCTTTGTATAGGAGCGATTACACTCTTGCGTGCAGGGAACGTTTTATTTTAGGAGCCGTGCTAATTTTAGTCACCGCAGAATGCTTGGAGTAAAAATTTGCTCCAATCTAGCATTACAGGTTTGGATATCTGGGCAGAGTCTGTATGTTAAAGATGGTGTTTGGCTTTGTGGACGCAGCATGTACCAAAACACAAATGTTAAACATAGTTCCTGCAGAACTATCAACTTCTTCTTTAACTGCTATACCCATATTCTTTATGTCATTATAAAGCAATTCAAAAGTGCAAATGGATGGTTTGCTATCTTTCTGTTACATGGTACCCTAAAAGTACACCCCAAAAAATGTTTGCTGTGCAAATCATACAAAACATTTTGTGCCATGTGAAGGAAATCAGCTGTTCTTATGGTTAGATTATGGTTCCATACACAGATGCATAAAATGAGTCACAAATGCACAACTGTGGAAGCACAGATTAAAGGCTTTATACATTTATTGCTGTTTAAACTCACTACCGCATCAGGTCAGGTTTGGTGTTGCTTCTGCAACTTTACAAGTGGGAAGTCCGACCGTTCCGGTGTTGTGCCAAAAAATAATTGCTGGTATTTAAACTGTTAAGCTGTCAAACATATCTGTCAAAAATGATGTCAAGCCTTTTTGAACCAGGAAAAAAAACCTTTCCATCAGAGAGACACTGCAATCAGCTTTTGGAAAAGTGTCTTTACATATCCGTATTTATTCTTTATATCCCATATTTATAGGATATATCCTATATCATATCCAGATCTGGCTGAGCTGGGGAAGCAGAAATAGCAGCAAATATGACATCACAGGTCTGAAATTGGGCAGGGATAGCTCAGTAGGTACAGTGGTGGCCCCATGATCGGAAGGTCGGCGGTTTGAATCCACTGAACAGCGACCCTGAGGTACCCCTGAGCAAGGTACCGTCCCTACACACTGCTCCCCGAATGCTAGATTGGTGGCTGCCTGCTGCTTCACTGAGTGAATGGGTTAAATGCGGAGAGGGGGATCAATCAAGTATACATTAGAAAGATATTTTTAATTGACCAAAAGGACAGGATTGGATGTAATGCAACAACAACAACAAACTTTATTTATATAGCACATTTATAACCAGTGGAATACCAAAGTGCTTAACATACGAGAGGGTCAAACGTAAGTAGTAGAGAAAGATGATGGCCATGGCAAAGTACCAAACATGCTAGCAGGTTGATGGCACTAAAAACACAGAGACAAAAGAAATGCATATAAAAGCGTAATAGAACAATATGTGTAAAAGACAAGAGAGTCAATAAAAATTTAAAATAATTAAAAGTAGTTAAAAAGAGAACGAAAGTAGCAACAAACATTAAACTAACTAACAAACGAGCATTAACTGGTATAAAAGGCGACGTTAAATAAATGGGTTTTTAACCACGATTTGAAAGATTGAAACTGGGAAGATGATCTTAGATTATACACCCCTGCTAGAGCACTAAGTAGTTCAGTGAGGTAACTTGGCACTATATTGTTAATAATTCTAAAGGTGAGCAGCATGATTTTGAATTGAATACGATACTTAACGGGGAGCCAGTGCAGGTCAGCGAGGACAGGGGTGATAGAAACACGCCGCCCAGTACCAGTAAGAAAACCAGCCGCCTCATTCAGAACAATTTGCAGTGTATGGAGAAGAGTAGAGTTAAGACCAGCGTAAAGGGAGTTGCAATAAGTACAGACGTCCTTGTGCGGGACATAATGTCTGGCCTTGCAAATAAGACGCAATTGATGAAAGCAAGATTTCAGAGTCATAAGGTCCTGGCAGAACAGGTAATTTCCTTATTTTATACATCTTTGCAAATCCTGTTAACTGCAGTCTTCATCAATATAACCAAAGAGATTACTTTTTGGCTCAACACTGGCTTGAAATTCCAGTTAGGAGTTTGGGATTCCCGACTTCCCACTTCAAATGAAACGTCAAACCTGCCTATTTACAGTGAGTATGGATAAATACCAGACGACTACCTTTAAATATCAGTGTCACAGATGGCTTTAAAAGGTGAATGCCTCCTTCCAGGAGATGATACTCGTGTACGCTACAGAATGCTTTTATTTTTTTGTTCATTTTCATGGAGAAAGCTGTTTTTCCATATTGGCTCTAGAGATTTTTGTCAGTTGTGAGCAAGTGAGCTGGAACTTTCGTACGCCTCACAGTTAATTTATCAACAGTTCCCTGTTATAAGTACAGACTGAAAGAAGGAGGCGGAGCAGCGGAGAAAGAGCTCATTGGTTTTATTTGACACCATTTTGAAACAAAGACGACTAAAGAAAGCTAAAGCAGGGGAAGAGATAAATGGGTTGGCAAAGGAATGGTAAGTTATAGAGAGATTAGAAGGGATAAATCTAAATCGCAGAGATGAGGAGGAAGGGTGTTGACTTTAAAAGAGGGCACAATATTGTTTAGCCTCTATAGTCGCAGACAGTTAGCTCCTACTGCCACCGTCGTCCTTTAGAGGAGTAACTCCCGCTGTTTGTGCCCGGAGAGCCCCAGGGCTTGACTGACACAGATCAGAGAGGAGGAGAGGGCAGAGGGGAGGGGAGGAGGGGTGAAGGGAAAGGGGGATAAGGGGAGGTGGGAGTGAGCAGGGGTTCAGAGGGGGTGGAAGGAATCAGAGGAGATGAGGGAGAGAGGGGTTCTGGTAGATGAATGGGGAATCACTTTACAGGCGATGAAGAGATCAGAGAAAGAGGTCAAGGGATGGTTAAGGGTGAGGGGAGGATCAGTTGAAAAACAAGGATGAAAGCGGCAGGGGAAAAAAAGAAGAGGTGGGATGAGGGGTTGTAGCAGAAATGAGGATCAAGGCCAGCCTGAGAGATGGGGAAAGAGCGGGAGGAGGGAATTATTTGTCCTGGCCATTGATCTACGAGCTGTGGGGTCATGTACAGGCTGAAAATGCAGAGCTGACGTACATATTACATACACATGACCTACATCCAAGTGCTGGGCAAAGCTGCTGAAATCCAGTAAAAACATTATGTCTGAGCAAAGCTCCTTTCAGTTGCTCCTTTATTCACACGGGGTGACAGGAGAGCGGAGCAGGTAGCGCCACATATTTGACGTAGCTAATTGTTACGACGAATACCTTTTGTGACACAACCCACAAAGGCTTTGTCTCTACGTGGGATGGAATGGACAGACTTTTAAGGCAAGTCTGTAAAAACAATGTCGCTTTTCCACAGAATCGCCTTTTAAATGTTTGATGATCCATGCATTTATCTTCTACCGCTTATCTGGGTCGCAGCGACAGCAGCGACTTCTCTCACACCGGCCACCTCTTCCAGCCAGTCCTAGGTCTTCCCTGGGGCCTTCTCCCAGTAGGACATGCGCCTAATACCTCGCCTACTGGGAGGTGTCCAGGAGGCATCAAGTCAGATGCCTGAACTGGCTCCTTTTAATGTGGAGGAGCAGCAGCTCTACTCAGAGTCCCTCTGAGCTCCTCACCGTATCTCAAGGGGAGCCTAGGCACCCTTTGAAGGAAAGTAATTTCCAATACTTGTATCTGCGACCTCATTCTTTCAGTCACTGCTCAGAGCGCATGACCGTAGGTGAGGGCAGGAAGGTAGATGGACCAGTAAATCGACAGCTTCGCTTTTCTGCTTAGCTCTCGCTTTACAGCAACAGATCAGTGCAGCATCCACATCACTGTGCTGGTTTCATGAATTTATTATGAGTGGAATATTTTTTTTTGAGAACGGTAGATAATTTGTCATAAAAAAAATATGAAAATTGCCTGTGATTTGGGTCCTGGGAACACATGTCTTAAAATTTAAGTCCAACACCACAAAATATTTGAAACGCATATATAATTTATAATTTCAGGAAGTTGAAAAAGTTGTTCATCTGTAGCTTTCGTTATTTAAAAAACAAACAAACAGCTAATGAATATTCACCTCATTCTTTAACATGACTCCATATGTCCTTTTTCTTAACTGCAGTGTTGAGTGAGAATCAGGAGCCACAGGTCACCAGTTCGTCGCAGAGAGACAACTGTCACGTCCACATCTACAGTCAATTTAGTCACCAGTTAGCCGAACAAATAACTCGCACAAAGAGCCATCCAGTGATAGACACTGCAGATTTGTTCAGGCTATAAATGCAGTGGTGTGAGGCGTTAATTCACGCGTCACACTTATTCCTGTACCAGTAAGTCTACAAATTCTACATAATACTGGGTGTGTAGTAGGAAAACATTCACAAATACGTGCGCGCTGGTATGATAAATTCCAATTTCAATAATCTTTAAATCCTGCTGACTAACCTGCTTCTCATAAATGTGTGCAAGCTGCAGTAAGCGTGCGCGCATGTGTGTGGCCTGCTTAAACTGATGTGCAGACTGATGTTCCGGTTATACAGTCACGTCTTTGTTCCTTTTATTTCGTTCTCTAAAAATAAATCATGCGGAACATTTAGACGTGTTTGGCAAGGCCTCGTATCATGTACAACAAAGTGACTGTTCCCCCCCATTACTCTCAAAGCAAGGCTTAATGTTGGTGATTATCATCCACACTATATGATGATCACTGTAAATTTATGTTTGGGGGGCAATTGGAGTGTCAAAAGCAAGATTTTAAGGTGGTTTGCATGCTGAATGCTTAAATACCCTCTTAAATCCTGGAATATTTATTTTTTTGTTCAGTTTCTTTGACAGACTGTGACCAAAAATGCTTCAATAGGGTGACTCATGTCTTTTTCACTTGGGTGTGTCACCCTGCAGCTTAGTCTTAACAAGCCAATAGACTGAATAAGTGTGGAAGAGCAAAGTCACCCTGGAGTATTACTTAAAAATGTGGAGTTTTTGGCCTTTTACTTCTAAATGGGACATAAGCAGCGACGCAGCAGAGTCCCCTATATCTGCAGTGTTACCTGCTGTGCAGTCTAAGCAGGTTGCCCTGAATAAAACAATGTCCTCTTTTTCCTTCTGTCTCTCCTCCCTCAGTGGAAGCAGCGGGGGCAGCGGCAGCAGGGAGAACAGCGGCAGCAGCGGAATTGGCATTCCCATCGCCGTGCCTACACCCTCCATCCCCAACTCTGGACCAGGTGAGCTTGACAGTGGTGGTGACTTAAACAGTAAACGGTAACAGTCGGTGTCCAGATTATGCTGATTTTCAGTGAGGCTTTTATTGGCAGTTGTTTTTTACTTTTAAGTGTTTTTTTTTATTTGTTTTTTTTACCTGGATTAGAAATGCAGGGAGAAATATTTGCTTTAATGAGTAAGATATCTGTGTACACCCTCAGGAATGTTGTCACTTGAGTTTTGGTGTATTTTCCACCCAGTTAAAACAAGATGATGACACTACAGGACTGCTCTGTTTGGCAAGATGCACACCATAGACTTCAACTAATTCAAATCTAGATGTAGCTTCCAGGTCTGAAATGGTCACCAAAGGGCGACTGCTCTTGTTTAAAGATGAGTCCAGTTTCACAGAAGTCAATGAGAAGATGATCCTACAGCTCAGTTGATATTTGACCTCAGTAAACATCTCCTAATGAGAATGTGTCCTTATACATTAGCTTTAGCTAATAGCTAATGCAACAGTGTTCATTTGTTTAAAGTCATTATCATTATTTAGAGTGAAATAGACAATAAAAAACAGTATGCAAGGTGACAACCTTGGACTTCTTAAACATCTGGGACAGATCAATGTTGCTACTGATTGTCCATCTTTTAGGTACAGTCAATGGTGTGTTCTTTGTGAATCAAACTTTAAACACATACATTTCTCAATCAATATATGGCTAAAAAAATACAATTTAAATAAGTGCTTTTAAGCGTAAAATCTGAATATATGATGAAGTTTGATAAAGTGTAAATGTATGACGCTATTGGCAGATAGAGAGAGTGTGCATCACAAAGCCTATGTTTACCAGACAGGGATTATGGAGCCCCATTGTGTTCTAAGCACAGCTGATTCTCTATCCTACTGTGTAAATAGGCCAAGCAGCGCGAGGCCTGACACTTTACAGTTAAACAGTAAAGCCCACGTAACACAACGAGCTGCTACACGTGGTGTCGCGCTGTACCGTGATCACGGCGGAGATGGTGCTGCGTTTAAGTTTGGAGCATTGTAGGTTGACGTAGCAGCTGTTTTACCTCGGCGCCGGGATCAGGCCGGCAGCACAGGACTTTCCACAGCACTCCCTCTCTCTCTCTTTCTCTGTGATGTGCAAGCTGGTCGCCATGGAAACACTCGATTCATACCGCAAAGGAGTGTGTCCAACTGCGCGAGAAGTCGGAGCGCTCCTCCGGGCCCGGAGGGTTCTTAAGTAAATTGATATGATGTTATGTAATCGAGGTGTAGGAGGCGGCGAGGACACGCTCTGCTCCTGCCTCACCGCTAAATGGTCACTAACGTGAGTCCTCCTTTCAGTCCCAACCATGCCTGCTCCCCCGGGAGCCCCTCCACCTCCCCCACCCCCTCCTCCTCTACCTCCACCTGCTCCTCCCATGGCCGGGATGGCCCCTCCAGCGCCACCACCGCCACCTCCCATAGGTGAGATTCCTCGAAGCTCCAGAGCCGCTTGTTTGACCTCTGCCGACTGGATGGCGGATCATCACCTTGGAGATGCACAAAATAAGGGTGCTGTGGGTGCCGATGTCCGTCTGTGCACACTGCAAGCAAAGGGTCCTCTTATCAAAAATCAAGAATAAAGCAACAGAAACAGCCGCATCATCTCTGACAGATTTCTCTGTCATCCACTTAGGCTGAAGCGGTATTCACAAAATGAGGAAACATTATTAAGGAAATGGGGGAGAAAGATAAAAATCGAATTGCGCTCTCGACGAGCGTTGGCCATGACGAGCTTTCCCCAGCCAAGAAACTCGCTGAACTAAACACATCAGCCAAAGATTTCTGGGTTGTTCAGCTCTGTCGTTGCTTGCAGTGTGGACAGAGTTTCGTGCTTCTGTTAAGCACAGTGTGACATTTAACTTAATCCTTCACGGTGGTGGTTTTGGTGGTGGTGGTGCTCTTCTTCACTGAAGTGTAATCGGTTAATACAGAAGTCTCATGTCACCTAGGGCCTGGCTAAAGTTAATTAGTGCCTGTAATTTCTCTTAAATTGGTCCTTTACATTTTAATCTCAAGCTGTTGTGGATAATAAAATAAGTTTTTATTTCAAATCTGTACAGATGTACAGAAACGTGACTTTGAGACTTCTACTGCAGGTACAGTATGTGGCTCATTTGATTTATTTTTTTTTTAAATTTCCATAAACATGATTGTGGTTAAAGCTGCATCAGGCAACACTTTCCTGAACTCAAGATCATTCACATTTAAAGCTGTAAGCTGGTTGTGGACATTCCAGACTCTGGTTTCATAATTAACCCTTTTAATTGGTAATAGGCGTGGCTACGATTTGAGATGAGTTTGCATCTTTAAATCTCTCCATTTGATTGTCAGCCGTCTCTGCGCTGCATCGCTGCTACTTTCTATTTGCGTGTGCATTAGCTGTGATCATAGTCTGCGATGAAACAGAAAAACTATTTTTGCAAAGTTGCAAAAAAAGATTGACACATCCCCAAACTCGGTCGTTACTGTAAATGTTCACCCATCAGCGGGCAAAGCTAAAGATAACTTGCTGATGCAGGGTGCGGTCTGTTTAGACAGATGTAGTATTAAAAAGTAAAACGTTCCTATTGGGCCCAACTTTTAAAATTACAATTGCTGCACCTGCATTGTTAGACCGAGGGGTCAAACAGCACATCACATCTAATACATTTAAAGCTAATTTGTCCCTCTAAACCTGATTTATTGGAAACCCTGTTATGTTTTTATATAATTAGTTGCCTTTTATTGAACACTGTGCTCAATGCGTCTTTGCAACAGGTTTAGGGAGTGGGTAAGCTGAATTCAGAGATGCTAATGATTTTCACTGGTAGAAAGTAAAGCAGTGACTCAGTATGGAGACTGTTTGAGCCACAGCAAATGCCACATAATGATTTCAGGGTAATGGACTCCCCAAACCATTCAGCCAGCCTTTTGGGTGCTTCAGATACTCAGCAGTGCCTGATGTAGCTCTAATTTACACGGCCTCTGAATCACAGATTCGTGATGCTGGGATTGATTTAGATTCCGAGCTCTGTAAAGCTTAAAGCATCCAGCTGTTTCATCGGTGTCCACCGGTAAGTGTCTAAGCCTGAGCAGCAGCCGTTCTTCGCTCATCGACTCCGGTAATCTTTGTGGCCGAGATGATCACTTGAATTGTGCACATTTTATCATCTGAACATCACAAGACCCTTTATTTTCCACTTATAATTATTCTGCTGGTGACACTGTAGCGTATTTGTGGTTGTTTTCCTCTGAATCTTTACTTCCTCTGGTCCCACCCATTCCTATCTCTCCCGAGAGGATGTATATTATCTAGAAATGTGAGCAGGAAATGCTCGAGCAGAAGAAAGAAAGGCAGAAAAAAAACTTAAACCCCTCCTCGCCCTCTCTATTTTTGTCGCCCACAGCCGCACACATTGCTTCAATCTTCAAATAGTTCTTTGTTGTTGTTGTTTTTAAAGCTGTTGTTCACAGAGATGCTTCAGTTATTCTTTGATGGCAGTGTAGTGATGCACGTAATCCTAAATGCTACCTGCAGTCTTTTAAACCGTGTCAAACATACGGCCCGCGGGCCTGAATCGGCTTTGTAAAGACTCAAATTCTGCATCCTTGACAACTTAAGAAAATGTGAATGAAGGGCAAAGATTTTGAACAGTTTTTCCTGTTGATAAAGATCCCCCACACACCCACTGCCATCTATACTACACCAAAGTGAATCAATGAAAGCTTCATATTCTAAATCTATACTTACAGGACACCCTGACCAATGAACTGTGGGAACCTTTTGTTTGCTTCATACATTTAACATGCAGTTTCACTGGTCCAGCTCACTTCACATCAAAGCGTGGCATATAAAATGAGTTTGAAGTCCCTGTTTTAATTGTTGCTTCAGCAAAAACCTGCAGGATCCATCTGTTCTGTTGCTGCGTTCTTATTCCTCAATCGATCCTTCCTTTCCTGCTTGTCTAAGAAAGCTACATTTAAGATAACTTGTTGACGAAACTCTTCATGAAGTGTCTGTTACTTTTATAATCAAATTACAATCTCTGTTGCTTCCCCAAGATCACCTGCTTCCTCTGACTTTTGTTGACTAACTTTAACATTTTTTTTAATAGGCAGGGGGCTCTGATCAGAATTTAAAAGCTCATGTTATCTCACACGGTGTTGATGATTCATGTTTTGGTTGGTTTCCCCCTTCCCTCTCATTTCCAACCTTCTTCCCTCCTTTGCTACCGTGCTTGGCTTTCCTCTCTTTCCTCCCCGTCCTTGGGGTTTCTAGCTGTGGCCCCTGGACCTGGTCTGGGACCCGCTCCAATGTCCCAGTTTGGAACCATCTCGCGGCAGATTTCGCGGCACAACTCTTCCAACTCCTCTGTCTCTATGGTTTCGGCCACGGGCACCTACCGGCGGGCGCCGTCGGTCACTTCGCAGTTCTCCTTGCAGCAGCAGCAGCAACAACAGCAGCAACAGCAGCAGCAGCAACAGCAGCCTCATATTAATGGAGGCACTCCTGGCTATGGTCAGAACTCAAGTAAGGCCCTCTTGTCTCCAGCTCCCAACTGCTTTCTAGATCCAGAGCTGTCACTGAAGGACACACAACCTCACATTCTTCCCAAATCATGCACCCGACGCGAACTAACCTTTGTAGCCACACACAAAATCTTTATATTTTATATTTGCAAGTAAATCAGTGCTTTCTGAAGGTCAGGCCGAGTTCTTCACAGAACTATTGACGTTTGTTTTTAATCTGAAAGTGCAGGTTAAGGCTTTTTATCCAACTGTGGGGCGTCTTTAGTATTGATGCAGAATGCCTCATCCTTGGATTTGTACACAGATGCAATGCAGGCAATCAATATTAGCTAGCAGTGCAGAGTCGGTCTTTGGCATCTTGTAAAAACTTAGGCAAAGTTTACTGGCTGTGTATTGTACTGCAGTTTAGTTAGGTCAGCTGTTAACCTCACTTCAATTATGCCTATATTGCTAAGAGATCTCTTTGCACAGATTTATTAGGTGGGGTCAAGAAAATAAAGGCAAAGCACAGGCATCATTGATTTTTAAGTCTCTTTTTAAAGGGTAGACTTGCAGCTTGAGATAGCAGGAATAGTTAGGTGGCCTTTTCACGCTGTATGGATCCCATTTATACAGATCACAGTGCAAGCCAGATGACCTCCAGATGTGCAGATGTGCCCGTTCCGTTCCAAACACTTCATTCAGAGAGAATTTACACCTCACATGTGGTCTTTCTTGCACATCTGCAGATTCCTGGTAGCTTTGTCATTGCCTGAAGCCTAAAAGTGATATTTTCTGAAACACTGGTTCTTGACTATTACTTATTCACAGCATTTAACCTAAAATGAATCATGTGATCTGAGGAAAACTAACATGAGAATCTATAGTGTTAACATTACTAAAACAGGTCTGAAGGGAGTTGCTTCACATGAGTTCAGGATGAGACATCGAAAGTAAATACTGCCCCCTTGTGGCTATTAGAAGTCCCCCGTTTTTTTTCGATTTAGAGGAAACGGTCTGATCGACAGAAACCAAACATAATCTGCTTTTTATCCTCTTGCTCTAATGATCCCCTGATACCATGTGAATCTCATCACAGTCGCAGATGCTGCTGAACTTTTCAGCTCATGTTTGCGTCTGATCTGTGATCTCTGTCAAATAGAAGAAAAAAAATTAATTTATTTAAACGATCAGTCTTCCAGTATAGTGCTTAACTGTGCTTTTGTTAGATGTGTACATGCTCCCAGTTCTTGCAGTGTGTCTGTGTTGACTGTTGTTTGCTTGGGGGTTGGGTTGGACCCTGAACTGCCTTTCTTGGTGACTGATGGGCTTTGTCTTTTTCTCCTTCTCTGATGCTCACTCTGTCGGCCTTCCTGCCCTTTTCTCTGCTGGCTTTCAGTGTCTATCGCTCCTCCTCCTCCCCCCATGCCCCAGCTGACTCCACAGATACCTCTGACTGGCTTTGTGGCCAGGATGCAGGAGAGCAGTAAGTGAAAAGGCTAAGACACACACACTCCCAAACACAGAGCATGCACTGTGTGTTCATCCTGTTTAATACGTCCTCTTCCAAAACTGAACTGATTCTTACTAGGTTCCACTCATTATGTAAGCTTCTATTAGGCAACTTATAGTTTAGTTTCTTTGTTTCTGCAGCTACAAATCTACACTACTATAGAGGTATAATACAGAGTACTTGTAGCACTATAGAGTTACGCTAAAGTCATTGATGATGTTTAGGGTAAAACGTGCCAAAGGTCACCACTCTCTGCTGTCCCCTCTGATCCAAAACCTGCCATATGCTCATTTATTGAAAGGGAACTAATATATTAATGGTAAACTTCACTAGAATAGCTCTGGATAGTTTGCTGATACCACAAACTATTTATTTTATAGTGGCCTGTATTGAAACTCCTTAAACAAACCCTGGTAGCTATGTTGTGTTTGCAAAACGTCTGCACAGAAACTGTAGTAACTGTTTGGTCTGATTTGGTCTCACCAATATTAGACAGACGTGCCAGTGAGCTCAATTTGAAGTAACACACACACACACACACACACA
>NW_024582516.1:1021404-1103939 GCF_018398535.1 Haplochromis burtoni | reverse complement strand
ACACACACACACACACACACACACACACACACACACACACACACACACACACACACACACACACACACATCCACCTTGGCTTTTGGGTGCTGTTGGTCTCAAAAATGAAATTGTATCTACTGTAAACCTCAGAGTCAGATGGATGAGGTGTGCCTGATATACCCATGTAAGGAAATTCCATCTTTTTGACACCAAGCAGAGAATTTAGCAAACAGTGACCCTGTTGGCCGTGTTTAATGTCAGCATCCAACACTTTAACTATATATTCTAGACAGTACGGCGTCATATTTTCAGTTTGTTATAGTGTCAGATGCAGTCACTATACGTTTTCATACCTTTTCTTGTCCCGGAGTGGATGCCGTCAGCTCTAACCTACTAAATGGCATGACTTGGAGTGTATTTTTCATTTTTTTAAGTGCTCATAAATAATATATATAGGTGTCCTTTTTTCTGCATATGCATGTGAAGCGATGTTCAAAGCTACAACGGGAGCACAAACTACATGAGCCACTTGAGAGGTTCACACACATACAGCATGTCATTTGAAAGAAGCCTTGCAGCCTGCTTGATTGTCAGACAAACTTTGCATGCCTTGATTTATTTCTTATGCATGATTCTCCCACTGCCGCCACCTCTATCACCAAGGACATCTTGTGACTCCAACCAAAACGAGTCTCACTTTTGATGTCCGTTCAATAGTTGCAGATACTCCTACTCCACCTCCCCCTCCTCCTCCGGATGACATGCCCATGTTTGACGACTCGCCACCGCCTCCGCCGCCTCCTCCGGTGGATTACGAGGAGGAAGACGCCGCAGTCGTGCACTACAACGACCCCTACGCCGACGGAGACCCCCAGTGGGCTCCCAAGAGCTACATCGAGAAAGGTTTGCTTAACGTTTCTAATTATTTGCAGGCGAAGTCCTGCCATTGGGTACAGAGTCCAAGAGCAAACCTTTTCCCTTCCTGTTGGCAGTGGTGGCCATCTACGACTACGCCAAGGACAAGGACGACGAGCTGACTTTCATGGAGGGCGCCATCATTTACGTCATCAAAAAGAACGACGACGGCTGGTTCGAAGGCGTGTGCAACGGCACCACCGGCCTCTTCCCCGGCAACTACGTGGAGTCCATCATGCACTACGCCGACTGAAGGGACCTTTCAGTTAAAGTACAGCATATTTATTCAGTCATATCACAATCCACTGAGAGACTGACGGCAGAAATCTGACTCCCGAGATGCATAACCACGTGATCCCCCCCCCGCCGCCCTTTTTCTTTTGATATGACGGAATGTTTTTCCCTTACTGATTGCAAATAAAATGACAAAGGTATATCTATTTAGTTAATTTTGGTGTTATGGACAGGTGGGGAACATTTAAGGAACATGTAAAATAAACTTTTTTTTTTTTTTATGAATTGGACTGCACATGCTCACACAGTTGAAGGATGTACGGTGAGATCTTGCCTGAACAAAACACTTTGAACAAGAGTTTTTAGGTTTCGATGGAACAAATAAAAATGTAACGTAAGCACCTTCAGTGGAAGTGTTTGTACCGTTGGTTGTACATAATCCGAGCTGCAGCCACTCCGGGAGGGAAGGGGGGGTTCTGTAATGTAAATTCAGTGAATGTCGATCATATGATGCTTTTCATTAGTGGTGCCGCCCTCCTCCTCCTCAACTCTGTAAATGACAGATGGACTGTTGGTGATTCGCAAATAAATACTGTAAATCGTATTTCAAAGGAAAGAAAACTTACTGCGGGAAAATCAGTCTCAGCGTCAAAGCATGCAAAATTTTTCAAGAGCTAATGTAATTTTAAGTTTATTGCCATTATCCTTCCATTATGTTGTAAATGTATACACCTTTGCTTTCTTATTACACTCTTGAAATCACTTTTTAAAAAAACTGAAGTAAATGACAGGCTCGTCCCTTTTATCGCCGCCTTTTAAATTTCATGAATTTGGGTCCATCTAAAGCAAAGACATTCCATCCATTTTCAGCTTATTATGGAGCATTTTAGGATTCACTGTTGATTTTATATGCAGAAAATGTGGAAGATCTTTCGGTGACTGGCAGGAATATCATTCCTGTGCGTATGGGTGACAAATTAAATGAAAAACATGAACCCGTGACCCCCAACCTTAACGTGAAGGGACAGTTTAGATCCTCAAACCTTGTCTTTTGTGCCCTGCTTCTGAACCTGTGCACTACAATTTTAGCAAAGTAAAGATGAGGACAACCACAGCACAGGGTTTTTTTCTAACTAAGTGTTGAAACATTTCTAACCCTTTCTAGGTTACTAATAATCACGGGCACAGAGGGGGTCACTGGATCATTTGTGTATGAAAACTGTGATTATGCCCTTTGGAGTCACCAGATCTCATCACCATCATGAAAACCGCAAATTGTTTTAACCTCTCCGTTAGCCTGGCAAACACTTCCTGCAATTTGTCACCTGAGAGTGGAATCGTCCTGCCCCAAAACTGCCACGTGACAATTCAGATGTGATAACGTAGACCATTTAAGCAACTAGTACCTCCTCGGTCTTCTCAAAGCACCACTGGCCCCGTCTGGGTTCAAAGACCGCGCTGACTGCTAGGAACGTGTAATCCTCTGGGCTGCACGGGTGTATATAATACATTATCTCCAGTATAAATCAGCCAGTCCATACGTAGGTGTCTCTCAGGTATAAGAATCATCATCTTGTACTTTTTCATGCTGGTTCTGTCATCTAACATGACCTCCAAATGCAGTGTTAAACCGCTACCTGCTGTGGTCACCTTTCACCCACTTTATTTCCAGCTCAGTTTCATCATAGATCTCTCTCTGCCCTTCATTTGTACATAATAAAATGTTGATTGAGAAATTTATGTACAGTGTTTTATAATAAACAAATCTATGTACAACATGCGCGTGTCATTACTTTTGACAAGGAACCGAAGCTTTGGCTTGAATGAAATTTTAAAAAAATGAAGCAGTTGGTTTATTGAGCGCACAGTCATTGCAGATGTTAAGGCCGTGGTCGTTACAGGACACTTTGCATCACAGAAGTAACCATATAACACTTCAGAGTGGAAAAGAAAGACACGTGACTGATTGGCCTTTGAGGTGAGGACGGATCCAAGAGAGTACACAACGATGCACTTCCCTCTCCTTTGGAATTACACAGATGTTGCAACGCCTCGGTCGCAGCTCAGGACCAGCAGGTAACAAACTGTTCACTCACAGTCGGCTAGTCTGAGCCACGGGAGGCTTTTGCAGTTACAGTACTGTAAGCAGTGAAGGGTTCAGCTGCAGTTTTCAGTTGTACTTATTCATTTACATATCATACGTTTCCTGTAAGAAACTCAAACATCACAATTTGCCTAAATACCAAGTTTACTTGTGCTTCGTAAGGATGCACAAATTTAATGGCCTGGTTTGGGGCTTTCAACAGATCTGGTAACATTTGTGTTGCACCAACTTTGGCCTGTTAAATGTTCAAAGACCGTTTGACGAGGAGCTGAAAAACTTTAAAATTCTTCTTTTTATGATGATTCTTGTTATCAACAACAAAATAAATATTGGCATTGGCATCAGGTTTCAGTCAAACTAAAATTTTAAACAGAATGAGCCCAAAAAAATAAAAAAAATAAATCTGTGCATCCTTAATACCAAACCTCAAGTCAAGAGGAAAGCGCCACGATTCAGATCAGAGACCCCTGCTTGCCGTTTTGTTCTGTTAAGCCAGAGTTGGCACTCAGATCAGCACCAGAGGTCCATCCAAACCAAACTCCTGTTGCCTCCCTCGCTATTTTTGCCCAACCCTGCTGGTCTAAGGACCTAAGGGTGGCAGGTAAATTGCTGTCCTCTCCCCTGGAGTAGCTGCCTGAAGAGAAGCCCAGCAGAGGAGGATCATTTGTCTCTGGTTAGCACCATCTCTGTGAGCCTGATGAGGGCGTCTCTCTCTGGGGATGGCCTGAGCCTACTGATCTGCCTGATTGCTTCTTTGCAGTAGTGCTGGGCCAGGTAGTTGGTCTGCTGCACACCATTACTCTAAAACAGAAGGAGGAGCACTCACATTATTAACGTTTTTAATCTATTAACCTATATCGGATTTTTAAGACTGACCAATACAGATATGTGGTAATTAAAAAAAAAAATCTTTTTCTAAATATTTTTAGCAGAGTCTCCCTAACATTTATCATTTATTTATCTAAATGTGTCTGGTTGGATCAGCTCGTTCCAAACATGTTGTCAACAGAGAAGCTGCACAGCTCCCTCTGGTGGAGAAACTACATAACTTCAATGCACAGATTTTTTTATTTTTATGTATTTTTTTGCTTTTTAGGCGGGCCTTTTTTCTTCAGTGATCGGTTAGCAGTGAAGAGGGGACACGAAGAAGAAGTCAGGCAGCAAAAGGCTGCAGGTTGGATGTGAACCCGGGCCGCTGCATTTCAGCCAGAGGGCATATGGGCACCTGCTCAACCAGTGAGCTGGCAACCGGCATCTGCCACTCACAACATGGTCGAAGGGCGGTTCTCCTATCCTTTAAAAAAAAAAAGTCATTTATCAACTGCTATAAATGCTGATACTATCAGCAAGTAGCTAATACTGGACGATAATATCAGCTTGCTGATAAGTCTGCTCTGGCTCTGCTATCAACAATAAAACACTAAAATCATTGACAACTGCTTTTTTTTGTCACGCAGAGCTCAGCTTCATTTACTAAACACCTACTTCTGGTTACAGTTTTGCAGCCTTTTGTGAATGATTAAATATTACAGCAGGCACTGCTCATAACCTGGTTATACCAACCCTATGGTTAAATACGGTGTGGCAGCATCATGCAGTGAGGGAGAAATTCATAAAAGAATAAAGGAAGCGAGTTCACCTTAAAGCACAAGTAAGACCGGATTAAATTCTTGCTTCAGAAAATGTCCTTGACCAAGGCACTCCACAGCGTTTTTAATAATCAGGACCGATCCCTCTCTAAGGGACGCACTGGGACAAGTCTCTGTCTTTGAGTGATTCGGCCAAATCCCAGATCTAAAGCCCAAAGAACATCTGAGGAGAGACCCTGAAGATGACAGTTTAAGCACTTTCACATCTAATCTGACCAAGCTTTGGAGGATCTGCACAAATCCAGGTGCGATTTGTGCTCGCACAGTTTACACCACAGTGACAGTGCTGCTAAAAGTACCGAGTGAGTTCGACTACTTCTGTAAATGAGACTTTGGATTTTTAAATGCATTTCCAAAAATCTATAAAACCATCCTACCATCGTTAGTTTCAGAGTGCAGATTGTTAGACTTTGACCTACAGCGTCACTTCAGACTAGGTAAAGTTCTTAGCATCGCTTTTAGATCTCTCTCTGCTCTTTATTTGTACACAATAAAACGTTTATTGTAAAATTTATGTACAGTGTTTTATTATAAACAAATCTATGTCAACATGCATGTGTCATGACTTTTAAGAAGCTAATTTCACATCATTTTATTTTTTAATATAAATGTTATTAAGAGAGCTCTTCTTTTGGTTGGACCTTTAAGGCTTTCACTTATGGCGTATTACGGCTCATACCTGAAGGACGTACTGCCAGGCTCGATCTACGTCTCCTTTGGAGGCGAAACGTCTCATGATCATTGCATGAAGCTCAGGAAACTGAAATGACAAACAGATAAAAACTAAAGACAGTTTGCAGTCCATCTCATTCAGCTAGTGGTGCACGGTTTGTCTGCATGTCCTGAGTAAGAGCGATGGTGGCGGTGTCTCACCTGCTGACAAGCAAACAGGACCGGACCAGTAGCCAAACCCAATTTCAAATCGGCCGCTGTGGGCTTCCCCAGCTGACTGGCTCCAGATGTGAAGTCCAAAACATCATCCACCAGCTACAGGACAAAACAAACCGCCTTATTACATAACTACTGTGCAAAAAATCATTACTGATATTTGCTCATCACTGAGGGCGACACTTTGCTTAACAGCCTGTACCTGAAATGCAATGCCAACATTCTTCCCATACTGGTACGCTATTTCATGCACTTCAGGATCAGAGTTTACCAGAATGGAAACCTTAAATGAAAGAGTGCAGACAGTCAACGAAAAAAACATTAAAAGTGCAGAAAACGAGGCTTTTCTCCATCTCTCTGCTATTTATGTGAAGACAGAACGTACATACTGCTTTACAACTGTTTGCAATAAGACTCGCTGTCTTCTTGAAGGTCTTCTCGAGGTAGTGTTTGAATCGCTCGTTCTCGTTCTCTTTGGAACCCAACTGCATGAATTCACCTGCAATCACAAGGCTATATGTAAATGCATTCTTCCGGCCAGTTCTTCTGCATGCTGGTTCTCGGCTCATCGTGACTTACCTCGCACCAGGTCCTCTATGACCTGAGATAAAACTTTCACCACTGTGATGTTACCGATACGAGCCAAGGCCATTGAGGCAGCCGAGAGGATGAAATCTCCGGCTAAGATAGCCTGGAAAAGAGGAGGCCGAATGATATACGAACAGGTGGTTCGGAAAAACATATCAGACCAAACGATTTTATCTCCTTTACCTTTTTTTCACCCCACACTTCATTAATTGTTCTCTTCCCTCTTCGCTTATCCGATCCATCTATGACATCATCATGCACAAGGCTGGCAGTGTGAATCATTTCAGAGATCATAGCGATGGCCCTCTGCCCTGGGAGCAAATCTCTAAAATGGACAAACACAGACAGCAAACAGGAGGTGGTCAAATGCAATTATCTGAAACAAAAGAGTTTGTCATAACGGTGCAATCAGGACTCTGACCCGTGTGTCGCAGAGCAAAATACAACTGAGTTTAGAGTCGTTTACCCGGCTCTGTTGCTGTGGATGTTAAGGGCGCGAGCCATCAGTACCACTATCATTGGTCGGATGGCCTTCCCCTTGCCATCGAAATAGTATTCACACAGAGATTTCAGCTCTACTTTGGACACAAACAGCTCCTGTAAAGGACAGTAAAAAGCAAGCGTTTTATTTCCGCCATAAACAACCGCTGTGCAGAAAGAAATCTGCCAATCACCACAGGGCAGGAAACCGCCCACTCTGACCCAAAAAGCCTTCATTAATTTGTCACAGCTATTGCAAAAATATCTCAGACAGACTTCCTTTTAGTTTTTCTCTACGTTCTTTAGCAGCTTAAAACCCCTATTGTGAAAGAAGGGTGTGGCTTTGCTCTGTTGGCGGGTGAGAGGGGAGGCAGACTGGTTCAAGGAGAAATTCAGAGTACAGTTGAATGGGAAAGCTAACAGGCTTGGTGGTTAATAAGTAGTAAAAAGGTAAAAACCTGCCAGTATTAGTGAATGAATCCTGACTGCATTAAAGATAAAGTGTGTGCTTTGCAAACATCTGGATTTAACTACTGATTTGTTCAACCTTAAAATTGGGTTGAAAAACTAATAAATGTGAGCTGAAGCTGTTACTTTTCGAGAAGTGACCAGAGAAAGGGATGCAACACAAAACAGAATACAGCACAACAATCGCTTCAGCACAACTATTCTATTTGAAAGCTAAATTGGATTGATCTCTTTGAAGACTTACTTTTTTGATGTCGTCATATAAGCTCGTCAAGTCTTTCTGGGCTAACGTGAAGGGGTCCTTGGGCTTTGTGTCACTGTGTGTCGCTCTGCAACAGCAAGACTGTAGTGTTGGAAGCAGCAACCGTGACTGGTGTCTGGAAAGAAAGATATGCAAATATTTATGCTGAAACTGAACGTGTGATTTGAAATGCACAAAAATATATTAATAAATAAAATGTAAAAATCACTACTTAGCTGGACTACCTAACAACTCACCTGATTAGAAAGTTTCCTGCTTTCATGTTTATCTGTGCAGCTGTTGGCGGCTGAAATTGAAAATGAGATCATAACAAAGATGAGCTCAGGCATGTGCAGCACATCAGGTTTGCAGAGGCTCTAGCACCCTGGAGTTATTGTTATTAAACAATTTTAAACCTACACAGGATCAGTTATTTATGGACCCAGATTTTAAGCCCTGGGTGCATTCACTTAACATAGGAACAATAAAATAATACGCTCACACTAACTGGGATTGATACAAGATAGAAACATTGTTTTCTGTTTAAAATGCATATAACTGAAGTGTTGCATATGTGGGTCAATGCCGAATGAATGAATCAAATGCAACTGAGGCAGGCAGCTGGCCAAGTCAAAGACAGCTTACGTGCAAGCAGGAAGTCTCAACCGTTATGAGCTCAACAAGTCACCAATCATTTCATTTAAACACACAGATATAAAATTCTCTTTACTGAGGAATGTAAATAAAGTTTCACTGGCATGGGATATGACAGATAGTGGAATAAAGCAGAAATGGGCATTGCCTCTAAACCACCACTCTGCAGTGTATGACCTTCCTGGTTTTGAAAAGTCCTCCATGCCGGCTCTCCAGCTTTTTATTAACCGCAAACTCACCCTGGTTTCCGGCGTGGGGATGCAGGAAGCCCGGCTCAACAGGGATGCAGAGAAAGACACAGGCCTGCCCTTCAAGTGCCACAAATTTTCTAATATATTCGTGGCCGTGCAGCCCGTAGTCAACCTCGGGCATTTCCTCCACCACGGCCCCGCCATGTTACCTTAGGTTAACAGCATGCATCGGAAGTTACATATCGCAACGTGAACCGGAAAAACAGTAAAGGAATATCCGGTGACGTCTCATAACGAGGAGCAGCAGAAGGCAGGAAATGATGGAGAGAGTAAATGCGCAATAATTTAGGTATACATACCTCAAGCTAGTGCTGGAAAATGTGTTTTCAAGCTCGTCTTCAGATAATATACGGGTGTCTGGGATGAGGCTAGTTGCTGGGTTGCTAACAGCTAAGCTAGCTCTCGCCTTTTCATGACACTTTATTATTATTTGGGGTGTAATATGTAATAATAAACTAACGTAAGAACTAAAATTACCCTATCGTTATTTACAGGTATACGGTAGAGCTGACAGACAAAGTTAAGGTTGTTTAGTTCATGTTTAACTCGTTATTTATGTAAGTTAATAGTTAAAAAAAACCTTAAAAGTTGATTGGAGGAATTGTGTATGAAACGTAACGTGCAACTGATAATTTATTTACTCTGATTAAGGTTTAAAAGTCCTGAAATACAATTTTAAGATCCTTTTACATCACTCTAGTATTTCCATTTAATGCCAAACAAAAATTATATTTTACTTAACACTTTAGTAGCCTATTAATAGTGACTAAGTCTTTTTTTTTACTATCATAAGTAAAAGATCAGCTGTTTGGCTTAGAATAAGCACTAAGGGGAAGTGTGGTTTACCCTTTTTTATTGCTTCCCTCAGATCTGCTATCTTTAATGCAGTACTTCTCAAACCCTGGGCTGTGGATGTGGATAACCAGGTGAAAATATAAAACAAAATTAAGGTGAACTAGAATATAATATGATTTTTTTTTAAAGTTAATGATTGATAAAACTGTGGGGCGTTTGGTACGAACCTTCTTAAAGTGGGGCATGCCAGAGAGAAGTTGAAGCCTGATTTGATAAGTCAGCTGCTCCATCTGTGAAAATGTGGAGCACCTGTACAGCACTAGTCTTTGCTCTGGTGGCAGCATCGAGCTTCACACCTGCGTATGTCCTGGAGTTGTGCCAAAATATAAGTCCTGAGTGTCACAGTGACCACAACACCGCATCAAACAGCCAATCGTCATCGCACACTGTGAAGTCCAAGTGGACCTTGAATGCTTCAAGCCTCATGCACGACCTCAACCAGTTCAGAGTCTCCTGCAAGAAGCTATTGGGTAAAACAGATTCTTGTCCTTACAGGTCAAAATATAGAGGAAGGCTCTAATGTTATCATACAATCCCCTCTGTCCTCTCTGCAGAGGCACTCCCAATCGACAAAGTTGATGCCAACTTTGTTCGCACTGTGAAGAACTGCATATTTTCCAAGTCCATTCCAACTCCACTGAAAGGTCCATTGAGGTTGACAGCAGCGTCTAAGGTGAGGATGCCATGTCACTATCAGCACTGTAATTTCACAATATAGTGAATTCATTTATGTCTAAAATTGTCTTAACAGGATGTCATCGAGGGGATCTTAGATTTAGATGCGTCAGTGACTCGGTCAGGTGATTTTCTGCATTATGCGAGTGGTGGCAGACTACTGCCGGGGTCTGTGCCACTTGCTCACAGATATGGAGGTCATCAGGTATAAATGATTTTTATACCTGATAACTTTTTAAAAGCTTTAAAGCTTTTGCTTATTTGCTGAGTTGATCTTTTTGACACGCTTTACTTTCCTCGATAGTTTGGCTACTGGGCAGGCCAGCTGGGTGATGGTCGAGCTCATTTCCTTGGTCAGTATTCAAACAAGTAAGTTAATTTTTTAAAATTATGTTTTTATGTTTTAAGTAATTTTCTGCCACTTAAAGCCTTTACATATTTTCCTTCTCAATTTTCATAGAAAGGGGGAGGTATGGGAACTCCAGCTTAAAGGATCTGGAAAAACACCATATTCAAGGTTTGTATTTATTTGTACATATATTTGTGCAATAGCTATTACATTTATTATTTGTAGTAATATACAGGTGTGTTAGGAGATAGCTAAAGAGAAGGAAAGGCAGGAGCGTGGAGGTGAGAGTAGGGGCTTTAATTGTAGGGTCTATGATGTTTTGAAGGACGGCAGAGGAGGATGCTAGGCAGAGGGTGACATGGAGGCAGATGATCTGCCGTAATGACCCCTAAAAATGAATAAGTAGTACGCATGGCTATTAATATTAGTATGCATGGCTGTAGAATTGTGCAGTCATGCAATGCAACCAAAAAAGTATGACTTCACATCTGGCTGCAGGTCAGGAGATGGTCGTGCTGTTATCCGGTCTTCTGTGAGGGAGTTCCTGTGCAGTGAAGCGATGCATTTCCTGGGTGTTCCCACCAGCAGGGCTGCCAGGTGAGAATAAATGATTTTGAGAGCTATAAGTTTGGTATAAGATTACAAACTTAGCACAAAAAGTAAAGAAATGTGTTTGGTTGATGATAATTATTTGTTTTTACCATGATGTAGTAATAATAATTTGCTTAATCAGACATTTACAAGCAATCAAACATTCTTGGTACCTCTGATTCAGATTCAGTAGCAAAGACGGATGTTTGGCTTCCAAGTGCTTCTTTACCTGATTTAGCACTGTATTATCATTAATTAACTCCCAGCAAGTGATTGATTCGGGCTAAAGGCTGTTGACATCCCTGTTTAGCCGAAACCATAAAACTTGTAGCTTTTGCAGTAGTTTTTCTGGCATTGGACTTTGTGTTTTTATCCACACAAGGCAATGATCAGTTTTACCTACTACAAATTTTACCCTAATAACTGTCAATCAGGACTTTTGATGTGCAGAAATGTGTTATCAATTTATATTTCATTCATTCACATAAAATTAGTTCAAGTCAAACGAGCTTGACTCATATGACGAGAACATTTTTTTGGCATTTGCAAAAAAAGAGGTGTTTTTAAAGAAATTATAACCCAGAAATTGTGTGAATCGTGTGGTTTTTGTCGCCATTTAATTGTTATGTGTTTTAGATTTATCCGCTAATTCTTTTTTTTAGTCTGATTGTCAGTGAGGAGCCAGTGTTGAGGGATCAGTTCTACAATGGAAATGTGAAAGCAGAGAGAGGTACAGGATTTACCCATGACTGGAGCCTTTTATTTCAAACTGCATTACTTTTTAACAATCCAGCATCATTTTTGTTTTATCTGCTGCCTTAATCTTTGTTCTGGTTCAGCTTTTCTTTATTCCCCACAGGAGCTGTTGTTCTGCGATTGGCCAAGTCATGGTTTCGGATTGGATCCTTAGAAATTTTGTCTCAAAGTGGAGAAATAAATCTTCTGAGGTAAGACTGCCTGGTCACATGACAAAGTTTACGTCATAGTTGTTGACATCTGGCTTTGTTCTGTGTCCTGTTGTGTTTGTAATGTTATTTTATCGTTATTTTCGTTTTAGAAAGCTGTTGAACTTTGTGATAGACGAACATTTCCCTTTTATAAATCCAGACAACCCAGAAAAATATTTGGTGAGTAATAAAAAAGCACAGCTGAATGTACCGCTTTTGTTTTAAGTAAATAAGCTATTGAGGTTTTCTTTGCAGGTGTTTTTTTCCACAGTTGTAAATGAAACGGCACATCTGATTGCCCAGTGGATGTCAGTCGGTTTTGCACATGGTGAGAAACTGAACATTCTTATCACACAGTTTAAACCAACGCTACTTATAGCTGTCGCTGTTCTCACCACAGGTGTGTGCAACACAGACAACTTCAGTCTTCTTTCTATCACCATCGACTACGGACCCTTTGGCTTTATGGAGTCATATAACCCCAGTGTGTAGACTGTTTCATGTCGCTTTTACTCCAAAATAACTGAAATCCTCTTGCTGTCAGTTCTCAGACAAATATTTTTCTTTTTGTTGCAGATTTTATCCCCAACACATCTGATGATGAAGGCAGGTACAGCATTGGAGCTCAGGCAAATGTTGGCCTCTTCAATCTAGAGAAACTCTTGGTGGCTCTGATTCCTGTGCTTACACAGACACAACAGAAACAGTAAGAATACCACAACATCACTTTGTCTCAAGGGGGATTTACTAAATACAGGACTTGAACTCTTTTTGTCATTTCGACAAACTGGAACAGCTTTGCTGTTAGCTCGTTCTTACAGAAGCCTGTTTGTTTGTTTGTTTGTTTGTTTGAAAAACAAAAGCACAGAAACACGAGCAAAATAACTTCAGAGTCACACAAAGCGATGTGAAAAGAATAATACATCCCACAATTTATTTTCAGCATATTTTAATTCAAATATATCTTTAAAGATTTTCTTTGAGAAAGTGTAGAAATAAAGTAGTCATACAATGCAACAAAATGAAAGCAGCCACATGGAAAGTAAGTACACCCCTCACTTTAAATCTATCCCTCTTATGAAAACTGACCCCAGCAAAGCAAACAACCATTTAGTGTTTCTTGTCCTTATACAAATATCTTCAAATCTTTTTAAGGTGTCAAAAAAAGTTCTGGATTATTCTTGTAAATGTATTTTTCCCTGTGAGACGAATCATCTATAGTTGTTTTTATATCCCTCGAAAATGAACTGGGGATGAAAGCAAAAACAACGGGAAGATCTGTGTGAAAAAGCAAACCATGCAGTTTTTAAAAGAAACTTTATTAAAAGGTTCAACTTAAAGACACAGTTCAATCAAACAACAGAAATGAAGGTGTCAGCAAAACAGAGGTGCTGCAAAAAAAAAGGGAATTTAACAAACAGACCAAAGAAAAACAATTCTGCTCAAAGAAGGCAACAACTATGCATTCATAGCCCCTAAAAGAAAACACACCACAGAACAATCCTCTGCAGGATGGAGAACACAACCACTTACTGCTAGTGCAGAAACACACATCACAAAACTACTGGAGCTGACCCACACTCTGAGGCTCAGGGGCTTCTCTCAAGCTTTTATACTGCAGTTGGAAACAGGACATATCCACCAACACACACACACACACACACACACACACACACACACACACACTAGGCCTGCTAGGGCTGTAACAGTCATGAAGAGATTGCACAAATTCCATGGATAATAAGTCACGAGATGTATCAATTGCTGAACTACATACAAGAACTTTTGGAATGATGTTCTCTGGACGGACAATTCAAATGTTTTTAGGAGCTGTTCAGGAGTATAACTTAACTTGTGTTGACTGGAAATGTTCCAAAGAGTGGAGGAAGACAAAGTGATCTGAAAGTTTAAGCTGCAGTGGATCGTGAAAACTCTAAAAAACTAACACAAATGTGGTTCAAAAAGTATAAATAATGAGCTGCGTAATCAAAAGACTGGATTTAAATCTTATTAAAATATTGCCGGTGAATTCAAACTAGGCAGTAGAGACAGTCAAGAGATGTTTAGAGGAGTGGTCAAGAATAGAGCCTGAGTGAAGCTATTCAATGATGCAACCTAAAATGCTAAAATTCTTATGCTAATGTTTACTTACTTTTTTGCATAAATATTGTAATCTATTGAAAAAGCAAATAGGTAAAAAAAAAAAAAACGGAGGTAAAAGTTCAGTGGGATATACGTAGCTGCTTATTAAACCTTCGAGTTTATTAATGTGACTTCTTCTTTTCTAATTTGAAGAAATTCATGAAGTCAAATTGTAAACTTGTCATCTTAACTTTTTGCAGGGCGAAAATTATTCTTAAAGGATATGCCAACATTTACCAAATGAGGTGAGCTTCATGTGAAATGTTATCTTACTTGTGTTCATGCTGCAGCAAAGCCAAGACTGCATTTATTCATGTCTCCACTTCAGGGTTCACCAGATATTTAAGGCAAAACTGGGACTTCTTGGTGAAGATGAGGACGATAACGACCTCATTGCTTTCCTGCTTAAAGTGAGCCAATTGCGGTTGTTATTATACAGTTTGTTTCAGTCTTCTAAATCAGTTTAGTCTCACTCTCTGCACTGTAATTTCATTTTCCCTTTACAGATGATGGAGGACACAGAGTCTGACTTCACCATGACCTTCAGGGAGCTCAGCGAAGTTTCAGCCAAGCAGCTTCTTAACAAGAACTTCACGCAGGTGGAGCTAAAAGTGACAAAATGTTGTTGTTCCTTTCAATCTCTAGATTTTGTTGTGAAGCTGGCCGATCTGTTGAATCAGTTGTACCAATACTGAGCTTTCCTTGCACAGCATGCATTTCTTATAATTAGGCATGCAGGAAATGTAAAGGATTGTATTATTTCTAAATCAGATGTGGGCTCTTGATGACCTATCACACCACAAGCACTTTTCTGATTGGCTTAACAAGTACCTGTTCCGGCTCAGTAGGTAAGGAAGGTCACGAGAGGTCATTTTGAATTTACTTATTTACATTTGTGTGACATCAGGATGTTTGTTGCTGTGAATTAATCTCTTTCCTCTGTATCTGTTCAGACAGCAGGATGATAGCGATTTGGATCGTCAACACAGGATGAAAAGTAAATCAAACTGTAACTAAATCTTAATGTTGATTAAACGATGAGGGATATAAATATTTATATTCTTAGATGTTTGTTATGCAGTGGTGACCGAAACATCTGATTGGATTAAATGTTTTACAGATGTAAATCCGAGATATGTGCTGAGGAACTGGATGGCAGAGTCTGCAATAAGGAAAGCTGAGAGGAATGACTTTTCCGAGGTATGTGTCTGATAAAAGGACCTGTCACACAAAACAAATAAAACGACACCCAAAGTTGTTTATGATTTGTTTCTACTACAGTTTACTTTACCACTTTACCACTAGGTGGAGCTGCTGCACCACATCCTGTCCTCACCCTTTGTTACACAAGAGACTGCAGAGGAGGCGGGCTATGCAGCAAGACCTCCACAGTGGGCTAGGAGGTTAAAGGTCAGCTGTTCGTCATGAGTTACCTCCTAATAAAAAACTTGTAGCATATTTTGGTGTGATGTGTCATTTGTTGGGCAATATATTTGCTCCAAAAGGCAAAGAGATCCACAAACAAGCACCGACTGCAGGTGGTTACTGTGAAAGCCTGTCTGAGGGGAGGAAGCACAGCATTTAGCCATGTCCATGAGGTCTAGACTGTGCTGGCCCTGCGGCAGACTGACGACTTGTCCAGCAAAGCAACAACATATTTTAATAATACAGATCTTGATGGTGCAGCACAGCCAGGAGATTCAAGGGTTTATTTAGGTGGGTTGAAGAGTCAAATGAAAACAAACTATCTAACTTGTATATTTACTGGTAACACAATGACTGTGTTTTTACAGTATTTACAGCTATGTATGCAAATATATATACAATATGGAAGTATGATAACAGCATGACAAAGCAAACTGTAATAGTCTTTTTGAGCCCAACGTTTTCAAATGCTTTTCAAAACTGAACTTTTTTTCAAAGGTTAACTCATTTTTGTCTTGGAAGCTGTTCAGAAAAAGGATGAATGACTAAAAGGGGAAATCTACAGAGAACTCCACTAGCTTCATCTTTGAGAAAAGGCTGATTAAGTTGTTGGCTGTGCAGGCATAGTTCATTCTGTATTTATAGTCCACAAGTTCTCTGTTCAGGCTACTGGTCTGCATGCTTCTTCCGCATGGCTAGCATCAGTTCTGACATGAAGTCTCCACCTCCTCCGCCTCCTTGCGTTGGTGCAGTCCTCTTTGGTGGAGCCGGAGGAACCTTCTTCAATGACCCAGAGGTCCTCACAGCTGGTCTTAGGGTGGCGACAGGAGCAGCAGGTGGTGGTGGAGGAGGTGGTGGTGGTGGTGGTGGAGCCCCAGAAGCTACAAACACTGGGTCAGGTGGAGGTGGTGGCAAAGACACTGGATCTGGTGGTGGCGGGGGCAGAGAGTGGTCCACGCCACCAAAACTAGGAGGTGGTGGTGGCAGTGAATTAAAGCCAGTAGCTGGAGGAGGTGGTGGAAGAAAGTCTGGCGGAGCCTCTAAGTGGTCGTCAGTGGGCGGAGGTGGTGGTGGAGGAGGGAGATTGTCCATATCAAGTGGAGGTGGAGGGAAGTTGTTTGGTTGATTCCGCTTTGGGGGGGTGGGTTTTGAGGCAGTCTTGGCAGCCATGGGAGGAGGAGGAGGAGGGAGCACTGGGTCTGGGGGTGGTGGGGGGAGGACCTCGGCTAATGGTGGTGGTGGTGGTGGTGGAGCTGGATTCTGATAAGTTAGAATAAAATTGAATGATATAAGATTGACAGGAAGGGAAAAGATTCTTAAACAAAAGAAGAGGAGAGGGCTTGTACTGGATAAATAGTGTTGATGGCATTATGGGAAATGTAGGAGCTAGCTTCAGTTTGTCCTATGCATGGTTTGTTTTTATAGACTAAACTATAAAAACAGTCACAATAACGGCTAACCAATGCTTCCCTTCTGATGAAGTGCTGTTTACCTGAGAAATAGGTCCTGGCTGCGGCTTGGTAGCATGACCGTTGGCCTGGTTTGGTGATTTAGCTGGAAGAGGAAGAGAAACACTCAAGTGAACTTTCAGTACAAGTGAAAAAGTGTGTGCTAATATCACTGCATCAGATCAATGAAACAATCAGTGAAGGAGAAATTGCATGTCATGCTACCTTTGACTGTGGGTGAGGGCGTTGATTGATTGGAGCTCGATGGAGTGCTGCGGTTCGTCCACACAGAGTTAGAAGCCTTTATCTCTGCTGTTTTAAAGTTTTCATACAGCGATGCCCCGTACTTCAAGAAAAAGAAAAAGACAACTCGATTTTGTATCTTTGCTTAAGGAAAAACTGTATTTTGTACAGTTTTCATATTTACCTTTGCAATCCGTATTCCAGTCACCCAAAGGTTCATGGTCCAAATATCATCACAGCAGAGGTACTTTATGTACTGAGACTCTTTCTGGATCTGAGGATGCTGCAGAGGCAAAGCCACATACGTTTATACGTTTTTGATCAGCCAATCAAAAACACCACATGGAAAAAACATTGGGCCACACCTTTTAATCTTTGATTCCTTGTGTTTTCAGTCCCATCACCACAGGTGTATAAAATCAAGCACCTAACTGTGCAATCTGCTTTACAAACATTTGTGAAGGATGTTTTTTCTCTACTAAAGAACTCACTGAATTTGAATGATGAATTTGGATGTTCCAACAGGATGCCACCATTGCAACAAATTCGTTTCTGAAATATCTTCCATTCTCAATATTACACGATCAGCTGTAAGTTATGTTATTACAAACTGTAGTGTTTAGAAACTGTAGCAAGACCGCATAATATTACAGAGCTCCTTTAGCATTAGCACAAAAACTGTGGACCAGAGGCTTTCATGGCTCCTGTAGATGTTATGTATATGTGGCAAGTGATCAGCCGGATTGCATCAATCCCACCTTCTAAATTAAACTCGCGATGTCCAAAGAAATGTTTTTTAACAACTTTAACAACTGAAATTAACAACCCATAGCCAATTAGGACTTATTTTACCATTAAATATAAGGTCATTCATGTCATTCATTAAATTAATTCTCTTCTGTATATTCCACCATTGGCTGTAAATGGGATTATTGCAAACTGCAAACAAGGAATATCAGCAGTTCAGCCACAAAGTGTCAAACCACATAAAGTTCACTGATTGCTGAGGCACATAGTTTGTACAAGTGGCCAAGGCTCTGGTGACTCAGTAAGTGCAGAGCTCCAGATCTCCTCTGACATTAACATCAGCACAAAAACTGCGCACCAGGAGCTTAACGGTATGGATTTCCATGGCTGAACAGCTGGTGTAACTCTGTAAGTGGTCCAGTTCCTTCGTGTCCATTCTGGCAGATTGATCAGGATTTAAAATGATTGTAAGTTGAAACCCTGAACAGTTTTATGCACATGCAGAGTCTCATCTTCTCATAAAAGCATTAATAATTTATGAGTCTTCATGACTGTTTTCATGCTCAGATGTACAGATTTTAAAGAGTTCAAGAAATTAGCTTGAAGTTTCCATGATAATTTATGTCCTAAAAACCCAACTGCACAAATCTGCTTCATTACAGGAACCCTATCTTAATTAAATATATTGACAGTCACTTATATTAAATCCACACTAAGCTGGTTTTGAGGCAACGACAGGCTAAACCTGCTACACTGTGACCTACTTGTTGCTATTGTTTACCTTCTCCTCGATATTACAGAGAGCCATAAGGGGGCAGCGTGGGTCTAGAAGCACATCGTTTGGTGCAAGTCAAATAAATAATAAATATATATATTCACTTCCTGTTTTGTGGGATATTTCTGTTTGCAGGTGTGAACAGAAACCAGTCCTCCGATGGATCATGTAATTCAATATTATTGCGACTAGTGAGAAGGCTGATGTTCGTTTTGCTTTTGTTGTTGCTTCCATGCAAGAAGATATCCACATATGCCAACTTTATGACCATAAACACTTACTGTAACATTAATTCCCCCAGTCTATTGTTTCCCTCCCTGAAGCCGAAGTTAAATTACCTTGTAATGACACAATATGAGTTATAGAAGCTTGGTTATTCATAATGGGGGTGGTATTAGAGATCACCTCCGGCTGCTCCTCTGAATATTTAACAGCAAATTGATGAGGCTAAATTGTTCTGTTGTCGTCCTTGAATTGCAGCAGTTTTTTGTCAGCTCATAAACGCCACCTCATCAATCTGTCAAAACGCTAATTTAACATTCTGGCAGCTAAGAACAGCTTCAGCTATTACTGTATTTACTTTGTAAGTTTAACTTTAAGGTAAGGAGGCCAGTTGAAACCTGGCTGGAGTTCTGAAAGGTAATTTTCTGTTTGCCCTTGCAGCAGCACCTTATTCCCTTCAACCCAAGCCTCGAGTATTTTGTCTTTCACTTGAAGCTAATTCAGTTTCTTTGCTTCTCTAAGCTCTTTTTGCTCTGCTCCTCAACATCTAGTCTAATGGGATCTGCTGATTCTAGTGTTTCCCAGACAAGATAGGGGAAAAGAAAAAAAGCAGACTTTCACATCCCTTTAACACTGACCAGCAAACCATCTAATTCTTGCTTTTGCGTCCGTCAGCATTTTTTACCCTTAAATGATTACTGTAAGTACCTCAAACTACTGCCACTATTACACTTTAAAATCACTCTTAAATAGACAAAAAGTACTTTTGTGTAAATGATTACAAGAAGTAGGAAGTTTCTTAAAATTCTTGCCACTTTTGAGACTAAATAGGACAAAACGGTGCTGTTTCACTTCTTTAAATCGAAGTATTAATTGCTTTTGAAAATTTCCAGCCATGCAGGCAGCTGCAGGGCTTGCCACGCTCACCACTTTGGTTAGCATCTTTTAAATAGTGCAGCACTTAGTGTAGCACACAGTGTGAAGGAAGTTGCAGCTTCTGCGTTTATCAGGTCCACAATGAAAGGGCGTGTGGCGTGTGGCTTTGAAGCGAGCTGAATCGATATGCAGCCTTACCTTCAGCACAAAGCAGAAGTCAGTTGGAGCTTTGTATTTGCTCTTAAAGTCTTTGCCGTAGTAGACGTTTACGTTGTCGAACTGGACGAAGCAGACGAGGTCACGGGACGACTGAAAGGGAACAAAAGACGATTGTTCGGTTTGGGTTTTTTCTTTTTTGCCATTTACCTGTTTCTGTGCCAACTAAATTCAATATCTACCCTACAGATGCAGTAGCAGGGTATAATGTGATGCATAAATGGTTATTTGGGAGCAGGAGCTGCCAAAAGATCTGAGATATGTGGCATGTACACTGCAGGTATCAGAGGGGGAGTAATAACCCCAGTTATATCCTGCGGTGCATAACACAAAAGTGGGGTTAATAAAGCTGAAAGACTCTTAACAGTCCCTTGGAAAGATGAAAAAACTTGATATTACACTTCATTAGGGTTTCAGTTGACATAGCAAAAATATCTCTGTATCTGTGGGATTTTCATCTTTCACCACTCCTGTTCAGCATGTCTGAGGCCGGCTGAATCAGAGCATTAGCAGTTGGACGTGTGTTTTCTCTCTTGCATTCTCCTTTTGACTCCTGACCTTGGTCTTCCCTTTGGGCACATAATAAATTCCCGAGGCCCTCAGCTGGAAGAGCCGCTGCTTCCAGGACTTCTTTCCATCTTCTCTAAGATGCAGCACCCCCTCGAGATCAGGCACGATGATGGAAGTCCCGCAGAAGTTCTCCTGCAGAGATGAGGAGGGGATGAAAGGGTAAGTTACTAATAGGAAAAAGTCACCTTATGGATGATGTTACACCTATAGGTTGTATGTGAGTGTGTTTTACCTGTATTAATAACTCTTTGTCCTTATCTTTCATATCTCTGAGAGTTGTCTTATCCTTCTTCCACAGATAAAAGTTCTGCAGGAACAAAACAAAGTGCTTGAATTATTGCTTTAGGGACGGGCATGTTGGTTTATTGGTTAGGCCACCTCTTTGTAAAACAACTTAAACTGGACCTATTAGACTTATTTACAGCTCAGTTCTTTTCTTCTTGGAATCATATGAAGAAGGTTTGCATGAATAACAATTCAGAAAAAAGCTTATTTATCTCACTGGGCCTTGATGCAGCTTGTCGGTTCATCCTCTGTCTGAAACGAGCAGTTTTAGCTCCTCTACCTTCAAGGTTTTAAGGGTTAAGGAATTAAACTAAAGGATATCATTCTCTAAAAGAACAGAAGAAGTCATATAACCTTTAAAAAACAAAAAACATCAGGGTCTCAATCCCTTTTTCTCTGTATGAGTGAAATACTTTGACGTCATATCATAGTCCGAGCCAGTATGTTTTCATTGTGAGGAAAAGCCCAGAGGGAAAATCTATTTGGTAGTTCGTGTCAAAAGCTCAAATAGTAAATGAATAAGGACATACTGTATGAAAGAGATCTGTCTTTTGTTGGAAGACATGATGGAATACTTTAAAAACGAGAAAATGTTCGCTGGTTTTCCAACCCAGCTGTTTGCCTCTGCCAACAGACCGAATCCATTAAATACTGTAAGATATTAAAAGGTCTCATTGTATCACAAACATGCCAAGATCTCCTTTTTTTGCCTGAAGCTGTTTCGCTTGATATACTGCAGTGTGGACATAAATGTAAGAGGTCGTGCCGCACGGACGAAAAGACATTGCTTAATTGAGAAGGTGAAAACAACCAGACGGCGCAGAGCTGAAACAACGTGCAGATAGATTTGCACAAATTCAGTCCAAGAATAAGGAGCCACACCACATCTCACCCAATGGATGTGTGAGATCCCACACGAACGCTGCTTATTATCAGTGTTCATTTATAGAGGTTCATATAGTTTTATAAAAGAGAAACTATTGAAGTAGACCAACCTGTGGGTTTTTGAAAACCTCATATTTCTCTGGTCTCTCTTGGAAGAGTACTTTGTTCTCGCTGTCCCTTGTCCACGCTGAGAGTGGGTCCACAAGGTTCTCGTGGTCTTCAAACGCCCGTTCTGCCAAAAGAAAAGAATAGATGTATAACTTATTAGTCTGGCACATTCATAGTGAAATATTGCTGGAGAAGAGTCATTTTGATGTACTGTTTTTTTAATGAGATGACAGATTCTTCACATAGTTTAGCTTTTGAAATTCCACCATGCAAAGTCACGCCAGGGGAATGAAGAGGCTTGAACTGGAGAATATTAAGGTACCAAAGGGCCAGAGCGACTTTAAGCCAGACCTGAGTGAGTCTCTCAAGCGTATGACACACATATTGCTATTTATAGTCTCTATTCTGATATGTTATTTGTCTACTTCCTAAAAAACTGTAGTTCAATATCTTGTTACACATATGTCCACAGTATCAAGTATCAAGCTAAAGTAAAGAAAAAGAAACCTTCTAATTAAGTGTCTAAAAGCCGTGATTTTAATGCTGGAGCTTATCCATGTGGTGCTTCATCTTACTTAATTTTAGCTTTATTTAATATACCGGTATCACTAAAATTTATACCTGCTGTCACTGGACAACAGTGGAAATAAAGAATATTATTACCCTGTGAAATGTCAAGAAAGGCTCACATCTAAAATGATGTGATTGGATGACTGATGAGGACAAAAGTCCATTATTTTTTAAAAAATTGTATCGTGAGATTAGTATTTTTTTGCTTTGAACCTTCATCAGGATCCGTTTTAAATTCAACGGAAGGAAACAAGTAGTTCTCTTTTTGTTTCTAACACAGTCATCATTTGCAAAGCTAAAGCAGCCTGAGGTTCAAAGAGCAATACGTTTCTTTTCCTGCTCTGAAAAATTAAAAAAAACAAAAACAGCTTCTGTATTTTATTTTTTGCTAATATATTTAGCTATACATGCATAGCAGCCTCTGCAAGTTCCTCCTTGGTCTTCCCCATGCTTTTAGGAACTGTAGAGTAACCTCCCACTTTTGCATTTTAAAACTAAAATGACAGAAAGCAGTCCAAGGTCTTCAGAGCCGGAGGTGAAAAGCACGCTGAAGGAATTTATTTTTTATTCCCTTGTTCTCAGATGCTGGTCCTTTCATGCAACATGTGGTGGTTCTGAATGTCAGATATTATTAGCACATTTAAGTAAAGCACTATTTTTTCTATCTCTGCAGTAAATCCAGCTGATCTCTCTTCAATCAGCCATGAGATATAGTTTGGCTCAGCCACTTTGGAAGATTAAACTGTCTCCAGTTTACTTTCTCGGTGCACTATTGTTCAAACCAGAAAGCACGCCAGACTTTATCTTTGTGCCATGAAGCAAGTCAAAACAAATGCTTCGCCGCAGTAGATCACTCCATCGCGAAATCTTTAAATCAGCTGCACTTGCTTCAAAGTCAGTCGCACAGCTTTACAATTGTCTATTTCAAATGAGCTGAATTAACGGAGGACCCAATAAAATCCAACCTTCAGCATTTGCTGGCAGGACTTTAAATGGTACTAAACCTCCAAAACACATTAAGAGCTTTTTCCTTCTCCTCCTCCTTCTCCTCCTTTTTCCTCCTTTGCCCACCCACATGCCTGGTGCTGTAGATCTCCATCATATACTGGCCCTTTGAATGTAGTTTAGCCCTGGTCTCAAATTATGGGTTACCAGCTGAGGCAGAGGTAGGCATTAAATAAATTGCTGCCAGGGTTCCAGACTAGTTTGACTATTACAATCATTAAATGGATGGTGTGACTTTGCTTGCTGGAGTGAGTTATTAGGAGTAAAAGTCCCTTTGAACTGCATTAACCACATGGTGCTTTTCAGTAGTGTGCATGGCGAGCACATGGGTGAATGTATGACAGCGGAGATTTTCTGGAAAGCTGGTGTTGCTCGTTGAGCTCTGTGGGTGTTTATTGGGCATGATTTGCTTTGACGTTTTGCTGAAGAAGATTAAAGGTCAGCTGCAGTGTTAGTAATGTTCAAGGGTTTAAAAATGAATTAACTGTTTCCATTTTGGAGCTGTTTTTCTGTGCAGTTAGCCAAAGGTGACACAAAATCCCAAACACTCTTGTGCCTGTGAGTCAAATGGCGCACACAGAGGAATTCTTGCATGGCTGGCACACTATAGATAGCAGTCTGTGTGTCAGACGACTAATTTAAGCCAAGAACTATGATTTGGTTAGTGCTGACCAAAGGGAAAAACGCACGTCGGCTCTTATTTTTTGCACCAGCAGCACAGATATGTCATCTTTATCATGAGGTGCAAATAGAAGTGGGAATATAAATCAAAATGAAGGAAGAGGAATTTAACTTGAAATTGAGATTAAAAACATTACTAAACCCTGCAGTTCCTCTAATGGCCACTTGAGGCTTGCTTTAAAAGAAGAAGACACACATAAATCCCCCTCCCTGTACTCATAAAAAACTTTCTAGTTGATTCAGGGTGTCTGGAATATCTTTCCGAAGCCATGTCTCTCTCATTATCATGATGTAGTGTGCTGACAGCCAAAAAGCTAATGCTGAAGCTCAGAATGGAGAGGCTAAATCCAGTGGCTGACGTAATATGCCCAAATTTACAGTTGAAATGCATGCCTTGTATAAAAATCAAACAAACAACAACAAAAACTCTGTATTAACTGTACAAAGGCTTGACGTTTGCATTGTTTGCTTCAAATAAGAGGTTGGTGATAACATTAGCATAGCTGCTATCCACATGCTAGGTATCATTTCATCTAATTTGTTACTTTAAGAGCATTTGTGTATAATTATTTGAGAAATAATATGGCTTGTTGTGAATTTAATTTCCTCCATTCAAGAATTGTTTTTCAGAGTTGTTGAGAGTGATATTTTAGTACTTTATTACTTTCTCTATATGACACTTATAACTAAATTGCAGGTTCAGTCAAGCTAGTTAGCTTTAGCTGATACCTTTAGCACTCCACCTTCACTTGTAAATGTCATGACTGGTAGTTTAGCTCACTGGGTTTCCACATTTGTCTAATCTTCCCTGTTTTATCTAACAAAGGCAAAAATGTCCGAAAAATTATTTAAAAATTATTGTGAAAAAGACAATCTAGACAATCTAGTCTAAACCAATAGGTGATGTCACAGTGGTTTTGTCCATCTTTTATGTACAGTATGATATATATATGAGAGTGCTTTGTTGATTTATTCCATCCGTACCAAGAGTAAAGTCTTAGTTGAAGATTTTATTTTTATTTTACATGTATTATACCCTTTAACAGACACATTCTTTGATAGGAAAACGTTTTTAAAACAAGTGTTATGAAAAAAACCTAATGATATATATCCCAATCTGATAAAGTTTATTATTCTGTACCATTGTCCTCTCATGTTGTCAGAAACGTGTATTTATCCTCTGTTGAAAACAGTCATTAACAATTTATGATTTTTCTGTTTCTGAGTAATATTTTCTACACACCACAGTCCCCAGCAAAATAATATATTATTAAAGTTATATAATCATGATGAATGTCTAAAGATGTAAACTGCAATGGATTAACATGTTCTTATTCTTCATCTTCAAATTTAAAATAAGAAATTGAATAATTCAACGCTTAGCCATTAATTTTGTGCGTCACAACAGCATATAAAATTTCTTTGAAGCAAAATAATAACGACTCATATTTTATTGCTCACAAAAGTTAATGGTTTTACCACCAGTATTTGATTAAAACTGCTTCAGGATGAAATAAAACAAATCTCTGTGTATGATATAGAAAAATGGCTATTTAAAAACACCAATTATCTCTGTTAAAATCTGATAAAGTGGTAAGAAAACACAAAAAGCAGATGGTACCGCCAATGGAGGTGCAGCCCAGCAGCCGAAGTAAATATAGCACAGACAGCTCAGACGGAGGCCTGAGATCATAAGGCTTCTATTTCCGCATGACAGGGAGGATGACTGACAGTGTCCGATACAGCAAATTAAACCCACCTGTCTACACTCCTCGTGTGAGTGTAAGCAAGAGAGCGACAGAGAATATAAATATAAAGGAGAGGAGGAGGGCAAGAAAGAGATGGATGGGAGTAAGATCAGTGTTTCATTGTGAGCTCGGTGCAGTTTGGCTGCCACCGTGCCAATAAAAACACAGTCCATCATCTCGACCAGGATGAAATATCCCACCTTGTACAGTGAGTGTATATTTTTGTGTGTGAGTGTGTTTGAGACAGTTTGACAGTTCATATAAAAACACACTGAAGTCTGGCGTTGTTAACACAGTAATATACCACCACTGTGTTTTTCTGGTTTTCTTGATATATTTGCTGCTCAGCTATTGCTTATTGCCGCGGCGTTTCTGCACTAAATTACCCAGGTGTCACTTGTCGGTGAAGCGGTGTCAGCACAACTTTGACATCTTTCTCTGTATTTTCTGCCAATGTCATTTAGGTAGTTACTCATTCGTGCGATCAAGTTCTTTGATTTATTCCAAACTGCTCCTCGAATCGCAAACGTCTTTTTCTTTGCACTGAAAGATTTCTTATTTTCCCCTGAAAACACTTAACCTGTCTGCGGGTTTTTAAAACGGCAAATATCTTATGAAATAACTACATATTGAATCATAGTGCAATGGTGCCTTAAAATCATTGGCCATAAAGGTTCCATCAACACTGCGGCTGCATTTCCCATCAGACTCACTGCAGCATTTTTAAAGGTACATATAGTATATATTTCTACTAACGGACACTGTGTCACTTACCACAGCTATGCTGATGACACACAGCTTTATACAGTACCGTCTCCTAGAAATATGTGACCGAGCTATTCTGCATATAGTGCCTGTAACTTCTGTTCAGTTCAACTTAGACTTACCATTAATTAACAGTGACTGAGATTTGAACTTCAGACTCCTTACAGGGTTCCTTCCTTTCTGACGCTTGTAATAACCAAAATTTACAAAACTGACATAACTTTTCAGTCATTATGAATAAAAATCAGTGACTTGGCCCATAAACTCATTCAGAGAACATTTTAAAGGTCAAGACAAAGAGTCATCTATAGAGTTTTTTGGTGTGACATTATGCTCACATTGATCAAGAACTGTCTCCTGTATTGACCATGATACAACCACCAGTCTGTTACCCCTGACCAGTTAGTGAGTGGCTGTTGGAGGTTACTGGCTGATAAAATTGGTCACTAAAAACCTCCTCATGATTGCTATAGTTGCCATGGCTGTCCATAGTTTGCATGTAAGACACTGACTTGTCGAGCAGTAGTAAAATAAAAATTCAAAAAAAGTGTAACAGAAACCAGAAATGGAGAATCACCTTCAAGATAAAAGCTAAACTGTCAACACATTTCAAATTGCACGACGGTTTCTGTTTCTGGTTCACTAATGCTCAGCGGTTACTTAGCAAGTGTTTCCATGGTGTCTTGATGCAACCACAGCAATTTGTTACTGACCAAACCAGTCACGAGCATTTTTTGTCAAACGGTCAGGGAATATGTATCTTTTTCTAGCAACCGATGGTTGTCAGATAATTTCAGACCGGTCATCAGACTAAGTCATTTGACCCTAAAAGAAGTTAACACCATCAACATATCACTGTATAGCATCTACTCTATGGTAGCTTACATGCTATATTATGGTAACTCACCAAGCTGCAGTTCTGGGTTGGTCTCACATATGCTCCAGTTCACATTGCAGTCACAATGAGACTTCTCAAACATGTTGTCCAGAACTTCCCTGACATTCTGTCGCTCATCAACCATCAGCGTCTTGGAGCTGCCATCATTCATTAGTACCTTCACCACCAACTGTCAAACAGAAAAACACAGCTTTTTTTTTTTTTTTTACCACACAAGCACAAAAAATATCATTCCAGTATATAAAAGTGATGTTTTCTGGTGTTCTTGCACAACTTTAGATTTTAAAAATTCTATTTTTATGGCAAACTGGATTAGCTTACCTTAGCTTGCCAAAGAAAAAAACTCGCAAAAGAGTTAAAGCTCATTTTTACTGTATACTTCTTGTAATCTTTGGACAAACAAGCACATTCTTCGTCTTGTGTACAGAACTGCATTCACAGTATTCATAGAAAGCCATTTACAGTATAGATTAGCATTAACTAGATTTAGCCTGCATCTTTTAATCTAACTCCCAGCAAGAAACAGAGCAAAAGGTTTAAGTTTAAGGTTTTCAACATGTTGGACAGCAGCAGGTGTAAGACATTAAATCCAGCCTTTATGCACATGCAGCTTGTTTGTTTGCCAGTTTAATTACAGGGTATGCACAGTAAATGGATGTTTCTGTCTCCTAACGTTAGCTTTACTGGAAGACTTCGAGCATCAGCACTTCTGTCTTCTGATTCGAGCTTTGCTGTAATTTCTTCTTCATTGTCTTTTTGCAGTCTTAGCACCTCACTCAGAGTGTTGGATGAGATTAATTTTGCCCCAGAGCAAAGCATTTTTTCCCCCTGCAGGCTCATGTGGTTTCACAATTCCTCTCATCTGGTAAGAAATCCTGCTTTGGAAAAGCTGAGGAGTTTCACCGCACTAAGGTCAGCCAGTTGCTTGCTTTTTGTCATAAAAATGGGGGTTTCAGAGATGTTATCACAAGAGGATTTAGAGCTTCAGGTCACAAGTCACTCAGTTTCACCCTCCCTTGAAAAACAGTCGGGTTTTGACATGTGGTTGAATGAACTATCGCTGGAAATTTAATTTTCCTCCTAGCACTTCCTCTCCCCAAGATGCTATCTTATAAAAAAATATCCCCAAACATGCTAAGAAACCAGTGGGCTTATCTGAAACTTGTGGTCCTTTGACCACTTTCTGCTGAAATTCCTGGAAGTGCACCTGGCACTTCTGTATCTCTTCTATGAACCCAGAGACACACATCCATATGAAAGTGGCCTGTGTTTCCTCAGCTTCCACACGCACACATGGCTTTTTAGAAAAAGTTCCTTTTTAGTTTTCACTTCTAAGAATTTGTAACTACCATCTTAACAGGGAACTAGGTCACTGCGAAGAGCCAAATCACGAGTAAAAGAGTAAAACTTGGCAGTCGTATCAGTCACAGTCATCTATGATAAAAGAATGGCATGCCATCTGCGTGAAACTAGTTTGGTTTTGTGTAAAAATTGCTGCTCTGGAAGTGTAGCTTTGCATGCAAGAACACATGTCTGAGCTTTTGAATGCTGCTTTGAAGATGAGAAAGTGTCCGCATATCACCCCCAAACAGGAAACCACACTGTCCTGCGGGATGTTGACTGGATGAAAGTAACCATCCATTACTGTGATTGATGGCTCTTCCAAAAGAGAAAAAAGGAAAGGAAACCCATGCTATGTTTGACCATTAACTCTTTTACAGTAATGTTCAGGTAGCTGTAATTCTATACGTCTCTACTCTTGCCAGTGGACGTCAGCTCAGAGGGCAAAACAAGAAGTTGGTGTTTGCTTGTCTTACCTTTTTAACTTTAGCTTCCTTTAGTTTCTCAAGAGCGAGTTTGATTTTGTCTGCCTTCATCTGCGCCTCGATCTCCTCCTGAATAAGATGTGCACAGGGATGAGATGGTACATGGTCGTCAACTTATTTTATTTTATTTTATTTTTTTAGAAAAGTACAATGTAAGCACCAAAAAGAAAATTAACAAACTTCACAATCATAAAGAAAATGTGTTAATTCACTTTTTAACAGACTGACGACCTATTTAGGGTGTATCCTGCTATAATCTCGTATTTGTTCGACAATATACAATTTCAAAGGAAAACTGTTTTTAATTTAAAATAAAGGTTGCCAAAAATTCCTTTCTTATCATATAAAGTGAGTCACAACAAAAAATATTGCAGTTTTGTAACAAAAAAAAGAAAAGAAAAAGAAAAAAAGAAAGCATGAGACATCTCTGTGAGTCATTTTTAAATTTTTAACGGGGCTAATGATGAGGAGGGGGATATTGTACATCAAAGGTGTAAAACACAAAGTTCCCAGCAGACAACTCTTACTTAATTGCATTATGTAGTATTACTCCATATAATGACACTCTATGGGGTGTTCTGAGGTTAACAACATGTGTAGGTTAATGAGATTACTGCAGTTCACTTGAACTAGGAGCAACCTCAGTGACGCACTCTCAAGGTGTGATTCAATGTGAAAATGACCCACTAGATCATTTATGAATACTGTTATGACTTATAGCTCATTTTACTGTAAGGCAGAACGTAACATCTGTGCGAATAAGAGCATGTAAAGTATATCTTCACCTTTAAATGAAGCAAAGCTCAACACTAGTACACCAGTACCACCACTGGAAGCTCAGAAAATGGAGCTTTCTATTATTATCTACTGCTGTAAAACTGTTTACTTTAACAAAACCATAATCTCTTCCAAACACTAGTCAAGTGTTTGGGGGCTGAGCCTATCATCCCACCTAGGTCCTACTTTCAAGTGGAACCACTCCTATGTGTAGCCTCAGGTGTGTTTACATGTGTGGATTCAGGCCTTAGAAACAATACACAACGTGATTGTTTGGTTAGAGACCTTTGTGACTCATTAGTGACCGACTCAAAGTCTTTTTCCATAGAACCAGTTCCAGTCAGCTCTATAGCTCTCATCATTATACATCATTTAGGAGGTTTATGTTGCATAAAGCTGTATACAGATCCAATGATTAGGGTTAACTTTTTCTGGCTGCTGTTTGTGGCTTCATATTTCACTGTGCAAAGACAGTCGTATCTGTGTCAAAAAGAAAGTAATGACACGTACTTCTAGTTTACAGAAAGGGTCCCAAGGGCGAGTCAGAAGATCAAACTCTAGCAAGTCTATCTCTGTGATGTAGCACTTCAACATTTTTGAAGAGGTGTAATGTCTTGTTTTCACTTCATCCCCTCCTGTGTGGGTGTTGAAATCTCCATGCAAGACTTCCATCTCGGACATTAAATCCTACCTGCTAGATCTCAATTAACTTGGGTTACTGTTTTCTCCAGATGCAATCACCCGTGAAAATCCTGACTGCAACTTTAATGAACTCGTCCACGTCTACCTTACAGTGACGCACTCGCTGCCTCAGCACAGCTGGTGTTTTTACCTCAGACAGATGAGGTAACAACCTCTGCTAAAGCAATAAGCTCCCGTCTACCTCCCCCCCCCCCTCCCCACCTCCAAAACTGTCACATCTTACCTCCCTTACTCCAAGCCCAACCTTTGCTATCGATCCTGTTACACTTTTCTCATTGCCGTATGTGTTTGATCTGTTCCAGACAGACCCTCGGCTGTTTCGCCTCACACGTCTCTGTAACTGTAACAGATGCCTCCATCCAGGAACGACTCTGCTATGATCTCACCGTTAAGAGCAATACCACTCTTCCAGGTTTCACAAAAACATACAAAACTCATCTTAAATTTATGTGCTGGAAACTGGTGATGTTTTTGTTGTAAAACTGTCTTGTCACGCATGGCTTATAAAGCATTTACTCATGGTAAACCAAGACATGCGCAAATAAAAGAAAGATTGTGACGTTGTTGATTCGTTCTACCAGGAGCTCAACAAACGGTTCTTCCTTCTGACCTGTGGCACTGCCCTCGAAACTAGCTCTCTCAACCCTTGATTAATGCTCTGGTTTAAACTTGCAGAATTGCTGCATGTGGGCTCACTCACCGTTGTGGGCTTTGCACCAGAAGGAGGTGGAGGTGCTAAAGAGGAGGCAGCAGAAGGGACAGGAGTGCTAACATTGCTGCTTCTGCTTCCTGCAGATGACGGTGAAATGTGCGATGGGGCAGGTTCGATGCTCAGGCCCTTGGGCGGTGGTGGGAAGTCTGGTTGAGACGCTGACGGTGCCTTCAAGCATTCTATCTCTGTTGCCAATTTCTCTTCCGTTGCATTGAGGTCAGCCATCAAATCGGCCATGAGTGCGTCCAAGTCATTGCCCTCCAGTTCATGAAGGGACTCTGGTGAAGCAGAAACATTTTGTCAGGAAGTAACTCAATAGAGAATATTGTTGGATAGAATTTCCTTTTGTTCCTTTTGTCAAAGTAATTTGCCTTTTTCCCCTAATTATGAAGAACTTTCCTTTTTTGAACAAGTTCCCCTTTCAGTTATGTTTTATTAAACAAAGTCAATGAAAGGAGTTCTTTCATTTTATTCCTCATTCATGTTCCCAATGTTGCTCCACTGAGGAATCAAGTTTCAGAATTCAGTAGAGGAAGCAACAGTTTCGTCTGCATGCAAATTTTAGTTTTGCTTTTTGTAGGCTGTCCTGTATTTAGATTCCTCAAAGCATTATTAAGTTAACACATTTATAAAGAAAAGTAACTGTATGTTATAGACCAGTGAAAAATAATTTGCCTTTGCTGATTTGGAGCGAGTGCAACCAGGATTACTTTATTTTGGCTTAAAGTTACTTCTATGAAAAGAGTCCAGCTCTGAGGCCATTCTCACTTAACTAATGTGTGTGACTGTGGCTTTTCAAGGTAAGGGTTGCAGCTCTGGAGAACTGCTCATCACAGGAAACCAAAGACAATAAATAAATCTTACTATAATAATTGTATTGTTAGTAATTGAGTGTTGAACTCTGTATGACCATTTATTATTTATGTATCTCCCCCTAATAACTAGGCCAGTCTGCATAAACATCATCCCACACAGAGCAATTATAGCATCTAGTCTGATGTTGCGTTTACAATTACAATTGCATTAACGGTCGCTAAAGTTTGCATTCGAGACAGAATTTTGTTCGACTCACTGCTAACTACAGATACATAGAATTTGAAAAATATTTTTTGAAAAATAATGGCATGTACTTATTCTACTATCTTTGTGGGATCATGTGAGGATCAAACTGATAACATATCAAAATTTCTTTGACCAACCCCCTTTTTTTCTGAGTATTTTTTACACCTCTGCCTAAGGATTAAAGCATTTCAGGAGGCCCCTGACCCCTTATCTTATCTAATCTTGTCTTGTCTTGTCTTATCTTAATATAGAAATATGTTAAGGTTAAATTAAAAATTTTGCACATTGTTTTGATGGTTAAATTTGTAGCCAAATACATATGTGTGTTGATGGTGAGATTGAACCCTACACACAGAGTGGAGCAGGCAACTTTTAGCAACCCTTTAGCGCAAATGTGAAAGCACCTTATTTAATCTACCTCTCACTCTGCGTTGCACGTACTCTGGTCCCCAGTAATACATTTGCTAAGTTTAAAGTGGATGGCATTAACAGTTTGCACTCGTGCATTTGGGCACAGCCTTACTGAGCTGCAAGAGCGCATGTAGATTATAGTCTTTTATAAAACATAGCCATTTGTTGTGATTGATAGTTTATTTATATCAAGGACATTTTCCATTTGCAAAGTCCTTCAAGGCAGGCATTTGTTATAAAGTGCTGCACAGCCTATCAACTCACTCTAACAAGATTTAATGGCATTTACAATGAACGAAGAAAAAGGGAAAGTTAAATGCTAACACCAGCTGATATTGTGACCTTGTTCTAACATTATTGCAGCTTTTTTTTTTTTTAGCTTATTAAAGCTAGAGGCAAACAGTGAGTAATTAGACTTTAATCTGTGCCCTCAGTTGCCAGGAAGTGCACCTTTTCTATTTTTTATTTTGTGTATTTCCATGCTACTTCTTGTTAATTTGAGCAAGCACACGACACATCCCACCCTTGCACAACTCGGGTGTTGACACTGCACAAAAGCTCAACGCCCAGCTCTTTGTAGTGTTTCTACACATAATGTCAAAATGTGAAGTCACCATTCAGGTCAGTGAAGCCGATGGAGTAGTTGACTTCCTTCTTTGTGTTGGAGAGAGCTTCAGGGGGCACCGTTTCCTCTCCGAGACTCTGAGACAAAGAATGAAGAAAGCAGTGTAGTTGTAAGAACGCAAATACAATTTCTGCACAGCCAAAATACTTCCCCACCCCCCCCCCCACCGCAGAGGAGCACACTTTCATGTTTGAGCGCTCTGAAACCAAACTGTTCTAAAGCATTATGTCAGAGGACAGAGTTGTATTTTTTTTCTTTTGGGGGGCAAGAGTGAGAGTGTACCCACTGCATGAACAACATGACACCCCATCTTGGAAGAACTGAGATGGAAAACATTAAAGTGATCAATGGGGTTTTTTACTAAGAGGGAGAAAAAAAAGGCGTAATCTTTACTCAGTTGGGTTTTGCCATTTAACCCACCCTTCCAGAAAAGGGTGGTATTTATGGTTCTTACATGACCACAAAGTGAGTTTCGTCTCAGTCACGAACATCTCAGTTAAGGATGGTGGGTTTTTGTTACTTTGTCATCTTCTCTGAAGAAGAAAAGTATCTCTAAGTCCTTAGGCGAGATAATTAATCACGGGCAGCTTGAACAAAAAAATGTATTTTTGTCTATGTGCTGCATGAACATTGAGATTTATGCCTTTCATTAACAGAAAATATGGTAGTGGCACAAGCTCCTCTGCTACTTTATATTGGTATCATATTAAATCCTGTCATGTTTAATACATTCTATACAACATAATTTAAATATATTTAAATTTAAATGGAGAAAAAGAGATGAAAACGTGACACCCGCTTATTTCAGATATTGGAAACTGGAGGAAAAAAGAAGCAGAAAAATGTATCTTCAGGGTGCGCCTGGGTACGCGTCATCCACTCATTCTTTCCTCTTTCAGTTCTTGGTTTTGTCTTTGTTTTATTTTGTCGTCACAGCTACAACTTGTCTATTTTGTAAATTGCTATACACACCAGAACGGACAGGAGCTATCACATTATTCATCCACTGAAAATTACCTACATATTCAATGTTTGTGCTTCGAAAAGATGGCTCTAAGGGTATTTTGTGCTATAAAGCAACAAGAATAGAATAAGTATATATAAACATATATAAGCAAACAATGGCTGGTAAGTCACCTGGGTGAGGAGGTCCATCTCCCCCAGCATGGCGCTGAACATGGCGTCAATGTCGTCCATCTGGTGAAAGAATCAATAGAATAATCAGATATAGAAATTATCATTATTTCCAATGTGAAAAAATATAATATTTATAATATGTATTAATGAGCTGCACTGAATAATGAAGATGAAACAGACGGTATGTCCATTTGCATGGTTAAAGGCAAGTGCAGGCAGTGAGTGCTGATACAGTGCTGCTACTTTGCTGTGAAGTATTTGCAGATGTAAAACGTTTCCCCAGGTTACGCTATATTGCGAAACATGTCCAACCCAGACTTGAAGGAACAAAGTGTGTATGCATAACTGCAGGCAGTCATTATTTGCCATAACATGTTGTCTCTTGTTGGAGCAAGTGAGTGAAGCAGCGAGTAAATATTATGTTGCCTTTTCTGTCATATTCAGAGTTGACTTTTTTATGCTGTGTCCTTTAGTAATCTGGATTTTGAAATCATGCTTCGTGTTGTATGATGAGTGTTTGTTTGAATCATTATACGAAGAAGAAGAAAAAACTGCATGCAACATTATGATGCCTAAGGAAAGTGGAAGAGCATAAAGTATGCAAGCTTCCACAATGTGCTTAGCTCGAAATTGCTCTTAACTGCTGATCAAGTTTCAAAATGGACTCATACATCAGGCTGGTACAGATTTATATACATCCCCCATTGTGGATGGATGAAGCGAAATGTCAGGATAATGAAGGTTATGTTTTTCATTTTAAGCAGAGTAACAGCCCGAGGAGCCACCGTGGTCACTGCGCCTTTTTTGAAAACCACTCCGAAAGCCTCGCTTGAGATTTACATTCGTAATTATGCACAGTAGGCCGTCTCCCCTGCACGTATTATTTGAAGCCTCTCTTCTCAAAGCAAATGTTATGATGGTCTGGAATGTGCAGTCAAAACAGAGTCCCTGTTTTCATATGCTGGTACGTGAGTGGTACCACAGAAACACTGAAGGTGTCAGTGGGAGTTCATCCAGTTAAAGTGGTGCTAATGGTAGCTTACTTTATATTGCTTACATGTGGGCTCTCCTAATTCTTCTGCTTCTAGTATAGCATGTTTCTGATAATGACCACTGTACTGCAAATGAAGTGCAGCCGATAAATCAATGAATTATAGAACCATCTTTTCTAATCTAATAACTTTATGACTTTATCAGTCTCTCATTAATAAAGATGCAACTTTGGCCCACTCTTCTTTACATCAATGCTTCAGTTCTTTGAGTTTGAAGACACTCATTTATGCACCGCTCTCTTAAGATCTCGCATTTCCATCGACTTGAGGTCTGGACTTTGACTGGGTCTTTGCAACACCTTGATTCTTTTCTTTTGCAGCCATTCTGTTGTAGATTTGGTGCTGTGCTCTGGATCTTTGTCCTATTTCAAGGCAAAATTCGAGCCAAGCTTCATGTGTCAGACAGATGGCCTCACACACTCGATCATATTTCTGTGTACAGAGTGGTTTGTTCAGATGCAAATTTTCTAAACTAAACAGTGCTGCCATGCTGTTTTTAAATAGAACAGGCTTTCTCCTGGAAACCCATGCAAACAAGTCTTCTGCTAACTTATGCTAACTGACATGCTAACTGAGGTAGAGTTTGAGGTGTAGCTCTTTTTGGAGTTTCTCTGAGTACTGCATGATCTGACCTCACGGTGATGGTTTCCTGGGAAGATTATTCAAATGATCCCCTTGTGAATAATCTTTCTCACTGTAGATTGACGGACTTCAGAGTGTGTGGAAACGGCCTTGTAACCTTTCACAGACTAAAGGACAATTAAACAACTGCTTCTTTAAGATGACCGTTGATGTCTTTTTTCCCTTGGCATTGCATTAACACAAACCTGAAGAGTCCAGATCTGCTTTTGTAGACGTGCTCACACTTGCTCATGATCAGTTAATCAAATGCATTTGGTTAGCAGCACCTGGCTGCTACTTCTTAAGAGGATAGTGGTAGTGGCCTACTTTTCACATGACTGCAAATATATTATTACTAAAGTCTTGTTAACATAAGGTATGAGTGGGTAACTGCTGAAGCTGTCACTACTAAATTAATTCATTAGAGGAGTTTCATGACCAGTAAACCATCCGGATTCACTGGTTCCACCTTCTCACCTTCTACTGACCTGAATGCTACAAAATAACAAGTAAACATTTGCTTGTGCCTGGTTGTATTACCAGAAAGACTGCATTAAAATTAATCACCGATTTCCATGACTTTTACTACGTATCTACTGAAGAGATTGAAGGGAAAGATATAAATATTCTTGTTTAACATGCAGACTATGCAGTTATTAATGAATTAGAATGAGTCTGAATCTTTAGTACATTTAGCACCATCATCAGGTCAAAAGATCTCACTGGTCAGAACTTGTACATTTGTGAAACAATATAAAAGAAGAATATGACACTCAGCTGCAGTTAATGCTTTCAGCCAGATCTTATCCTTCTATCATTCTGAGATAGAGTGACGATGACAAACACATCCAGCTTATCTAAACATCTCAATGTGAGTCAATGTGAAAAAAACAGCTCCACTTTGCATAATGTTTTATGCAGATTATTCAATATTGTAATCTGACGTCACAACAATGTCAGCATGGCGCAGCACAGTTACTGAGTAACACCTGATTCACTGTTAATATGTTCAAAGTAAAAGCAATAAAATAAGTGCGACCTTTTTTTAAAAACAACACTTTTTTAATCAAGACATTTTACCAGCTAACCCGAGTGTTGCTGGCTTACTCATTTTGACGGACTGTGATTAAACTGCATGAATATAAGCTTCGGTTTGCCTCAGGTCAGTTATAAATTGCTGGGGTTAGTCTCAAGTTTGGTGTGGTTAAACTGATTAAGAAACCGATGCGCTGTACTCACTGTGTCTAAGCCACACCTCATATTGCAAGAATGCTTAGCATCAAAGAGCTACCCTATTATTGTGTTTTTTCAGCCTCTGTATGAGTCTTTAGAGGGTGACTAAGCATGACAACGTGTATGAGTCTGTTATGTAATGCATTTTCTTCTTATTTCTGACTGGTTTTGTGAATTAAGCACTAATTAAAAGCGTTTCACTGGGTGTGCAAGAGGAAGGGTGGGGGTAGCTGCAACCTCTTTTTTTAAATCAGCCCTAATCTAATTGGTTTAACTCATGCAGTGAGATTCTCTGCACAGATGTTTGCATTGCTATCTTCTAGTCTTTATTTTTTTCTCTGCTGCGTGGTAGCGTCCATTAGAGAGGAAAATATTGGGCGATGCTGCAGAGTTTAACTCCCTGCTTTCACTCGTCACAGAGTCTGGAATGTGTTTAATGACATTTAGATCCAACATGAAAAAAATAAATTGCTGGAATTTAATTAAAAGACACAGGGGTACATCTCTCATTGACACTGTGTAGGAGACAAGAGTGACTGATTGTGTTCCAGGAAAGAGTTTATACAGGATCAATACTGTTTCAAACATCTAACAGATGCTGCGTGTTGGAAGCTCACAAGAAACTGTTAATCTTCTGGTGTCATATATCAAATCGCACGGTTCATAAACTGAAACGCCTCTGCGCACTGATAGAATTTGTTTGTGCACCATAATTTCCATGTGACGTACATATGTGGGGCTCACCGCTATAGCACGTGAGCGCAATCCTCCACCTTTTACACAAACGGTTTACCCCCAGGAGGAAGTGGTAACTGGTAAACTTCCTGGAACTTGCAATGTTGAAATGGTATCGGAAATGGTGACACAAGCAGCTGCCTGCAAATTTCATGGTACTGCTTCCTCAGTTCTCATTATGTCACTTTTTTTCACCTATACGTGGTCGGCGTGAGACGTTTCGAGTAAAAGAACGCACCATCTCTGAACGTCTGGTGCTACTTTTTGTTAGTAGTTTTAAAGTCACTGGAAGAGAAGTTTAGTCAGTCAATCAGATTTTGCTGAGAGGCTGTGTTTTGACGCCAAATGCATGAAATGAACCGCTCCCAGATTAGCGAGGAGAAGTGAGAAGCGGCAGGAACAGACCATGAAAACAAGACGGCTTCCGCTGGTGAAAACAAATCGACCCAATTTTAACACACTCCCTCCTCAGTGTCTTAGACGTGTGCATTAGTGGAGTGATATCTCAGACACAATGTGAAGAATGGACTTTTTCTGGGCTATTTGTAGGTGTGATCCTGCAGCTGATACACAGATAAAGGTGTTAACCTCAGAGTCATTGCAGCACCACTAGTGTGATTATGGGTGGACTAATTAGTTTTACTCAAATGTGACCTTAAGGATGGGGGATTCTGAAGCTTGAAGGTATCCTAGATTTGGTCAAAGATGACCAAATCCACCTTTGAAATTTTACTTTTTTTTTGAGAGAAACTAATGAATATAATGTACTCTAACTTTTCAAGCTTTAGGGGATGAGTTTGGTGTACTTTGGCAGAGCTTACCTAGTTATAGTAGCTGTTTGTGAATTTGAAAACAAGCAATTTGTCAAACACAATGTTGACAGGTTGTGAAATATACCCAACTTCAGCATCTACTTTACTATAAATGGAAACATAATGAATAAAGTTAGTGTTGCATTAAATTAAATGAGGGTTTAAAACATAACATTTTGCAACCAGAGGAGTCGCCCCCTGGTGGCTACTAGAACAAATGCGTTTTAGATCTGGAAGCTACACTGATTATTTCTACAATCTGTGGAGTTGTATAAATTGGCTGTTCACAGAAAACACAATAAATCCTACATTTGACCAAATAGTCAATAATACCTCACAAGGAAACGGCCATGATTAAAGCACCGTTTAAAATCAGACTTTTAAAGGATTCTTAAAGAAATCTGGCCAAAGATTTTATCATCAGTAACCGGAAAAAATTGCAAACTTGAAAGCTGAAGACCAGAACAGCTAAACTATTCAAAGTCACCCCAGTGTCCCTTTTATGAATGAGTAATAGCTCTACAAAGAAACCAAACTAATAACACCAGGAATTTTTCCTCTGCAAGCTCTGTAGCTTTATGTGCCTTTCAATATATCAGTTTACCGCAACAGAGTTCATGTTTGTGAACTTCTAGTCACATTTTCACACTTTCAATTCACAAAACTGTGCCACTGTCTCTTCACACTTTTCACTATTTTATTGTCAGACAAAAGGCATTTGTGACCTATCGGCGTTCTTAAATGTTATTGTTGGGCGACAAATGAGCGCATTGTGAAAAGCGGCAACTGTACTGTTGTACTTTTTATAATAAAAAACAGCAAATCTAAAAGCACCTCATAGCTTATAGCCTCTAGAACACCCCCTCCCCCAATAATCTCAAATACATGTCTCAGCCTTTTACATGCCACACATATGTAGCTCCAGGGTAGAAAATCAAAAGCAGACATCAACTCCAGTGTTTACCATAACATACAGAAACTCTCCCTCGTATGATCGGATCATATTTCTGTGCTAGGCTCTTAAGCAGATGTGTTTACAAGACTTGATGTGCTCTTTTTGCAAAGTAGGCAAATTAGAGGTTGAGCAGCAGGCACAAACCACTGAAGAGTATGAAAATGAATCAGAACCCTAATGTTTGCTGAAGCAGGTTTCAAATCAGACTCAAACCTACTGCACTCAGTACCCTTAATAAAATTTCTTGCTTAACATCTCTTAGAAAAAGCAAACACCCCCTCGACCAAAAGCCTTTTAATCCATCGCTCTGAAAGCAATGCGTTCAGTTAAACTCATAACAAATTCACTTCATATTTTTGTGACATGATTTAAAACCAAAAATGCCACAAGCCAAATATACAAAATGTTCCCGTCATCAACAACAAACTGACAGCACTATTAACTTTAATATAAGAGGCCGGCCCTATTAGTTTCATGTGGTTATTGAGTCATGCAGCACTATGAGACGATAGCGGGGTCCACCCAGTTGGAAAGATATGAACTTACATTCTTTTTACCAAATTAAAACATGGTAAAAAAAAATCTTCTAAAAAAGAGTTTTCTTTAATTTCTCGTACTATTAAATTTAAAACCTTTTGAGAGTTTTTATCAGAGCGCGCTGTAACTCACAAAGTTTGACAGGATGTCTAAGATTCTCATCTACAACATATCTGTACATAACGTCCTCAAGCTAAATTATTCTGCTGTAGCTGAATATACATATATTACAAACAAATCTCTCATTTGTTTTTTATTTTGTTTTGTTTTTCAGCACAACAGCCACCACAATCCTCACTTGTAATGTGCTCAGACATCAACGAACAATGTTCTCGCTCTGCGTTCAGAGGAAAGCAGCTTCGGTTGTTACCGTTATATCCAAAGGCACAACATCCAAACAGAGATGAAACTCACCTTTTTAAAATGTGTTAATCCTTTGCTTCGCCACTAAGTTTCAAGATAACAGCTTCATGGACATCAGCTCCACTTCGAAAAACGATTCCCTAATTAAGCTCGACACCAAAAATTAAAGTCATATGCAGGCAGATTTTGGGTGTGCGAGCAGATTGAAGATTGCATTTGTCTGACTGTTGGCTTCTTCCTGCTTAACGCGGAAGTTCAGGTCTAGACCTGTCATTGCATTCCTGCTACAGAGTTCAGCACTTTCACAACACTCTTGTCTGGGCAGCGTTGATCCATCCTCTCCTTAACAGTGCTCCTTATCTGCACTGTACTGTAACTGTGCCAACGGGGACAGAGAGGGAGAAATCATAAATGTGTTGTGGCTTCTCACAAAGACTTCGAGGGTGACTGACAGCCACTCGAGCAGATTGGGACGTTTTTTTTTTTTTTATTGAAAGAAAAAAGAAATGCCTCAGTTGGATCGAGAGAAAGGCTGAATCAGCGGGAGGAATGTGACGGGTCTTGGTTAATAATTCACCTCGCTGAAACTGATTTACAGCAAGTCTGTAGACAGGAGTGGCACGCTGTAGTGGTGAAAGACACTTCAGCTGGGCTTTACTTCTCTAAATTCTTGTTAGAAAATACAGTCTCCTAAATGAAGTGCATTATTTGCTGTACAACCTCTAACATACCTCCTAAATGTAAGCAGAGTGCTCTAGAATATATTAATTAACATGAAATCTTAGCTTTTATTGTTAAAATCAGGAAGAATTGTCTTAGGGTAATGGTGTGGTGCAACAAAGTCGGTTATCTTTAGGAGGAACCAGGGAGAGTTAAACTGTCAAACTATGAATAGCCTCTGGCTCTGTTATCTGACCGTGCAGACACAGATAGCTGTATTTATTTGCATTTCTCCTTGAGTCATCTTGGGAGGCCAAAAACAAGATTTCTGATCTCTTTTTTTATCCTCTTTCCACCTTAAAAGGAATTCACATACAATATAAAAAAAAATGAATTCAAAATTATGCCTAACAGAACAGATTATCTTGATCTTTACTAATATTAACACTTCTATGTCCCATTTCCCCTCAAGACCAGCCTGAGCCGTGACAGCAAAGACAAACCACTGTGGCAAAATCCCGTCATCATATGGCAAATCTGAGCACCACGAGGGGGAAACCAAATAACCTTGAATGCTTCCAAGAGTCTTTCATGACTCGTGATGTATTAAACAAACACCCTGGGTACAAGCATGTGTCCCAACCACCCTCATTTCCTCATTCTCTCAGGGTTTGACAAACAGATGGACACCAAAGGCAGCCTCCCATTAGCTCTAAACATCTCCCAAACACAAGCACGCCAGTGCCTCGGAGAACATTTCTCAAATAAATACACTGATTAACAGTTGTGGAGCTCGGCAGCAGAGGGGATTTTTTTGTCTGCTCCGCTTTGCGTTTGCGCTCTCCTCGGAGACTGAGGGTGGTCCAGGAGAGCTGATTCTGATAATGGTTTTTGCCAGCATATGTTGCAGCTCATACATCACAGCACCGAGCCAAGAAGCTGAACGAGATTGTTATTTTTTAGTTATTTAATCAAACTGTGCGCTTAAAGGGGGATCTGCAGTGTCGAGCCTTGAGTTCTACTGCACAAAGAAAAGTCTGTCGGCTTGAAAGTTGCAGAACTGCATATGGTAAGGTGTGAGGTGTGGAGCATTCTTTTTAGCCATTAGTCTGCATTCTGAGCGCTCCAACACACCTCAAGATGCATTTCTTGTGCCTGGGCACTAAAAGGAAATGGGGTGATAATGACAAAACCAGTGGGCACCTTGCAAAACGATATGTAGTGCTGCAGAGGAGAAACTGTCACTGAGCTGATGTGAAAAGTGATGCGTGCAGGAGTCTTTTAGTGCCCTCTGTTTGTTCTTTGCTGTACTGTACATGCCAAACATGACTGAAATCAGTGGGAGGTGTGAACCTACCAACCAGTTATTTTCCCCACTCCCTCTTTGTGGTGCAATGATCAACACCGCAAGTTTGCCCTGGGATAACGAGCAACTGCTAGCTGGATGTTTTTGAATGCAAGAACATACGAATGGATTCCTGATACAGCCCTCCTTATTCTGCTTGGCTGAATTTATTTGCCATCTGAGCCCAATAAATGAGTACAATGAGGTTTGCTTTTGTTAACATGGGCTAGGATGACTGCTGTGACTGGCAGAGTCGAAAACGTGAGCAAAAAACCCCCAAAATGTGACACGGAAAGACAAAATTAAAAGAGAAAAAGGCATGATTATGTTATAATAAAATCATAAGGTACATTTTTACCAGCATTAAACTGTTTAATTGGACAGTGTGACTTCTTTAATCAAATTTACACTGCTGTGTGTTATAGAATACAAGCTTTACAGTAAATTACTGCCATTTGATTGGCCGTCATAAGCAATTAATTAAGTAACCTTTCGTCTTTACTTTGAAGATGAAAAGTTGCACTCTGGACGCAGCTACTTGTCTTTCTTGAGTTCTGCCTCGCCTCAGCTCCTCTCTTCTTTGCACCAGATGGGTACAGGAACTCTTTTTGATTGAACATTTTTAACAGCCACCCAGAATAGAAACCGTGGCTGGATGTGATTAATCGCTACAGGAGCCTCGTTCACAGTGGCCCCTTTCCTTTGCTAAACCCTAACTCTGCTGTCAGTCACACAAACACTCTAAACCACATCCACACAAACATGTCCACAACAATCAAAGTCTAAAGACAAAATAACACCTCAGAAACCCTGAAACAATAATCACAAAACATATAAATGAGTGATGTAAACTAAAACATGTACATTTCTAAGAGTCTGTGCCCATGATGCTGTAAAATGTCCAGCATTTTGCTTTAAATATTCTGAAATTTGGCTAAATCTTGAGTTATTCAGTTAAATATGATCATACAACTTTTGCATCTATTCATTTGGCTCCTGGACCTTTGAATAAGACAGTAATATCAGAACTGCTTAACTAATAACATCCATGCAGACGTCATCCTCAGATAACCTTATGTGCTTGTGCAGAAGCACTAAAAACAAAAAAAGGAGAGAAATTGGGAGCGAGTCCAAAAACCAGATGTGTTTTCACATTCCTGACTTCTGCCATAGGTCTCTTCACAAAAGTTTAACCTCTGCTCGCTTTGTCTATAAAAAGGGTTGACAAGGCCAGCGCTAAAGCATGAAGGACGCTGGGTTGAGGAACCAGCAGCTGTCTCAACATTCAGGGTGTGCTAAACAAAAAGTACTGTATGTTTTTGCAACTCAGAGGGCCACAGGGTCAAAGAAAAGTCAACAGTGAGCAAAGTCAAAAGTGAAAAGATGAGATATAATTAAAATACATGTCATATTTTCCCCTTTCGTTTATTTGTTTCAGGTTGAAATAAAGGATGTTTCAGTTTCAGGCATCAAAAATGTCATTTTATTCTTGTTCTTTCAAAACCTTTTAGTTCAGAGGGGAACTCAAGGGAGAGGAGAGGGTGAAGGGTTAATTTGTAGCTGGGGAAACCTGATGCTAATTAAGTCTCAGGAATGCCACATACACTGACATTATAGTGCAGAAGCCCTCAGAGTGGGTCAGGCATGGAGAGAGCCGGCAGTAATGCGTGAGTCCAGTGTTTTTACTCCTTTGTGACGGTCGGGAAAAGCCAGCCTCACTAAACCCTGGAGCTGAAGGTAATGTGCACAGATGAGCTGCCAAGTCTGTAAAGTTTGTTTCAGTTGTGTGAGAGGTGGGTTTAATCGAAAAGGAGATCGGTGATGGCATGAGTTATCACCTTTGAGATTTTTTCCTCCAGGTTTTCCATTTGGGACTCTTACCTCGCGTTTCCTTCTTTTGCAGGCAGAGTAAGCCCACATATTAGATGCGAAAATGCTTTTACTGACATCTCTGCTGTTGCTGCAACTCTCCTGGGTATCGCTGCACAACGCCGCGCAAGCTGTAGCGGAGATTTGCCGGGGGACGCACTGCTATGGCGGAGACACCGGCGATCCAAGACCGTGCACCGGGGCGCACTGTCCGGGGAGCCGATCTTCCAGACCCCCGCGGCAGTTTAACCCGTCAACGCAGGGGAAAACGGCTCATGTAGCCGCCGGCCAACACCGCGTGTACCCGAGCTCTCCAAGAGCGGCATCGGAGACTTTTCCAGGCGCCCAGCTGCTACTGCGCGGGCGGCACAGCGACGGCAGCACTCGGAGTGCGCCTGAAGTTTTACCTGCAGGATGCACCGATGCGGAGTGCGCTGTTCATGTGAGACAATTTCAACCCGGCAATGACACCAGAGACTGTAAAGGGATCGAGTGCAGACTGCCGCTGAGGATACGGCCAAAAGCTCGAGCAGTGGCTTGTGTGGGAGAAGGATGTCTGGCCGGTTCAGAGGAGAGCGTGCCTCCTGTACATCTGTCGGACAGAGCCGCGCAGTTTCTGGGGGATTTTCCGGAGTTTGGATATCCATCGTCGGAACTTGGCGCAGCGCCTTTAGGTGTCCAGCTTACATGTGATATCAAGCCAGGTCTGCTATGTTCATCAACATTATTATGTATTATTTATTTATTTATCTATTTATCTATTTAACATTATATTATAAGTTCCTGCATGCCAGGAACAAAAACAAAATGCAGACATGCACATTGTGACTCTTGACAATTTCCTTAAAAGTGATATGCTTTTACTAAAAGGTGGGTGTATATAAATAACTCAAATGCATGCTGCCCTTTACTGACTTACAATCTCTCACACAAGAGTGTTCTGGAGACAAATGACAACTTTGTTGACCTTCAGCCTCCCCCCACAAAAAAGAAAGAAAGAAAAAAAGATACCTGCAGGGCAAAGAGTAGCTGGACTGGAAAAATGTCTCAGAGTCAATTGCCCAGAAAATTTTGAATTCTTTGATGTGGCTCCATACAGGAAACTTTTAGTAGGCTACACTTGGCTGCGGCTGGCTATGCAGCTGGAGTCACAGGCTGTTCACACTTACTGTCAGCACTGTTTGGAGAAGTCACACCTCAGGAAAGGCTTAATGACATCTAATCAATTTCTTCTCCCTGTTTTTTTCCCCCCTTCACCGTGCATTTATTTCATGACAGGGGAGAATGAAGTTCCTTCAGAAGATGCCCTCATCTTGCACCTCCAGCTGTCCAAGGGGCAGGAGAAGCTTGTGGAGGCCCTGAGAGCCCAGCAGATTATCATCCGCGATCTGCAGCAGAAGCTTGCTGACCAACAGGAGGCCCTGCTGTCACAGCAGCGTGAAATCCTGGAGCAGCAGCAGCGAATGTATGAGCAAATGGATGTGGTGAAGGCCCAGTACGGTCTCCTCTCAGACACCTTCAAACAGGTTTCCTTCCAGGGCCTGAAGGGCGAGCTGCAGAGCTACTTCGAGAGCCAGCTGGCTGGACTGCAAAGCCAAGCCCGCAGCCACCTGCAGAAATCCTACGCCGTCCACAAAGTGGACATCAACTCTAAGGTGATGGATGTGGTCGGGGAGGCTCACTTTCCTCAGCCTCTCCTGGGATGTCCTTCACCCTGTGGATCAGAGCAGTACTGTGACTTTCAAAAGGACCCAGCTCGGTGTGAAAAGTGCACCATGTGTCCACCAGGTTTCTTCCTCATCTCACAGTGCTCTCCAACTGCGGACAGAATGTGCCAGGTATGCCGTCATCTGATGTGTCAAAACAAACTGAGAGCAAAACAGGAAAAAAAAGGAAACAAACAAAAAAAAAGTGTGAAGCGGTTTTAGCTGATAGTTGAGGTTTCACATGGTGGTTTCCAGTTAGTGGTTCCCAAGCATATGCCAGCATATGCCAAAATCTAAACATAGCTGATGTGGAAGTGAGAATGTTTATACCTTTGAGCTTAGATGGCTCATCTTATCTATTTCCTGATCAAGCATAAATGCTTTAAAGAATGCGTCAGTTAAACCCAGTTATTGATGTACAGGATACACTCATGGTGATACTTTTAATTTGCATGACTTGCAGGACAGAGACGAATGCCTTGAATTACCAAATATTTGTGGAGAGCGAGTGAAGTGCCTTAATACTCCAGGTGAGTTCGCAGTGCTTATTTTGCTTATAATTAATGAATCCTTATTCCTTATTTTCACTCTGATATAGAAAAACTTCCCACCAGTTTATCTAAAACGTTATTTGCGCTGAGAAAACAGCCATACTTTACTGAGCTACGTGTCTATGCAGCTGTCAGAGCCTGTTTGGACCTTTTTATTTTGCAGGGGGATTCAGGTGTCTGGGCATTTCTGAGAGAGACGCAATAATGGGCTTGTGCGGTCATGAATATTTCTACAACCAGGAGCTGCAGGAGTGCCAGGCCTGCTCTGACTGTGACGGAGAGCCTGTCACTGTTCCCTGTACAGCAGTCAGTGACACCATCTGTGGCCAGCTTTCAGAGACCCGGCTCTCTGAGTCTTGGATGGCGAATGTGGCAGTTCCCCCCGCCAGATCATCTGGCACCCACATCTTTCCTGGGCTTCAGCTAAACATACGAAGCAAAGAAAAAAGCGATTTGCTGTCCAACCAGGTGGGCCAGTTGACCTTCCAGCAGCACGGGCTGGTGTGGTTGGATCATAACTTTGCAATAAAGCACAGTTGCAGGAACTTCCTCCAGTTGGGGATGAGGCTAAATGGGAGCCAGGAAGAGGAGGGTAAGGACCTCAGCGGTGTTCGCATCGAACAACCGGATGGGAAGTATTTCCAGGGGGTCAGCGTCAGTACCGGGGTGGAGGTGGAGCCTAACCACAGCTTCACACTGCTGTTGAGGAGTCCAAATCAACATTGCAATCAGAGCAAAGATCTTCACGTGTATGATGCTGCAGGGCCCTCTTTGAGTCTGCTCTGGTTGTCTCATGATACTGGTGCTGTAGCTATGACAGCTCAGATGTCCCTGCTGATGCACTACCAGACCAGCTACCGCCCAACTTTCCGCATAACCTCAGTTTCAGACCCCTACATGATCAGCCTGACTCATGACAACCGTGGGGTACGCTTCACCGAGCGCGGAGTGGTCAAGTTTGTCCTTCAGCAAGCACTTTACTCCATGGGGCACACCTGCGTTCGAGAGGGTTTCTCCTTGATTGCCTATATAAACCGCAACGGAACCGGCCAAGAGGTGATGCAGGCTTTTAAGACTGGTGTTAATTACAGGGACACTTCCATTACACTCTCAGGTGCTGTGAGCGTGGACAGTGGAGACATGCTCAACTTTGAGATCACATCCCCGTCTCAGTGCAACGTCCGCTATTTTGGGGACAGCACTGGAATCAGTATTTTGAGTCTTATCTGGATTCCTTCAGCAGTGTCGTCAGCCTTTACGGCTACTGTGTCCAGGACCGGTCTTCCCTTTGGAGCGGTGAGGAATAAACCTCTATTGTTCCAGCAGATCAGCCCAGATACACCACAGGTCCACTTGGCCCGCTCTGGGGAGCCAAACAGCCGGAAGAACTTTATATTCCGTGAGAAAGGAACAGTGAACATAGCTCTCAACCTCAAGCTGATCCACTCTTGTAATATAGTAAAACTCACTCTGCAGCGGGTAGGGGGTCAGGGCAAGCAGGCTGGTCCTGTGGCTCAGCAGGTATCAGGATCTATGCCTGAAGGAAGCGAGTGGGCCAGTGTAGGGCTGAGAGCCTCATTTCAAGTCCAGAATGGCACGGCTCTGTACGTCACGCTGGACTGCATCCGTGGACGAATTAACCAGATAGCACACGAGGGCGGCACTAACATTTCAATTCTCTGGGTGGCAGTGTGATCCAAGAAGGGGCTGAGCTTTTCTCATCATCATTTTGTGGAAAAAGACAGTTTTGCACATGTTGAAGGACAAATACGGGCTAATAAAATGTAGTCTTCTTTTCCACATATCCTGTCACATTATCTTTAATGTATATTTCTGCACCTGTATAGACGTTTATGATTATTTTTTTTTGTAGGGTGTAACACTTAGATGCTAAAAGTACTGCTTTTTGCTTGAAGTACTTCGGCTGGTTGAGCAGTGACCAATTCTACATCAAATGTCTGAATGTGTGAGTGTGTGTTTGTCTGTATGTGTAAATGGTGTGGATACTTGGAAATGGTGCTTATGTATGTCTGTGCGTATGTACACACACATTGGCATGTCTACTTTTGCGTATGAATCATTTAATATGTATATATTAATACTTAACATCCATATTGTATTAAACCTTTTTGTATTGAATTATGAGGTTGTTAAAGCAGTATTTTAACATTTGGGGAAATGCAGTGAACCATTTTCTGGATGGCACTTTCATGAGTGGACCAGTGCAAACCTAGTGGTTAGTTAGCTTAGCACAAAAACCTCAAACAGGGGAAACAGCTGACCTGGTATTAGCATCTCTAATACACAGCAGCATTTAACCAAAGGAACATCCCCTGCTTCATCCATCTGTGTCTACAGCAACCTGCAGGACCACCTCCAAGGGGACACCCCTGCAGCAGTTGAATATCTGTGACTCTCCATCAGTTTTTAGAACCGACAAAGCCACTTAAATGAAAGTTAAAATGTCTTCTTTCATCAGAAAGAAGTCCTGTTGCCTTTATTTCAAGCGCTTTAGTCATTCTAACCGTGTGAACCTTTGCATCCTCAGAGACACAGAAACTGTAACACCTTTAACCTATCAAATGTGTTAAGTCACAGCATTGCATTGTGGGGCACCCACACTTTGGCAGTTCTGTGGGCTAGCACAGAAAACCTGGACGCATATAAATACGCTTCAGTTCCAAATAAAATGCAGGTTGTGGAGGTGTTATTTGCTTTGATTGGTAACTTCTTGGCTTGTGGAACTCACTAGTCAAAATCACTTGGCAAATGCTCAGAGTTAGGAAATAACCCCTCATAAAGCAGCTAAATTACACATTAGCTTTTGCTGAGTTGCTCCGTTAAGATGGATGTAGTCGTCTTGATGTCGTCAACTGAACTTTTTAACTCTTGTTTAATAGGCTTTTTTGTAGGGTCTTGGCACCCTTGTGTTGGAGAAGTCCGGTTCAGTCGCTTCTAGCTAGCAGAGATAAACAGCTAATAGCTCCAGCTGCCTGTGTTGGCATTCACATGTAGCAATTCAGTCAGCATTGCACAGACATCATGAAGAGGCACCAACTTAGGATGTTATTAGTCTGTTTAAAGGACATCTAAGAAAACCAGTTTTTGCATGAGGCTGTAAACATCTCTACTGTGAACAAGTGTTTTAAGTGGGGAGTTGAAGCTAGCCTCGAGGCTAACTTGAGGTTCTGGAGTTTCTGGCACTTCTACAGTAGCTTAATTTTCTCAGCCCTTGACGGCTCTGTTTTTTTGTTGTAATGATTAAACAAACACAATTTAACTTGTAAATTGTTGAGCTTTGACAATACTGGCAGGCTGTTTTTTTTTAACTACTGCACAAAACCAAGCCAGCTGTTTCCCTCTGTTTCAGTCTCTGTGTGTAGCTAAACTAAGCTAATTTCATAGATAACACACCGATATGAGAATGCTATCATTGTTCTCATCTAACTTCCTTTCAAAATATGGTAAATTGCTGAAATATATAAAAAATAGTCTCGCCAAATCTATTGTAGTACCATTTAAAAGAGCAGGGATTTTAAAAAAAATTTTGTTTTTGGTATTTATTTTACGAAACAGGACCTTTGTATTTTGCTGTGGAATGCATATGAATTGTTAGGTATGATAAAACAGTAAAAATATGTATAGTATGGAGTAAAGCACTGAGTAGACATGTAATGATAGTGTCTACTTGTACACATGTAGTTTTGCGTAGTATTATGGAATATGCAAACATCTTCCTTTGTTATTCTTTTGCCTAAACGCTGTTCCTCTGTAAAGAGCTGCCCATGCATATCCCTCCTAATTGCCTCTGTGTGTGTTCTGTCCTCTGAACAATTAGGCATAATTAAGTGTTTCAGAGAGCTGGCAGCAAAGGCGCCGCTGAAATTCTTCACCTTTTTTCTCACTTCTTTGCACGCGGTGATATTTTTGAGGTGCTTTTAGACTCCCTGCAAGTTTCTTGTGGAACGTCAGTGTATTTACAGTATTCTGGTTCAACACCAAATAAAATATACATATATTTTGCCATAAAAGGAATTTCTTTTTTCTTTTGAAAAAAAAAAAAGTTACTTTGCTGGTTTTATTCCAAAAATATTGACTTGTGGATGAAAAACAGTTTTGCTGCTAATCCTCACCAGACGAGAAAGGTATTTTACAGAGTTATTGGATCATTGTAGTATACTGTATGTGACTGCGTAATGTGCCTCTAATGGATTCCTGTGTAGCCACATCATTGGACCTCTAATGTGACCTTTATTCTATCAACCCGAGAGTGATTTTATATTTTGGAACCACGTATCATGACAATCAACATTTCACAGTGAACAGCTATTAATTTCCATTAAATTGGCGGGTAAAAGTTTGACCTTCCGACAGTGTTCACTCAGCTCAACCTGAAACTATTTTTAAAACAGCCTTATTCGGCAGCAAAGGTGCCAAAACACCTGGAAAATCATACACTGTATTTTCCTCACAACTGGTCTTAATCAGCTTCATATTATTCTTCCATCTATTACTACCTATGGAAGGCCAGTTCTTTGATTTAAATTTAACAAATAGCCTATGAGTCAAAGAAGGGAGAGAGCAAGAAACAGGGGTGAGGGTGAGGGGGAGTCTGCATGCGAGAAACAATCAAATGTTTCTGTCGGCTGCCTGAATTGGAAACAGGTGTCTGGGCGCAGCACTGCTCCAGATGTTTGACGCTGTAGATCAAATGAGACTCTTAGCACATGAAGAGTTTCAGAGACATCAGAGAGAGAAACAGGGACAGAGAAACAGAACAGGAAAGGGAAAACACAAAGGAGAGAGAGCTATGTGTGGATATTAAAAAACGCAAACTTTAAAGTTCTTCCACTTCTATATTAGCAATGAATTAAAAAAAAAGTACAAAGTGATGAAACTGTTGTTCCCTATATTGCCTCTTTTTGTTCCTCATAGATTTGTGTTTTTGTGGTTTTGTTTTCACTGTAGCGCTAACAAATTCCCCTTCAATCAACTTCCAGGAGTCGACTGATAAAAAGCTCTAAAAAACCCACTTTATGGTACCTTTCTGGACCAAATGGAAGCCAGAGAAATGTAGCGATTAGCTGGGGAAGCTGCTAAATCAAATAAAGAGGCAGATTTTCCCCCTTGAATGGATAGGAGCTAAAAAACTAAGACTATAGGCTTACATTCATCAAGAGTCCAGATTGTGGGAGATGGCACGGTGATTGTTGTGAGACTTAATGCCCAAAGGTGATCCATCACAGTAGCACTTAAATATGAAGTTTAGCCAACAGTTTAGGAACTACCTGCACCACAGTCTATGCGTAGCAGGCATTTTTTCCTTTATTAGAGGAATTATGTGACTTGGGTGTCAATTCTGTGAACATTAATACAATATTACCATATTGCTTGCTAACCCTCAGTAAGGCTGAATCTAAAAAACAAAATAAAATATCAGCTGTAATTAAGACAGATCAAGACACACAAAAAAGATGAGGTCAATATCAAATCGTGGTTTTTTTTTTCTTTTTTGTGTAATTGGTGGCAGTAGAACAAGGTTAATAATGAATAAAGTAATCACATACTCGGGGCTAAACTGTCTGCCTGCGTAGGTCTGTGACTGTGCAGAGTGAATGATTTTGGGTATGGCTCATCTCCAGCCAACCAAGCCTTCTGCTCAACCATCTCCGACTTGCGCAAAAATTTTACGGTAGACAATTTGAACATTTATAATGAGTGCTGTGAAATTTACTGAAATTTATCGATTATTACCGATAAAAGCCTAGAATTTTCACTGGTATTTTTTACCATCAAAATGAACCAGGATCTATAATTTGGGAGAAATGCATCAAACATTGTCAAGTATTGGCTTGTTAAAATATGGAAAAAACACCCAGCGCTCCTGCTAAGTTCCATATTTGAACACACATTGCAAAAACTTCATGTTGCAAAAAGACAGCTGATCACAGTTTTTTAATAGCATCTAGTTACATTTTACAACAAAAAACCCAAAATAATCTTAACATAAAATTGTGGCAAAATAAAGAAAAAATTAAATTCGCGTTCAATTTGAAGTATTTTTTCTAGTGTGTGCTTAAATATGGGGCTTTGCGGGAGTGATGGACTAGACAAAATGAAGGCATTTTTAAATGTTTTTGCATTTGACAGGCTGTTCCACACATTTTTTTTGTCACTGCCCCTGGTTACAGCAAACTGCTGTAACATGTAGATGAAGATCTGCAAAGCTGTGTGCAGGCTCTGCATATGACCAACAAACAATATGATATTTATACATAACAACCAAATGCTAGTCTTAATGAGCAAGTATTAGCAATTGAGGGTCTTAATTAGCATTTACAGGGATTGGGACTGAGTAAACACCAAAGATCAATATATAAAAATACCAGAGAGAAACAAGCAAGATTCTTTGAAGAAGAGCAGGATTGGAATATGATGTTGCATCTGGAAAAATCGAAGGGAGAAGAAGCAGAGGCAGAAGAAAACAAACCATTATTGACCGAATGAATGACTAAATGAAAAAAAAAAAACCAAACTGTTTAGAGAATCTTGGAGTAACACAATCGCCATTTGGCACAGCGCTTAAGAAGAAGAAGAAGCGGGTAGAAAAACAGTAAAACCACTGACAGGTAAATAACTCTGATAAAGTGTTACAAAGTACTGTTCTGCTCGGAAACCTTCGGTCCTGGCATTCATGTGGATGTTTGCTCATGATTTGGGTTGCCATCCAACCAAACATTGGTGCAGAACAAGCACACCAACCAAGGCAATGGCATTTTGACAGCAGTGGTCTCCCCAAGCAGGACAAGTACGCCCCTCCACACCACAAAAACTGTTTAGGAATGACAGGAGACACACTTCAAAGAGCCCCAACTTCTCAAGTCCCAATTTAAAACCCCCAGAGTTCTCCCATTCATGCCCCAACTGTTTTGTCAGAACTGTTTTAGCAGCACAAGAAGGACCTATTTGCTATTAGGCAGGCAGTTTAGCTGGTTTTGATCTTGCAGCTGACTTGTGTTCGGAGATGTGACGTAATGCTAGGCAAAGCAATTGTTCATCTGTTAAACGCTCCACTACGTTCAGAACTTTTCACTCCTGGAAACTCTGATGCAGATGCAATAAATATGAACAAAAATTGTAACATTACAGCCTGAACAATCAGTTGAGAAGCAGGATGGTATAAAGCTGCAGGAAACTGAAAAGGAAGTCTGGTTAATCTACCAAAAGAATAAAAAATGGTAAAATTCATAAATGTTGTCATTCCAACAACATAAAAGGTGCTATGCCTTTTAATGGGCTGCAGACTTGCATGCCAGTATTTTTGTGGCTAAACAGAGAGACATCATTTATCACCACAATGCATCTGTTGTGAGTTTATTTGCTTTCCAAGGGTTTTTGTGTTTGTGGTTCGCTCAGTCGATGACATGCGAGCTACTTTGACAAAAATCACTGATTATTCCAAAAGCAGCAGTGTTGCAGCAACCAAACCATCCGGCAAAGTCTAATATTACCCCTTCTCGTGTTTAGAAAGTGTTTAGCTTAATATTCTAAATGTGAATCAGCATCATTTGTTTATGTTTGGAGCAAAAATACAACATGGTGCCAGTTCAATAGACACATCAGTCACAATGATTTGTAGTCGAGGTGAACACCCTCCTAACCGAAACCTGGCCCCAGTCTGCTCCGATGTTGACTTAAAAAGGACAAAGCCGGAGACAGGCTTGCTTTAATCAGAAGCGGATGTCACTGTATGAGCCAAGGTCTCTCGTCTACGGGGAAATGTTTAGACCATGTGGTCACGTTAGACACTGTAAACCTCCACAAAGTGCGTTACACTAGTGCACTATGGTGAATTTATGGGGTGTGAAGAAATTGTATTGGTGTTGTTGATGTTTTACATCCAGATTTTTCGTTTCTTTTGAGAATTAATCAAAGCAAATAGTCAAAATGGGGAAATTAAAGCCGCCGCAAAGCCTGAAATGTCTTCATTGTAAAGTTTTTACCAGACACTTGAGTTATAGCCATTAAAATCACTTTCTTATTATACAGCACACCGGCCAGATGACTGTAGCTCACTTTGCATTTTCCTATAGATCTTTCCATGATGTAAATCTTTAAGTTTTTCTGTTTTTTAAACTTTGTGCACTGACTAGTTGGATGGCTCTCAGTGGATACAATCCTTTAGACAGGAAACTGAGAGCCATCGTATAGGGCTACATCTTTCAGCTACGGTGACATCCCAGATAATATCCCCTCTGAGAGGTTTTTAAATTGCTATTTGGGGTTGTGAAGCATATGTTTTAATGTACACATTGGCTTCTTTTACTTCAAAATTGTATGGGACAACTTATTTTAATAAATGGAAAAAGTCATAGTGACTTGTTGGTGAGAGACGCCTAGCTAGTGAGCATAATAAGAAAAAAGAATCAAGAAGAAAGAATTTTATGGTCAGGAATGATAAAACTGAAAGACAAGACATATGCATTATGGCACCACTGCTTTGAGAGACAGGTAGATGCTGACTAGTTTGGTAGATGTCTGCCAGGTATCAAACCAGCTAAGTTGGATTGTCTAAAATCAATGAAGTTTCAATCAAATTATGACTTTAACTCTGCTTATGCTGTTCTGTGACATAGCTTAGTCTAAGATAAAGCCCACTGTGTAACTGCCATGCACTCAAGGACAGATCTGCTGCATCTATATCTTTGACTGGTTGTCTCTCAGTCTTCATTTCATCACGAATTCTCCATCATCCTCCTCTTTTATGCATCCAGTCATCTGTTGCAGTTTCCTCCCCTCCTTCGTCCATCTGTGCTGGTGTTTCTCACCTCATTAGAGAGGTTACTGATGCATGAGGGAATGAGCTGGCAGGTCAGTAGCCACAGTGAGATTCATATTGAACAGCTTGTGAAAAGTTTGCAGTCTCACAAAAAAGGAAAAAGTTCACCACCGAGCTCCTTTAAATTGAATTTTTTCTTTAAATGTCACTGGATAGATTTTGTTCTATCAAGAAAAAAAAACACTTAAAAAGAAAATAGCTATTCTGCAGAAAAATTACGAAACTTGTTTCTATTGGATATTGTCGCTAGACGAAAACTATACTGGCACTGAAAACAATCAGGCCGGACATTCTCTATCTCCCTTTTCCAAACTTGGCAAAGGCTGTGCATAGTTCCCTCCAGTGTCTGGTAAATTCCCAGATCACTAGGAATGCAGCATTTAATTTTCTTGTTCTTTAGCTGACCTTAATCATTTCTGCGTCAAGGGCAACTGAAACTCCAGAGCCATGGGGATCAGTCAGCCTTGCTGTGGAAGTGAATGTGTGTGTGTGGGGGGAGTATACACATGTATATGTAAAAGGGAGTGAGGCCTGTCTTGCTGTCTTCATGAAGAGGCCATTTAATGCGCTGATGATGAATAATAGGTTGACTGAATGAGCGCGCGAGCCCCTCTGGTGTATATTTAAACGGCGGAGAGATGCTCCCTCACTCGTATCAACTCCCCGGTGGTCGGTGAGGTTAATTGCTTTCTCCGGCAGGAGCTTACAGATTCACTATCTCACAAAATGCATCCATACAAATGACTCTGCGCATACCACAATAAGTTAAGCAGAGTGAGTGCTGTGTGTGTGTAAGGTTGGTATGCTCTGCAGCAGAACATCATGTATGCTTAGGTAGCAGACACGGTGCACAGTGAGGTCATAGAAGCTAATGAGGACAACTGACTCTGACTAATGAAGTTGGCTTAACAGACTCGCAGAAAACAAGACAGAAGTGATGCTGTATTCAGAGTATACTATACTCACATGCATATGAACTTGAGTGACATCCCATACTTAATGCATAAGGTTGGCCTACCCTTTGCAGCTATAACACCTTCAACTCTTCAGGGAAGTCTTTCCACAATTTTGTTGGAATTTTTGACCATTCTTCCAGAGAGCCTTTGTGAGGTCAGACACTGATGTTGGACGAGAAAGCTTGGCTCACAGTCAATTCATCCCAAACGTGTTATAACGCATTGCGGTCAGGGCTCTGTGCAGGCCAGTCAAGTTCTTCCACACCAAACTCACTCATCCATGTCTTTATGGACCTTGCTTTGTGCACTGGTGCGCAGACATGTTGGAACAGAAAGGGGTGAACCCCAAACTGTTCTCACAAACATGGGGCAATAAAACTGTCCAAAATGTCATGGTTACTTTCACTGGAACTAAAAGATCAAGCCCATCTCCTGAAAAACAACCCTGCACCATATTCACCTTGCCACCAAAATTTACACTTGGCACAATGTAGTAATACAAGTATTGCAAAACCTAGATTCGTCCATTGGCTGATTGCCTGACTGAGAAGTGTGATTCATCACTCCAGAGAACAACCCACCACTAATCTAGAGTCCACTGGCAGTGTGCTTTGCACCACTGCATCTAATGCTTTGCATCGCGCTTGATGATGTAAGGCTTGAATGCAGCTGCTCAGCCATAGAAATCCATTCTATGAAGCTCTCTACACACTGTTCTTGAGGTAATGTGAAGGCCACGTGAAGTTTGGCGGTCTGTAGTGACTGACTCTGCAGAGTTGTGGCTGAGCTGCTGTCATTCTTGACTGTGGAATATTTAGTAGCAAGGAAATTTCCCAAATGGTCTTGTTGTACAGACGGCATCCTATCACGGTACCATGACGGAATTTGCTGAGCTCCTGAAAGCGATTTTTTTTACACACCTGTGGCCATGGATGTGATTGGAACACCTTTGGATGGGGGAGTGAATACATTTGGCAATACAGTGTAAGGAAATAGCGCCTATAATTAAATATGGCAAGTTGGAGAGGTTTGTAACTGCTAAACAGTCAGTTGTTTTCACACGAAATGCAGCTTAAATGAATCCTTGATGTGTTGTTCTATCTTTTCTTTGGTGTCTCTCTGCACAGTCATCTGGCCTCGTAGCTGATGTGTGTATAATATAAGGGATTACATGATTAGTCATGCTGTAAACAAGTGTTTGCCAAGATTCTCTGAACCACATCATGTCAAGGTGAAACAGGAAACTGAGCACCACTAAAATGTCGAATTCCAGTCCTGAGTAGGAAATCGATAAATGAAAACAGGTTGATGGGTTAAAGCAAAATGTTAAAGTCAGCCATGAAACTATAAAAAAAGAACACAATTCTTTTTGGTTTCATCAGACTGTGTTTTTTCTATTAAGTTGTGTTCACAGATTTCTGTAGTGAATTTAGTAGAAAAATACCCCAGGCTGAATTGTACAGAGGCTGAAACTAATGCAGTGAGGAATAAAAACAACACTGATGTGTCATCACGTTAAAAAGTCAGTACGACAAACATTTACACTTTCACACATTTATATTTTCACATACACCAGTAACATTTTAGGTCTATAAAAAGAGCAGACTGAAGGAGGAACTGATAGGGAAACTCTGAGGGAACTAAACACACTCTGAATAAACTCTAAACAGGAAGTGAAGCTCCATAAAGACCAAGAATTCAAAACTAACCCTACTTAATTGATGCGTGAGTTCAAATAAACAAGAAAACTAAATGTTGTTTAGTCATGGCTTTTTCATCATGAAAAAGCCATGATTAAACAAACATAAAAATTCAACAATCTGACTTCCAGCACAAGAATAACAGCACAACATAAACATAAATAACACAAATACAGCAAATAAAACAAAACCAGAGGACCATAAAAAACCGTTAAATACCAGCCAAGCAGTGTCACAGAAAAATAACAGGAAGCAAACAAACGTCCATAAGGCTGCGATAAACACATGCAAACTCCACCCCGCCTAAATAATAATAATAATGGATTGGATTTATATAGCGCTTTTCAAGGCACCCAAAGCGCTTTACAATGCCACTATTCATTCACTCTCACATTCAAACAAAAACATAAAGCTCAGTAACTTCTTGCAATTAGTAGACATAATAAACATTATGCTAAACAGGTTGCAACCACAAGTCTGGCAATGTCAAAACAACAGCAACAAACACAGTGCAGAAGTGCTTTTACGCTCACATAAAGTGCATTACCAATACCTGGATGGTGTGCTGCTCAGTGGATCCAACAACTATCCAGTTTTCAATCAATAGGCAGAGGATACTTTCACAGTACCAGTAGTGACGCTAATGCTAGCTGCCTAAATAATAGCATCAGACCTTTTCGTATTATTATTATTTTTTGACATTAAAGATACATTTGTTTGAGCATAAATGTACAATGAAGTTGTAATGATGTTATAAATATGAAGGATTGTCATTTTCTTTATGAAAACAAGTAATATTTTATGTTGCTAAAGCTAATCTTGGCAACCAGTTGATTGGCACAGCATTAGCAGCTGATGTTAGCATACCCAGAAAAATTGCATAACTTGCAGGATCTGACCAATTCTAACCTTGTAAAATTGACTTACTAAGCAATTAAATAGATTTTTAATGGGGGGAATTGTGAACTCGATTAAAAAGAAAAGGTCAAAAACTACCTAACTAATTCAGCCTCCCCTCCAAACTTATCTCCTGCTCACCCGTACTGTCTTTAGCTCATGTTTGTCTTCAATGAACTGGCTGTTGTCTCGTTGATAAGGGACCTAAGATACTATTTTAATCTACTCCTGGCTTTCAGAGTTGGCTGGTCATCTGACAAGTAAAGCTACACGTTGAGAAACAAATGCATGCTTTGTTTTTTTTTGTTGCTGTCAACAAAACCCTCTTTCATAAGCTGACAAGGCTTTCATCCGAGCAAATCCAAACACTGGGTATTACCTTACAGATTCCAGGTTAACATAGAGGCAGAGGGATAATTTAAGCAACTTAGACTGCATAATGAGTGCCACCAACTTCAGCAGACATCAACATCTGGCTTGGCTTAGTCATTGTACACACACGCTTGTACACGCACACACTCGATTTGTTTTCAGGAAAGACTTCAGTCGTTTAAAAGAGAGTCTGAGAACCCTTTTGCCTTTTTTTTTTTTTGCCTTTTCTGTCAAAATGCTTTGGTAAACCTCTCTCGAGCCAGCTACCCTGATTTTACCATCTGCTGGTTCGCTCATAAATCACCGGCAAGTTTCAGAAAGGAGTAATGTCGCCATCTTAAACTTTATGACATGTTTGCTACATTTCTCCTAGCCTGTGTGTTTGGAACGAGCAGCTTGTCTCCTCTTTGTGTAACAGCATGTAGGATTATACAGTGTCGGGACTTTACAAGGCCTGTGACACGGTCAAGGCTGCTGCAAACACTGAGCAGATCATCCAGGTGATAAACTGCTCATGTGGGAACATCTCTAATCACTCAGCGGAAGGAAGCTTGCAGAGTAAATCCTTGAGAATTGCCAGACCTGGTCAGGTAATCGTTGCGCTTTGAGGTAACTTTTAATCTGTAAAAGCAGCGATGAAAATGTTTCGACTCTGGGGAAGACTGAACTGCCCGTCTGGAAGATAGCAGTGGCAGAGAATCTACAGAGGCAGCACATCAGAGTTGATTGAAATTAATTTGGAAGTCTCATGACACAAGAATTTAAAATGTGATGGCGAGAATACACATAGGTAATTCCTTGATGATAATTAATGGAGAATGAGCTGACAAGCCACTTTGTCTCTGTGGAAGATTTAAAACTCCCACTGTGTAAGGGAGGCTAGCTCTCATAATGACTTTTCAGATAGTGAGGAGATAGAGATTAGATTTCATTTGAACTTTTAATGTTTTACTTGAAAGTAGTTATTATAACATTATATTTTATTAGTTTAGTTTTAATTAGATTTTTAAGAATCTGTTGAGTTTATAAACTTTATAACTTCAGGGTTGAAAAAGTGCTCTACTCTTCATTAGCTCATAAAGGCTCAGCTGTGATACCTCCCTCCTACTGACAAATCTCATTTAGGGCACAGTGCTTCAGAAATGAGTCAGAAAATGAATTTACATTTTATAGTTTGGATTTCCTTGACACAATGTCATTGGGCTTTTTGAAAAGTTAGATACTAGAAGTTGTTAATACGACCTAATACAATGCTTTTCTTCTTCTACATGAAATCCCAGAAACTTTTAACTTCCCTACCTGGATGATTGAGCATGCATCAGTATCTTCATGAAATGTTTAGTAAATACTATCCTTGTTGCATGCCCTGGTGAAAGTTGCGAAGAAGCCACTAAATAAGTCTCAACCATTGTTGATGACATTCAGTGTCTTAATACCAAAGGCGGGAGTTTAGTGGTGGTGATATTGGCATAGTGGTGTTGTTGGTTTGTAGCATAAAATTTGTGTTTTATTCAAATTGATTGCATTCAAAATCACAAAAACTGCATAAATCTGTGGTGATTCTTATTGAACAAAAGCAAGAGCATCATAAAGATTTATTTTTTACACTGGAATTGAGGTTTCTCATAGATGTCATGCTCACATTGTCCACCATTTTGGATGCAATGAAACCAACTGTTGACAGGGAGAAATCTGTGTTCTGCTTGGCAGTGGTTGTTGGAGGTTGCTGGGCCTTGGGGGATGAAATTGGTTGCACAGCCTCCTAATGATTGCTTTGGTTGCTAGCAGATTTCCTTGGTAACCTGTAGTTAATCATCTTTGTATGAAAATACTTGCTAACAACTAGCCTTGTGGTAAACAGTTCACGGTGCCCCAGCGCTGTAGCTAACATGTTTCACAGGGCACGACTTTTAATTTGACGGCAAACAGTTTTCATTTGTGGTTTGTGTTGCACTTTTTGCTGTTTCACTTCAGCTCGGAGAGTAACTGGACAACTTTGTGCACATGTTTGTCACTTCTATTTAAACTATGACTGCAACAATATGCGACCAAACGAGTCTCAAGGAGCTTTTTGCCACCTGGTTAGGGAATATACATTTTTCTTAGCAGACCAGCTGTTGCTAGGGAAGACTGTGCATTGGGGATAACTGATAGAGGAATTACTGAAATGCTATAACTGGGTGGTCTGAAGGGTCTGTCTCTGGGACTTTAGCAATAATTTGGTCAGCAATCACTTGGAACCTAAGTGGATGGGCAGGGATGCCCCCCAGAATAGAGGCTCGCCATGAAATACAAATCACTGAAGATGGACAGAAGAATAGTGATTCTAACTGAAATGCTGAGGACTCTTAATCTGATAATTAAGAGCTAACAGATAATATAGAATGAGAGAGATGTGTACATGTAACGCATATCTTCAGCTATAACTGAACCAGGACCACTTCAGTCTTGTGGCATGGGCTATAACCATCTGGCTACTAGAGCTCTCCAACAAATTTTCCAGATCTGATAAGACATAAAGGCAGGATTTCTCCTGTTGGAACAAGAATATCAAAAGCTAATGTCTGGATTTCCAAAAGCTTTTCTGAGGAAAATGTGTGTCTAATAACACCTTTGGCCTCGGGCTCTTTTCTGAATCTAATGTTTTCAAGAAGTAAGTTAGGTAAGGAAGCTCTGTTCTCTCACAAACCCTCTGGTTGTATGTGCTATCCTTGATGCTATGTTTGTCAGTTCTGTTCGGCCATGGTGTCAAAATCCATCCATTCAGAGTCACAGCAGGGGTCGGAGCCTTTCCCAGCTCTCACTAGGCCAGAGGAGAGGACCATCCCGGACAGCCAATCAGTCCCTTTTTTCCAGCACTTCAAATTCACTGTAACGTTTGCTTCACCAACCAATGGCAACCAGACTGACGACTCCAGTTGCTATCTATTACCTTCAGCTTCACCCCTCCTACATGAAACTGCTACTCAGTGAAGTCTGTCCAAGAAATATTTGTAAAAAAAAATGTACATTTTGAATCCCCGTGTGTTTGCAATCACTAGACAAGCTGTTATTTCCCAAATGATCACTTTTTTTAGAACTTTAATGAACTTTTGATTGCCTACACAAAACATCAAATTCACTGCACACATGTAAATGACATCTTAAAAACTATTAAAACAATATTTATTTGACTTCTGGCCACAGTAACAAATGAAGTTACTGTGTACGTGCTCAGAAGAGGAACCCGTTTCACTTCGAGAACTTCTGCTACACTTAAATTGGAACTTCAAAAAAAACACATAGAAGTCGAACATTTCCATTAGTGCAATCATGAAAACAAACAGCATGTTGTTTTTGTTATATTATATGCTCTTAATGATAATTATTGCACCCCCTGAGGCAATTTTTTTTTAACAGAATTAATCTGGATGCATCTCCTGCATTTGGCTACTATAAGCAAACAAGAGAGAACCACTAAACATTAAGAAATACCAGATGTGCTAATAATGATTTTGCTGTGGTATAGGAAACACAATAACACGGTCGCCAGCTTAAACTATGAACAGCATAGCTATACAGGAAGAAGATTCGACACAACTGATTATCTGTTAAAATCAGGTCCACAGAAGGTTCAAGAGTGAGATACTGATCAAGTCTGAAACTACAAAGATGCAAAATATAATCTCTCTTACTCATCTACATCTTGGGGAATAATCAGGTGTTGGAGACAGATCAGTGGCTGCGCTGAACTGTCTTGACCCGCTGTGTGGAAACAGTTAACTAACTGAATGATTCCAGTTTTTATTTGTAATGTTAAAACCATCCATTTCCTCTGAGTGCTGTCAGCGGAGCCAGCTGATAGTGAGCTCCCCAGATGTTTTGTTTAAATCATGCATCTCTGTCTTATCGGGCCTTTAAATCGCTCGAATAAACAAAGTGTGATTCTGTGTCTGGTTGTGAGGTGAAAATTGGTCAGAGAGAGACATCAGTCAATACAATTTATCATTTTAAAAAAAAAAAAACTTCTGTGACGCAAAGCATCTGGTAATCCTTCGCATTACTCGGGATGTCTTTTTAAATCCTTTCTTCTTTTCTTTGGACTCAAAAGGAAGCTGTAATCAGAAATGAATGAGCACAAATGTAAAAATAACAACTCGTGGGGACAACACAGGAAAAATAATTTTTATTTGCCAAAAAAAAAAAAAAAGAATTTCCATCCACATTTGCTGGACACGCCTGCTTTGGTGGCAGAAACAAACTCCCTGTGGCTTCCTTGTGATGGAAATCGTGAGGTGGCAGTGCCACCTAGAGGGACGAGAGCAACCTGCCAGTGAAGATGCTCAGAAATACTTTTTTTTTTTTTGCTTATTCAAAACTTACCAAGCCAATTTTCATGGACCACAGTAGCGATGTGGAGCACATGTAGTGCAAAATAGAGCAATGGCCTTGGAGAGAGCTCTGCTGTTGTAGATTGAAACCGTGACAGTGCTGCTTTGCATTATCATTAGAGGGTGTTCATATTTGCACTATAGTTTTTGGTGTTTAAATGTATTGGATAAGATCATTTTTATTATGCACATTTGATTATTAAAAGGGATTTTAATCTGCTCTAACTGCTTGTTAATGTATTTATACATGTGGAGATACATGTAATACTCGAGTTCTAAATTCCTCTTTTCCCTCTTGTGTATGTTTTAGAGTTAATTATCGGAATGTATTATAAATTCAATGAGAATGCTGCCTTGTGGATTCATCCGATGTCTGAAAACTGAGTCCATGCACTGCATTTTGACTTTATAACTCAAGAGGCAATAAAAACCATGACTGTAAAGGTCTGAAAGAGATTACATAAATGCCAACAGTCCTCCACTCACACTGCAGACCCATTTTTACTTTGTAGTGCTGTAAAAGTGCCGCTTATTATGTCCCACTTAACCATTCAAGGACTTTCTCCCCAGTTTATGTAACACGTTAAATGTTTTCTGTTCATGTAACACTGTGCTTTGGCCAATATGAGTCCGAAATAAACTTTTATCAAGCATAAGGTGGTGAGTGAAAAGGTAGCTCTGAAAACTCTAGGTCTGGATCAGAAATTTCTAATTGTGCAAACATCATGCTATGTTGGTATTGTTCCTGCAGTATCATGATAATGGTACACAGAGTTGCAACTGACCAGTTGCATTGTTGTGATGTCATAGCTTTGCGCTCCATGGAAAAAACAAAAGATATTCCTTTGTTCATGGTAATCATTTTGATTATTTTCTTTATCAATGTATCTAATGAAATAAATAGATTATCAAGTTAGGTTTGCTGTCAGCCAGATTTACTTTACTCATGTCAGTTTGCTAAGGATATGTTTTAATAGCGTTAAATTCTTTTTCATTTAAATTCTTTGCTAATGCTAACTGACTGCTAAGTCTAAGGAGCTTGGAAAGAAAAGCGTCTGGACTTTCTCTGAGTTGCTTGGAGATGTTTCACCTCTCATCCGAGAAACTTTTTCAGTTCTAAGGTCAAATTTTGCCTCCTCGACGGGACAAGACTTGGCTGTCCATCTGCATCTAAAGGACAAAGGTCACTCTTTTGAGGACACCAGTGTTCACATTTTGGACAGAGAAGACAGATGGCTTGAAAGAGGAGTGAAAGAAGCCATCTGTGTCCACTGTGAACGACCATCTTTGAACAGAGGTGGTGGCTTTCGACACCAAGTGTCTGTCATCTATAATCCAGTTTTGAGATCCCTTCCCAGATGCCTTAACGCCCACTCACATCCTGGGCCATCTGACCTCAGGAAATCACATGATAGGGTAGGGCTAGGTTTCACAATGAGCTCACCTGAAACCCTGGCTGATTGTGACCTACACCCATTTTCACACCTTGGCTCGTGAGGGACACTCCCACAGGGCTTAAATCTGGGCCTCTCCACCATTTGACCTTAGAACTGAAGAAGCTTCTCAGATGAGAGGTGAACCGTCTTCAAGCAAAGAAGTCCAGATGCTTTTCTTTCCAAGCTCCTTAAACTACGAACCTTCACAGACTGTTCAGAGAAAGTCATTGGTTACTTGTAATGCTGATCCTGGACGATCATCATTATGATGATTTAGGAACAACACTAGCACGGGATCATAATAGTCCAAGGTTGCATCAACGTGTTCATATTCTCATCCTACTACCAGGAAATCGAGACTCATCAGAGCAGACGATGGTTTTTAGCTGACCAGAGGAACCCAGTGTGGTCTTCTGCTGCTATACGGCATTTTCACCCAGAGAAGTTCAGATGATGGCATATTTGCTGAAATCTGGGAAAATCCCAGTAGATCAGCAGTTTCTGAAATACACCAACTGTGTGACATTTAGAGTTGCTGCCACAGAGTGTTGCTAATGAAGTGGCCCTGAGTGTATATTGTAAAATTTTACAGCTTTTTGTCTGAAAGCAGGTTTAGATATTTTAGCCATTTGGCTCCATTCACTATGTTTGAGGACTCATTAGTGCTGCAGGCTACAACGGCAGTGAGAATACTCATAAAACTGTAGGTTTGAGTAAAAATAACAGAGACTCACACTTTTTTGTTTGTTTTGGCAATATTTATTTCTATTTTCCCAAGAGCAACATATAGTTCAGGACAAATGAACGTTTGATAAAGCCAGCACAGCAGTTTGCAGAATGTATGATTCAAAATTGCACCATATTCAGTGAAATGATCTGCACTCTGAATACTGGGAGTTTTAACTGTTCTTATAAACAATATTTCTCATAAGCAAGAAATTAGGGTCTATTTTTTCCTTATATATTTATTAAAGTCTAAGTTAAATTTATTTCGCATACATCCCACAGAGTCAAGGGCCTTTGTGAAACAAACATCAGAAACGGTGACACTGTGGGCACCATGACACAAGCCAACACACCGTCAAAGACACGCGAACAGAACGACAGCGGGCAGCCGAGAAACGTCAGAGGAAAGCGCGAGGATACGTTGTCACTGCTACCAGAGGGCGAAGCGGAAGAGAAAGAGAGAAAAAGGTCGTACAGGCGCAGAGCAGAGAGGAGCTTTCAGAAAGACATGCTGAGGGACTACACATATAGATATAATACGCTACGTTCAGAGCTGCGACAGTCTTCAAGCAGAAAGACAGAGGATAGAGAAAGTCAGATCAAGCGCGGAGAGGAGTACAATGCTAGGCGAGGTTAGCATGCTGGCGGCACAAAGAAACTTTACAGGAAGCTCAAGACACAGAGATCACATGTAAAGGCTAGAGCGACAGCACTAATCTACAAGCTAAGCTATACATCGGACACTAAAGCTAATTACAGGAGCTACACAAACTGTATATATGTATATATATAGAGAGAGATAGATATAAATAGATATATAGGAGACTGTATATCAAACAAGCTGGATAGGCAAGGCATCGCATGCATGTCGTGCAAAGGAAGCAAGTCTAGCAGCAGCAGCAAGAGAAACAAAGTGTCTGGCTTTCCGAGACTACCAAAGAGAGATTTTATTGTCGCTGTAATAAATCAGATGCTGTCTGTGTCACAGTGTGGAAGCCAATTTTGGTTTGGGGCGAAACAGAAAGTAAAAATTTGAAACTTTAGGCAACTCTCCGTTGAGATGTAAAACATTTAAAGGGGAAGCTTTACAATATCTACAAACTGAGAAAAAATTAAATCCTTTCATTTCTGGCAGACCCTCGATTCAGTGCACATTCAGACCAAAGAGCTTAAATTACATATCTTGAGTAGTAGAATTTTTTTTAAACATCAACTTATGGACAACCATCGGACATTGCACGTTATTTGATCATGTGTATACTCTAAAGTGCACAACCTCCCATTTGGAGGAAAACTAGACAATACTGAAAAATTCATACTAAGGCAACACACTTACAAACACACTAAGGTACACAGTTGGCACATACCGTCAAGTATCACTTGTGCACGAAAAACACGGGGCTTCAGAGTCAAAATGGCTTTGCATATTCATTGAAAATCCAAACACCCGAGTCTCTGAGTAAGACTTGGAAGTATTTCAAAGTAAAATCTATCAATTTCTTTAAAGCCAGTCCCTGAAACACATCTTTGAAATAGCTAGAAGTCACAAATCAAGTATCGAACATACATACATACATACACACAAGGAAAAAAGCCTTTTGGACAAACCGGATGAAAATACAGGTAATCTATATTGGAGATAGAGAAAATATGAAGAACTTTACCTCACAAATAGTCTCTGGTTAAATGTCTTATATACACGTATGTATACACAAAGATATGTACTTAGGACATCTTGAAATACTATTTACAGTCTATGATCAAAAGTGATTGTTCACTGACCGACCATGTTGAGCTATAATTGTGCTTTTCTAACTTGTTCTAATGAAAATGCTACAGAACCTCTGCCTGATAAATCAGGGTTCACATTCCAACTAACCCGCCTACGATAAGCGTGCTTTTACTCCAGGTTTCTTTTTTTTGTCCTTGTTTTTTGCAAACTACCATGGGTTTGGTCTGGAAACTTGATTATCATTTACTATTGATCCTTTTGATATTATGCAGGATACATATATGCGTATGTATATATATATATATAGATATATATATTGGACCCATACTCAAATATTGCTTGTGAATGCAGAAAGACAAAATCTCAGTTGCAATGCAAAGGGATGCGGCTCCTCCCAACAGTGATTTAGTGCAAGTAATGTCAGGTATACAGCAGCTGCAAATCAGGTTAAGATCCTATATCCCAACAATACCCCATTATTGCCCAATTCTTGGTTTCTTAAGATCCACAACCTTTCAGTAAGTGCTCATTCAAAAGCGTGACTACAAAAAGAAAATCTTTTCTTTCATATTTAAAGTTATAATCCTTAAGATTTCTGTCCTGGTTTGTTTGGCAGGTTAGCGGCAATTCGGTGCCACAAAGCTTTGGGAGCAGTGCCCAGAGATGGTACTGGAATTAAAGAACCTGATGGGGCGAAAAAAGGGGATATGACTTAAACTGCCACCTGGGCAATGCACCATGTACCCTGTAACATCCAAGTTCCAGTAGGTTCACTGCAACCAGCACTAAAAAGCAATTCATTTGTAACATTTTAAATAAAACAAAATATATAGGCATTTTTTGCCAAACGTTGACATAGACTCTCTGTACAAGGAATATCCACAAAGTTAGATAACAGATCCATTCATAGTGAATCTTTAGTACTGCAAATTCCCTGTATATAAATGGCAGTGGGCATGCAGTGAAGCCAGGGCTATGATGCCCTTTGGGCACCTTGGTAGCACTTTGCCTAAATGATCAATTGGACATACTTCCCATATACTGTTGTGCAAAAGAAACAAGGCAAGGACTAAATTTCAACATGCTTCTTTGTATGTCTTCCCCTTTTCAAGTCTCAAAGATGTGAGTGGCAGGAAGGTAACCCTACGTATTTGGGGTATACCTCTACTGAGCAATGAATTTAATTTGGGAGCTGTATTGAAACATCAGGGTTGTGATCAAATACTCAAACAATTACCTAATTTGTCCTCCTTTAAAATGAAAATGTCAAGCGGTCAAGAAGAATTCTAAGAGAATTTGAAGTAATTTACATTAGACTCATTATGTTGTTTGGACTAAACTAATGTTCCCAACACAGCCTACATAAAGCAAACTGTAGACCCTTGGACATGTCTGGTCATGTGCACAGTTGGTGTCCTTTCCAAGAAGAGAAAAAAAGTCTACTCAACTACTACCTTGGTGTGCTACTCAGTGCAAGGAAATGAATACATGTATGTAATGGCCCCTGGAGGCAGCAGATTGGCTTTCAGCAGTTAGTCTGTCAAATATGCAATGAAAAAATAAGGTTGTTAGGTGAAATGCTTTGGAAAACAACTGGTACTACTACCACACATAGCAACAGTAACAGGACACAAATACAGTTGATGACTACTGCAGAAAATCTGAAATCTATTCAATGCAGTTCAATACACTGGAAACTTAAGGATTATAGCTCAAGTGCCGATCTTCATTCTAACATATGGAGCAAAGCTAATTATACAGCAAGGATGGAAATGGATCCCATTTCGATGTATTCATGTAGCAAGTCAACAATGTCCAGCGACATGGGTTTTACAAGCCTATATCGCCTAAACACATTAGAAAGAGAGTAAAAAAGTCTTAATAATCAATAAGCACAGCAGCATCGTGAGCTGCAGGTTGAACTGTCAAAGGCAGAGGTGATGGGTGGTGAACTGGCTTGATTGTAAATGCTTTGAACTGCTCTGTTTTCACGTTTCCATCATGCAGTCTGCTCTGGCTGGGTTATGTCTTTAACATGTGCTGGCACTGCGTAACAACACCAGGTAAGAGAAGGAGTTCTGCCCTGCTTTGAGTGTAATGTGCAGATGTAAAGGCAGTTGATTAAGCTGAGGTAAGGTGAAGTGCTATTTTTGTTTTAAACGAGAAGTTTAAAATGCTTTAAAGTTACAATAGAACACAACCACGTTTGGCACTTAACAACGGACTCGGCAAATGAGAAATGATTGAGAAATAAACTCTTTCTCATCGACTTATTGCACAAGCATTTCATATCACAAAAATTACATATAAAGTTACGTCACTTACACTACTCTGGGATCTACTACACTACAGGAGAAGCAGACAGAAGCACTTTTACATAGCTTTGGACCAAGTCAGCCCACGGCAAAGCTACAATACGTAATATATGGATATATCTGCAGATCTTTTTTCTCAAATATAATATGAGACTTTGGAGGAAAGATTGAGAGAAAAGAAAATAAGTTTACCAGTACATTCACGACAAACAATTCATCCGTCAAGGGGAAAAGTACAAGAGGATTTGCAGAGATGTGTCTTATAGATCCTGGCCAAGTCGTTCAATCTCCTCAATAAGAAAGTCGATGTCCTCAAAGGTAGCAGCAGGATTTGAGATCACCATGCGAAAGAAGTTGACCTTGTCCCCTTGTGGCTGGTAGCTCACCATAGTTGTCCCGTACTCCATCATTCTGGCTTTTATGACGGGAGCCACCTGACAACATGCAACAAATACAGCATGAATTGCTGTTCCTTCAGGAAGAGAGAATAAAATATGTGAAAGATACACAGAAGGTCAGGGCAGAGACAAAATGGGCCATTGGGCGCAAATGAAAAAGTCTCCCAACCATACCTCACAAACATGGTGAGCTATACAGCTAGATGCTTTGCAAGGTTAACCATGTTAACAAAGAATAGGTAAGCAGGTAAGCATCCTGTGAATTCACAGTGTTACGTGTCTTACCTCCTGCGTGCTCTAAGCAAGAAACACCCAGACCAGCACACAGTATTTTCAATAAATAGAGCGGGCCTGAAGCGGACTGTCCTCGATTTAGTGTTAAATGTGAGAAAGGATATCCTCAGACTATATCCTGACTTTGTGTTTGTTTTGAGTTTGTTTATGGTCATTTTGTGTCCTTCTTCTATTTACGTCAACTCATACTCATTTTGTGCAGATTACTACAGCAGGTTATTAATTTTCTAACGAGGCTGAAGGGGAAATAAAACTAAATGCAAAACACATGAGACAAACAACCACAAAACAAAAACAGGAAATATATTCAAATATGGACAAACAGAACTCGAGTGAACTTAACAGAAGAGATGGAACGAGATGAGGAGATGAAGGGAAATACCAACGGGGCAAATAAAGCTGCAATAATGCATACAGTAAACAGAACTCAAATATAATAACACCTAAAGGCTAAAAATGCTCAAGAGCAAAACAAAACCTAAACAAAACAAAAAAAAAGAAACACAAAACTATTAAAGAACAAGAATTCAGCAAGCCCTGGGACGACTGTAGGATCTTGACATTTTCTCATAAATTTTGTGTCTGCATTTAATAAAATCACTGTTTACTTGCATTTTTAAATTTTTAAAATAAAAATGTAGGAAAATAATATTTTATTCTCAGTACTTTAAATGATTTGATTGCAGAACTACTTTTTTTTCACAGATAATATCCCATTTTATTAGCATTTAGTTCGTGTTTTTACATTTTACATGGTTGTTAACTGTCGTCTAACTCAAATTGCAGGAACAGTTTGGGAGAGTATTGCCTGACTACTTCTCTTTCTGTGTAATCGGATCTAAATGGGTGCTTGTTTGTTTATACAAGTCAAAGTTCTTCCCAGGTCCCCCATCGATCTGACAGCTAAATGTAACAGCAGCTGGGTGCACAGCCCCATGACTGTTGCTCCTGCCACGCTGAGAGGTTATCTCTAAGAGCGAAGCCAGGGGTGATGCTCATTTATTTTGTACTCAGCAGAGTCACGATGCTGGTGTAGATTCTTTGCAGTGATGAGCGGCGACAGATTCAATTTCATGTCTGAAACTCTCAGTGCTCGTTTTGACCGACGCTCGGCCTGTTAGACGGCTCACTGAGAGAAAACTCCTCTGCGTCTGTGTCTCTGGAATATCATTTTTAGGGCTTGGTTGGTTAGAGGATTTGTATAAAAAGGTTTCGTCGTGACCAACTTCAGGATATGCAGATGAGATCCAGCAAGTTCAAGTGACAGTTTGAGTGCAGCTTTAGCTTAAGGGCTTAAGTTAACCGTGGCTCATATGACCCAGAATAATCGTGCAAGAATTTTAATATGTCTGTGGGTATTACCAAAACAGGCTTTAACACTCGGCTAACTTCTCGAGGAAGTTGGCTTCAGTTTCAGATTACTGCCTGCTAGATTAGTTAGTTGTTTCCATACAGCTCTCATCACATAATCAGTCATTTCTTTCCTAATGTCTTGCAGGTGTCTCACTGCAGTTGGCGTGCTTGCTGCAAAATAATTTACTGTGTGCTGATTTCCCTCAAATCAATCTTTTAACAGTTCCTCCCATTCTCCTCATCCATTAGAGGATGTCATTAAGACACGTGGAAACTGATGAGGGCTCCTTCAGTTCTCAGCTCTTCCTCAAAGTGCTAATCTGGCAGCATTACATCACCCCTCAGGCTCAGAGTCAGAGTGTGGAAAGCTGTCCAGTCAGTCTGTCTACTCGGTGAAGCACGACCATGGTGTTTTTTCAAGTAATTTTTCAAAGAAAACAAAGGGAAACATCTGCATTTGCAGAGCAATGATGAAGCTGGTAACGATTTCTAGTCAACGGGAAAAGAGAGAGAAGAGAGAGAAGTGGTCTTTGTATAGCAGACATGAACGCCATCTGTTTGTCCTGATTGTCAATTATGAGGCCCCTGCTGCTGTGGTATCCTCTGAATGGCCAGCACATTAGCCAGCTGAAAAGCCTCACTTCTTTTTAACCCGTACTCTGTGTCCTGTTTAAGACCGCTGCCATTTTTTTCTCCTCATGTGCAGGGCAACGTATTATTTTAATCCTGAGTATAAGCTGCCCCTAATTAGAAAGATGTGTGATAGTCGAGCTGGATATGAATGACGGGGCTCGTGAAAGTTGTGTTGGGGAGATACTACAGTGAGACTTCTTATCTGAGAGTACCCACCTTGTGCAGGTGTTTCTTTCTCTCCTCTTTGTCCTCCATGTAGCGGATGCCAGGCGGCAGGTACCAGAAGCAGACGTTGGTGTGCTGAGGCTGAGGGGACACACAGATGACAAGATATCAGAGGAATAAACTGAGGAAAAACAAACAGCGACTGAGTGCAGTTGTATAAAAAAAATAATTAAAAAAAATGCTGATTTATCTTGGCGTTCACGAGAGTAATGATTACTCATAAGCCCATTAAATTTTAGTGCAGGTCTTGGTGTGCACATCTTTAAAACTTCAAAATGACCCTGGTGTAGAATATGTTCTACTTTTTTATTTAATGACAAATTATGAATTAAATTATATATGGCAAAGTAAAAAAATATAGTAGGCAGGGCCAGACAGCAGAGGTGATATAATTTAGCACTAACCAATTCTGAAAATTAAGGATTCAACATGGATGAGGCGGCTATGTCCATCTTTTATATACAGTCTGTGTGCGTATTACATATACCTACACCTTTATACACGCAGTTTAAACATGGTATACAGCCGTTTTGTAGAATTCAAAGCTATTCATGCCTAAAATCCTGCAGAAATCTTATGACATTAAAATGCTTGTATCCTAAGCCAAACTGATTTTGAATGAAAATGCTGATTTGCATCCCAGAGCAACAATCCAATATGAGTTCACAGCATCGGACAGGTAGCGTGCCTTCTGTCACTAGATGTCTGAAAGCTCCTCACAGTGCTATTTTCTGGCACCCGAATCCCTGCAAGAACTCCCCGCCTGCCTGTCTGCATAAGAGCGGAAGGGCATTCATTACCAACAGCTGACTAACCATGCACACCAGCCTCATTTATACAGCTGGGCTGGTTTGGCTGTAGTATATTCAACATCAGATTGATGTAATGGCTCAATGGAAGGCACAGACAAGTGAGCACCTGGGCCATTGCCCAGAGGACTTGGCTTTTTCTCATCCCCCTCTGGGTCATGATGCTCATAGCCTTTTTGGGGCTCAGCAGGAAAACAATAAGGCTTGAAACATTAAAGAGCTTTCATAATAAATTACCCCATGTGTCCAAGCACCCCTTTCATAAGAGAGTTTTCTTCATACCCACATATGTTTGTGTTGTACTTCAGTTTAGTGCAGGATATTTCAGACACCACGCTATTCATATGCATATGAGCAATTATGGGCCGTTATGCTATTCATTAAACATAATAGCAGCACATTACACTGGCATCTGGAGGTAAAAATGGCATTCATCCAACTCAAAGCCAGAACACTCCGCATGGAAATCAAGTCAGCAATAATGACACTGAGGAAAAAGGAGCGACATGGGCTAATGTCAGCTACTTTTCCATGATTGTGTGACTGCAGATGAATTATTCTTTAGAGAGAGTGAAAGATGAATGTGAACATACTTTGCCATCAAAGACCATCTCGTATCCTTCCCTGTCTTTAATCTTGTTGTAGAGGTACTCGGACAGCTCCAGACACTTGTCAATCTGAGCCTCGAACCCAATGGTGCCCTGTCAAAGAAAAGATGTTTATCTGTAATTGCTCAAACTCCACAGCAGTATATAAATTTATTATATAGTATAGAGAACATTTGGCTTTGGGCTTCATCAGGGTCAATCTAAAACGTGTTACATATGCAGCCAAATGCATTTTAGCCAATGAGGGACCAACAAGGATAGGTTGAATATTTGACCATGTGATTTAAATCTGGTAATCTAGTCCCTGGAAATGGGGCGTGTCCAGCAGAAAACCTGTGTGTTTTCTGCTGGTGTTTTCCACCTGATGTCACATATCCACGACACAAGACACTTTCAAACAATAAATAAATACTGAATTAATATATATTAGTATATAGATTAAAGTATAAAAGCAATTTTAAAATGACAACAAACAAATAAAAGACATTTAGAAGTTGCTGTAGGATCTCAGAGTTTGTCCTCTTCTCTGAAGTTAAATTCAGTTTCCGTCATTTAATTTTTTTGACATCCATAATTCAAAATTTCAGGTTTTTATTTTTAGTTTTGACTTAATAACTCACAAAGTTTTTCTCTGAGTTTTGACACATTTTCTTAGAAGGGTGAATGACTGAAATTTTGAGAAGCTTTTATATATAATCTATGCATAAGAAATTAAGAAAAAAAATGCATTAATATAATATAGCAGAGCCAAAACGAAGATGAAAAGTGAAACAAGTGGAAGCAGCTTAATTAACTGAAAAGAGAGAAAGCATTTGCAACAGTCTGACAACAGCTGGATTAGCTTAATGACAGCCAGCATCAGCTGATGGTTCATCTGATACTCTTAGTCTGACAAATCTTGCACAAGATGCACTTTTTAAGACAGTTTAACATTCTTAAATCTGCAAGCTGCTTTGCAACACATCTGGATCCACAGTTCTTCCTTTTCTAGCTGTGTCTGACTTAACAGTACGGCTGTTGTTATTTATTTCTGCTCTGTAGCAGCATGCCATCACTTTATCAATCAAAGGTGAGGTCTTGCTGCTGCTCTCCCTGCCTCTAACTTTCCATGTAACGATGCAGAAGGCCAAGGAGGTCCCAGAACAGACCCATGCTGCCAAATATATACATTTTTGCAGACGGTACACCAATCTTCATTGATTATAGTGTTCTAGCATATTATTATTATTTATACCCTATTAATAGCTGCTTACAATCATCAAACTTTATATTTATATTTATATTACCTTAGCTCTCCACATGAGCCACAGCTTGAAGATGTCCACATGACGTCCACACTGCAGCGCCTTGTCTCCGGTGTCGTAAGAAAGATCGTAGTGTTTGTCCTGCTGGAATAGGTAGCAGGCGTGCATCTGGTTGCAGTTCTGCATAAGACCCTGTGAAGTGAGAGCCAGAGCATTTACAGAATCACCTCAATAAACAAAAGCAGGAACACGCAGCATGGGGCTGAGAATTTGAGGCCTACCTCCTCTCTGACCAGCAGGGCAGAACACTGCAGAGGGACGGACATCATTTTGTGTGGATTCCATGTGACTGAATTGGCCCTGCAGTTAAAAAAAAAACAAAACAAAAAGAGCCAACCATCATTCAACGTTATATCAAATGCTCATTAGCTTGTAATATTTGCCCATTTGGGGCCAAACCGCATAAAACAGTTACTTGCCTCTCAACTCCGTCCAGCTTCCACCTGTGTCTCCTGGACATGAGCAGACTTCCTCCCCATGCTCCCTGAAACACGAAGAGATGAAAGACATTAGCATCCACATTTAATAAACCATCCATGTATAAAACTGGTGGTGAAATCCTGACGCGTCTTAAGAAAAATGAACTGTCTCAGTCTTTCCACAATACAAAGAAGTACTGCTGTAGTAAATAAAAAAAACCTCAGCACTGCTCCTTGCGGTTAAACTTTCAAAAATTAAGTCTGAGCACAAAAATGACAGACATCATACTGGCAGCTCATTACCCGAACTTTGTGCCATAAGTTTAAAAAAAGAATTGCTGTTTTAATTAATAGAAAATGTTTTTTTTACTGTAAAAAAAATTTCTATCCGATTTCCTGTCATTTAATGGTTTGTGTACTACTGACTTCATCCACTCACACAGTAAATACTCCAACATGTATGCCAAGCCTCTCTGCATTTTTCCTATTTTGCAAAGCCACCTACAATGCCTGATTAGACACCTGGGTGGGCCAATTTTGGCCCCCTGGCCACATGTTTAACACTCCAGCACTAAAGCCTTTGATTTCTGTAGAAGTTCTGCCAACTAGCCAAACCTCATTTAATATTTAAGCTTTAAAAACACAACAGGGACTATTTTTGTGACACACACACACACACAGTAGTAGTATTAGTACACTTTAATATCACTGTTTTGTCCATGAATATATACACTGCATCTGTTCAAGTGCTTCCTAATCACATGGCAACATCTGAGTGATGTGGTCATGGACACTGACATGGTCAAGACGACCTGCTGAAGCTCAAACTAGGCATCAAAATGGGGAAGAAAGGTGATTTAACTGATGTGGGATGGTTGTTGGAGTCAGACTCAGTAATTCAGAAACTGCTGTTTTATCAGGATTTTCTTACACAACCATTTCTAAGGTTTAAAGAGAATGGCCTGAAAAAGCAAAAATATCCGGTGTCAGAGGTCTTAACGGAATGGCCACACTGCAGATACGAAGGCAAGAGTAACTCTAATAATTATTCGTTATAACCAAAGTATGAAGCAGAGCATCTCTGAATGCACAACTTTGACTTTTTGTCACCAGATCTCAATCTAATAGGGACCTCTGGGATGGAGTGAAATGGGAAATTAGCAGCATGGATGTCGAGACAACAAATCTGCAGTAACTGTGCAATGGTGTGATGTCAAAAGGGACCAACACCCCTGAGGAGCGTGTCCAGCACCTCGCTAAATCTATGTTTGGAAGAATTAAGGCAGACCTGAGGGCAAAAAGGGGGCCAAAGGTGTACCACATAAAGTGCATTAATAAGTGAGTATATGTCTTTCTGGGAGCTGTAGCTAGAAAATTTAGCAGATAAACCAATGAAAATGATTAACAATCACAATGTGTGTGCGTGCGTGCGTGCATGCGTGCTTTTTTTTACCCATCTCAGCTAGTTGAGGGATGACAGACAAGGCCATTTATTGCTCTTAATAGAGGTGTCCCCCTGTCAGGACTAAATCACTTTCATTAAGAGATAGAGTTCCTTCAGTGAGACGGCCCATGATGGTAAAGTCAGGGGAGGAGATGATTTACAGCCTCTGTTCCAGTTTTTCTAATCTCCAGTGTTAGATAGGAAATGGCGCGCTCTCTATCTGGGTCAACCGCAAGCAGTTAGAGGCGAGACAGACATAATAGATTTGTCAAACTCAGATGTGAGCTCTTCGCTTCTGTGTATGCCTCCATTAAAATCCCTCTTGTGCACAAATACTCCAAAAATCCCACATGTGAAAGGTCAATATGACACTTTAAATGAATCAGGAAGCTTTACTCACATCCACGTGCATCCAGATGTTGTACTTTTTGCAAATGTCAGAAATGGCAATGAGGGGGTCAAAAGCTCCGTACACTGTTGTCCCAGCAGTCGCACTTACGAAGAAAGGTACAAAACCCTGCACAAGAGCAACCAAAATACTGCATATGAGGCCGTTATGTTGTTACAATATGTTCCCAAATTTCCCTCATCATCTCTGCAGTTTCAGTCGAGCGCACCCCATAAAATCAAAACTGTATGAAGTCATATCTGTCTATTTATAGCAGGGTAATAAATGTACATCATCTTACCTTCTGTTTTGCCTCCAGTATTCGCCTCTCAAGGTCAGCTGGGATCAATTTACCGCTGAAAAGGGAAAACAAGCTTTAGTTGGCTTTAAAGTTGTTTGTCACACTGTCAGTGGGCAAAGAAGGCCTCTACCTTAAAAACAAAAGGCAACACAGGAACAGAAATACAGAAAATATAAGTGCAAGTATTGCATTTGAAATTCTACTTAAAGGGACAGGACAGCGTCGGCACCAGAGCACATGGAGTGGATGGGCAACTAACTTTGACAGGGAGGCATAAGACTTGACTTACTCTGGTATTTAACCTAATAATTAACACTGGCGTGATTGTTACTACAACATTTGAGGTATTAAACTTTTTTATTGCCAAATTTTATTGCTTAATTTTACTTTTAGTTCTAAATGCCAGTAGAATTCAGCTTAGGGGGCACAGTGACCTTTATGGATGGACTTGGACCCCCAGAGCCCGTCCATAATGCTCACACTGCGACTATACAAGCCAAAGTCCACCCGCTCATCCATTTTCTTCCAGGCACGCTGTAAACATTAATGTCACCTCTCTTGACTTTAATGTGTAATGTTAGCTACTGCTTCCGTTGGTTGGGGAATGTGAGCAACGGAAACAGTTTTGTAGGTTATTCAGTTGACCTTTTCACGATTACTTGAAAGAGACAATGCTGATACTCTGTTTGATGCTCTTAACGCCTCGAGGAGAGTTCCATCAGATTCAAGAGGTAGACATCTCTCCAAAACTGAGCACAAAACAGATCAGATGGATAAAGTGAAACACAGATGAGAGGGAGAAAACAATATAAATGTAATTTTGGGAGGAACTGTCCCTTTAAGTACAACTATAAGCAGTAATATATAAAGGATTTCATATCATATTTTAAGGTTACAAATAGTCATGAGTCATTGTTAAGTATTGTAGTTACACGTCATTGAGTGTTTTCCAGTCTAGGGTTTGGACTTCTTTTAAAGGGTCACAAGATGAAATATAAATTTGAATCCTAAGCTGAACAGGAGAGACACATTTTTACTGTTACTTGTGAACATTATCAGGTCTTTAGGCATTATTGGTTTGGGTAAAACAAGTTTGTGAAGATTAGAAGGCTGTAGTGTTTCTCCACAATAATACAATAATAACTGTTTCTATAGTATGATGCACGACTGAAGCCAGTTTTACCTTTGATCTGCTTTGATGCAGATCACGCTTTCGGTCCCAATGCCGAGAGCTGCTGCACCTTTTTTGATTGAAAAATGGCTCTAAGAGTTGAAGACAAGGGGGGAAAAAAGATAATGAGTGACTGGATCCGTAAATATGTACGTCTTATGACAGATTTGTTTGTAATTTCATTGCTTTTTTCCTCACAGCATCTTTCAGCTGTCCTTTAAAGATGAAGGTGACATGCACACCAGTCACCTCGTGTCCTTCTGCATGCGACGTGAATAATGTCAGCTTTTTATCAGCAGCGGTGGAGTTAAAGTGACACGTAGTCACACATCAAGCACAGCCACAGTTACCATGAGATCTTTTTTGTGTTATTCTAGCAGCTGAAAGATACATTTTTTGACATTTGACTTAAAGAAATGTCCAAATAGTGTTCAGTGTTCACCGTTTGAGCCAAGCAGACATACACTGACGATGCCGTGAGGAATCGGATTTTAAACACGGATGCCTACATGTTCGGATGTGAAGGCCACCAGTCTGGGAACGGATGACATTCCCTTCTCTTTCACCTCAGGGAACATCTTGAAGCGGGCCAGCAGCATGGCGTACATGTTAGAAATAGCACCACCTGGAGGACAGACAGGATTGAGTTAGCGACGTGTCTCCAGGGAGTGATGCAGGGTTTCTAAACGATTGCTCCCTTATTCTCAAGGAGCTGCCACAGTAGATAGCTCTGCATGTTTACTGACACAACCCCAAAGGAATCTGTCTTCTCCTTGGATTGAACCACAAATCTTTTGCTTGTTAGGTAAATGTGTAAGCCAATAAACTACTGATAAAAAAAAGTAGGCTGCTACATTGTTTCAAGATGTCCATGTTCATGTAAAACAAACTTTTGTTCATCAAGAGCATATCAAGAAATGACAAAGCATCCAAAATTGCATCTCGCTGTCCACAATGTCACAGCCAATCACAGGCTTTGTCAGTAAATTCTCCGATGATTGCCTCTCATTATGAAGTGCATGGGAGAAATTAAAGATTGGGGTGGGTGAGGGGGAGGGGGCTTAAACTGAAAATTATTTTATGCTAATTGGCTTTGAAACACGTTCCATTTATATCATCAAAATGCAAATTGACACGTTACAACACACACACGCACACACACACATACAGCCAGTTCCATCTCCAGTCAAACAGAGGGGTGTCAGAGCGCTCTGCGCCACCTGCCATGCAAACATACCAGGAGAAAAAATGCCATCTCCTCGCCCATCCGGCCAGCCAATGATCTCCCTCATCTTCTTCAGAGTGACGTACTCCAGCAGCACAAAGACAGGAGCTACCTCATAGGTGAACCTGCACGTTACACAAGACGCATCACATGGCGCTCGTTACATGAACACGGTGCCATCGTGACTCATCAACAAATAAAAAGCTGCCATTAAACTGACATTATTTTTTAAAAATCTGAAGTTTGGACGTTTCAGGAAAGGAGGGTTGTCGTTGGCCTGTGCAGAGGTTCATTTAAAAAAATGCTAAGATTCTGAGGTTTTCTGGAGGTTTCTGGCTTCACTTTTGAAGAAGTGCAGAATTACTGTCAATCGTGTGCACACATTTTAACAGCTCTGATGCATTCTCAAGTTTTTTCCATTTATATAGAAACACTTAAATGCACATGAAAATATTTTTTCAAGCCAAACACCCAAAATTTTACTGACAAAATGCACTCCTTTAATATTTTGAACTCCCACATTTTCATCATCCTGCTCCTATTTAAAACTTGCATCTCTGTTGTGTGCTCCCTAATATTTCTATATATATTTCTAAATATATTTTTGCATTAAGATACTGGCCGTATTAATTTGAACCTCCCTCCACTATAAACAGCAGGTTTACTTTTCCTCACAGTTGCCAAAAGAGTTTATCTCCCCCAAAACACACATGTGAAATTAGCTCCAGATTAGTCTGAATTTAATTTCAGAGCTAATTTTCTCCTCTCGAATCCCCAGGAGGATCAGAGGTGAAGGGAGGCGGGGGGGGGGGAGGGGGGAGCCTTGTGGGTGCAAGGAGGGGGCTGAGGGGTGGAGGCCTGCCTTTCATTTCACCCCTTTTCATTTGCCATGACTGAGTGTGTGTGTGTTGGAGGAGGGGGGGAGGCGCGCTATCAGGCCATGCAGACGCAGAGCAGACTGCGCGCGGATGGTCCGGAAATGGAATCCATTGTCATTATCGTTATCACCGCTTAAAATCGCGATGAAGCAGGCCACATACTTACATATTGGTGTTGGCGGTGGATGTTAGCCAATCGGCTGCAAGTCCGACCATGTCTAATCCCGTGGAGAGCTGATTGAAGTACCTGGGGTGGGCTGAAGGGAAAGGAGCAGAGGATGGAGAAGGCAAAGAGGAGGAGTGTGAGATGGCTGCAATTTTAAGGTTTTCCTTAGCGAGCAGAAGCTGTCATCTTCTGAGCGCTTTAATTGCGGGTTAGAATTGTAGCTACAGAGTCAACTTAAAAAAAAACACCTGAATGAAAATGTAAAAGGTAAACACACAAACCATGTTACAGCACTGACACGTGATTAGATCTCAGTGTGCGTCATAAACACGGCCGTTAAAATAAAGAGTAATTTATGGGGGTGATCAAGCAAAAAAAAAAAAAAAAAAAAAAGAAAGAAAGAAA
>NW_024582516.1:966992-1021384 GCF_018398535.1 Haplochromis burtoni | reverse complement strand
AAAGAAAGAAAGAAAGAAAGAAAGAAAGAAAGAAGACAAAGGAAGTAAGGAAGGAAGATATAACTGTACTTATAAACCTGGTGCAAGTCCTTCTCAACACCATATAATTCCTAAATAATAATAATAAACATTTTTCTCGTAGCAGAGGAAAATTGCTGATAAATGGTTACAATAAATGATTGAAATCCTCACATCTTTGCTCATATCCGCATTACACTGTGATTTTAATTGTCTTTAAGGTTGTTAAATATTCATCACCACCATAAACTATTTTTTCAGTTTTTCTCTTTCTTTTTTTTGGAGGCTGAAATCTGTCCTGTGGCGTTGCTGTAAATCCCCCCCTGCGTGTGTCACTCAGGGGAGAATAATGGACTTGGCCTATGAAGCCTGGTTATTAGCCTATTATCTCCTACTTGGTGAACCAGATTTACTGCGTCACTGCATTTATCGGTCTGATGGTCAGGAGGAGGAAAAGGAGGACAACTGTGTTGATGCTTTATAGGCATCATTTATCATTTTATTTATTTATTTATTAAACCCGGAACACGTTAAAGACGTTTTCTTTGTTTGCCTCTCTCTTTCCGGGTCGGTTTTTTAAGCTTGTAGCGTGTAGTTTTGCAGTAACTCGAGTTTTAAATAATTTGTAGGGTGTAACATAATTTTCACAGTAGCTCTCTGTAATTTATATAGCCTTTCCTTTTATTATATTTTAAACGTGTTTTTAATTTTCCATTTATATGCGTGAATATTGGAATTTTGGCAGATTTCACACAAAGATGAGCGAAAGGCCGGGATTCAGGCCTGCGCGTGATGATACAGCCTGGGGGGAATTTTTTTCCAACACTCCGAAGCATCTATTTTTTTTAAAAATAAACATATATGTATATTAAAAAGTGAATTTATTGATTTGCATGCATGCAATAAAATCAGACCCAGGCCTACCTGTTTTGATGGCGTATTTCAATGTAGCGCGACAGCTGATCAAGATGTCGTCCAGAGTCGCAGGTTCGTCCTGCAGCTCCCAGTTGTTCATCTGAAGCAGCTCGTTCGGATAATGAAAATCAATAACTTTCGTTTCCCGGTCGAAAGACTCCACTATGTAGGCCAGTAAAATATCCACAACTTCCTGCAGGAAGGTCATCGTTTTGGTATCACCGTCCGTGGCCGGTAACAGGTCTGCGAGAGGGGGGTGGATGGATTACAGTGGAGACATTTTGTGATTTTTATTTGAGGACGGAGGAATGTGTGCAAAAAAAAAAATGCTCCCACGCAATATTAAGATTCACATTTACACGAGTCAAAGTTTTATTTATTTTTTTGTCTTTGAATTTTTCCTCCATACAAACAAATAAATATTTCATATTGTTTCCACGTCCGAACACTGATTCTGCTTTATACGAAAATCTCGTGTTTTGCGCTCAACACCTCAAAAAACACGATTCTGGTGAAGGTGACCTCTCGGAAATAGCCCCTCTCTGAGGAGAACAGACCAACATAACTCCTCTCTCAGAATGTGGTGAAGATGAAAATGATGGACAAAACTATTCATCCAATACACAATGTGTTATTTTATAAATTGAGGTTAAAGCGGATAACTTCAGCCAAACATTTCTCAGGAGTTTGTGCGATCAGATGCAAATATTTGAGAAGCATTTTGAGATTATTTCCTTTTATAGTTAAGATGATTATATACAAACATTGCATAAAAACAATGTCTATTTTCTAGCCTACTTCGCACAGTGAAAGCTGCTCAATGCAAAGCCAAGTCTGGACTCGGAGAAGAAAATAAATCTTAAAATTAATCCAGCTTCACAGTGCACTTTCGTACCTGTTGAATAGAGGTCGGAGAAGCCCACAGCAGCTTTGGTGCAGTTGCAGGATTTGTTGCAGCCGCAGGTTCCTGCAGCCGTCTCTGGCGGCTGCTTGGCGCCCGGCTCGGCGGCTTTCTCCACCTCCCCGACATTTAGCAGCGCTTTGGAAACCCACAAAAATAGCATAGAAATATATATTTTTATTACTCTAGGGCCAGACAGTTATGATGGAAATAGCTGGCACGTTTGCCTAAAAATAGCTTCCCCTCCGTCTCCACCCCCACCCCCGCTCCTTCCCCAACATACCACATAATTTCGATCCAATTCCTCCGGATAATTTCTGGGCCGCTGCTTGGCACCAAGCCCTGGCTGAAAGAGAGAAGTGGGATAAATCAGATAAGGGATGTGCTGGCTTCAGCTTCAGTCCAAGTTTAGGGAAACACAAAAGGCGCCATGCAACTTGAAATAAAACAGCTCTTTAGATACACGAAAAATGTCTCATGTGGAGAAAAAGAAGAAAGAAAGAAGCAAAAAAAAAGAAAGAAAAGAAAGCAGGATTGTTGCCTATTATAAGGCCTGTCTGGTGGTTCGGTGAATGCAGGGCACTGGCTTGAGACAACGCTCAGGAATTACTGCGCCCGGTCCATCAGGAGGTGGTTTGAAGACAAAAAGCCACTCACGCGTACTCGGGCTCTGACTCCCGGTATTGGCCCCAGCATTATCTCCGCCAAGAGACCAGAACCCGTGTGATGCCATTGTTGCCGGTAGTTAGGAGCTGCAGGAGGCGCGGAGACCGACAGAGCCCATCCACACGCGACGACCGGGAGCTGTTCAGAGCCGATGTGGTGCTGAATCTGACCAGACCTTTCAGACTGCTTGAAATCCAGCCGTGCATCCGACAGACGCTTTAATTCGCTGGAAAGACACTACAAATAAACCGACCCTCGTATGTGCGTGTGTGAGCGTGGGGTGGGTAAAAAAAAATAAAAGAAATCACAAAAGGCGTCCTCGCTTCCTCCTTTGCAGGCGTCCACAGGTGCACGAAGCATGAAGCGCCGTGTCCAGAAAGAAATCCGCAAACACTTGACCGGCGCAGAGCAGCCACGCTCTTTACTTAATAGGGGGGAAAATGCAATACAGCGCAAGATAGTTTGCGCAAGTTCCGGATGTAGTGAAATGTCTTTTGATGCAAAGCTGCTACATTATATAAAAAATGACTCAGAGAAAAACAATAAGCAAAAAGAAAATGGTGATGAAAATGGTGGAGGGGGAAAAAGCAGCTATGAGGCTACAGCTGCTGGTAAATATGCGGCGCACAAGCCATGCCTAATTGCAGCCAACCTAAATTTCACGTCACTAAAGCAATCCCGTGGTGATTCACTTCAGGTCATGACGAGCCGCGCTGCGTCGTGCGTCGTGACTCCATACATCCCCGACATTTTTGGCCCCCTGCGCACAGAACTTACCCTCCATACAGACACTGAACGCCAACTAATTCATCTGCCCAGCAATCGCAGACCTATTTTTTCAGACCTCTAATTGCCCGCCTCCGGTGGAGGAGACAGCGAGGCGGAGAGGGGACTCGGTTCAAATGCACAGAGTGTTCGTGGGTCCCTCCTCTCTCCGCTCACTCCAGGGGCGCGTTACTCCGAAAATATTTATTACTGAGAGAGGGGCTTGCTTTACTTTCTTTACTCACAAAGTGTTTTTTTTTGTCTGATTTTGAGACACCCCCCCTCCACCCACCCCATCCAAAATAAAGTTAAGCCGTTAAATCTGTAGTTTAACTGCGTCAAAATATCCGGATACAAGGAGGAAAACAAATGGGAATAGTTAAAAACAATATTAACTCTGTTTTTCTTTGCTCTGGTATTGTGTTGTGAAGCAGTGTGTGTTTGTCTGCAAAGGTGCTACAGAAATAACATTTTATGTTACTTACAATATCTAGTTACAAATCACCACGTGGAAGTCCAACACTGTCACCTTCTGTCTCCACGAATTAGTGTAAATTAACCCTGCAGGCATCAAAGCGACACTGAGCCTCATCTGCAGTGATTTATAAATGCACTGGTCAACAGTTATCTAATACCCAAAAAGCCTCATTAACATAAACTGAACCCTTTAAAAAAAAAAAAAAAATTATATAATATATATACACACACACACACACACACACACACACACACACACAGTGTATTATGAGATCACTCTATTGTGTCATTTCCGAGCTTTTTTTCTTTGTTCAAACTTGGTGTAACATTTTGTAATATTTCTTTATTTTAAATAATTTGTCTGTGAATCCTGTGTGTGGAGGAAGCTGTAACAGTTTTTCTTCCGTAGTCTGCATTTTGTCAGGATTTCTTCAGCCCTACGTGTTTTTGTGCCACTGTGCACTGTGTGCAGTCAGCATGTAGCTGGGGATTCACTAACAGCCCCCAAGGGGGGCTTCTCTTTCAAAAATGTCACATAAAGGTCAGAGGTTGAATCTGGCATCAATATTCAAATAAATACATAAATAAAAAACATTCTGTCCTTCTTACTTTTCCACCAAATATTCACAAGAATCAAAGGCTGTCATTTGAGTGAATGCTATTTCAAATGTAGTGATTATTGCGCACAAAGCAACAATAACGCGGGATGGAGGATAATGCGAGGAATTGATGTACTTTATACACACAGGCAATGAAACACTGAATGTCTTTGCATTTTTCCTTCTACGTTATTCATTTTGCACGGTTATGACAAGTTTGCGATTTCGGCTAATTTGAGAGCAGCGAACTAAAAATAATGAAATGGGACGAGGAATTTAATATATTTTTTTGTTTAATTGAACAAACTGAACATTTGAGCAGATAAAATAATGTACATTCTTCACAATATGAAGCTGATTAGTCTTCAGAATGACTTGAAATGCAAAGTTTTAAGAGCACAACCTGCAAATTTTTTGAAAGAAAATAAAGATATCGAAGAAAAAACATTGGAAATACAGAATACCAGTAACTAAACTGTTGGTCTCATAAATAAAACCTTATTTTACAGCAAGTTTAAAAGTATGACATCTTGTTATTTACATTGACTGTACTCTGTGTTCACTGTATGCATGGAAATCAATACAGTCTGTCCAGTTAAGTCCAGAGGAGTTTCATTTCCTACCCAAACTGTTGTACAATGTGTCTGAAGATCAATAAAATAAATGAAACATGTGCTGTGGTTAGCAGGACACCAGAACAAACTGCCACATGGTGCGATCAGCGATCCCGACTGATCAAGTCCCGAATAGCCAAAAGTCACTTCCTGTATTCAGTAATGTTTGATCAGCCTTTGTCTCTGCGAGGTCTTCCTCAGTAGATGTCTGAAGTCGTATGGATTCTCTTCAGTCCGGCTCTCTGTGGAGGCCATTCTGGGAACAGAGCGTCTGTCGATTACACAAAGGAGACAAATTTCAGCACAAGTAGATAAAAACAGAAATGTTGAACACAAGGTAGGACGTGGGGATGTAAACAAACAAACAAACAAACAAACAAAATTAAATGGAAAGGAGATGAAAAGATTCATGTTCAGGGTTCAAGGTTTTCATACTGGTTATCATATTTGGGCCATTTATCATGAGCTGTCCAAGGGAGCGGCCAAGCTGAAGGGAAAATAGATTAAATTCATGTATGAATTTATCCTTCGAGCAAGTAAAAACTAAAATTCAAAAACCAGACTCATAAACAGAGGTGCTGGTACCTCACGAGTCCTATTATGGAATAAGGATGTGGCCAGACTAAAACTACAAATCAAGTAGCTGATTTGTAGTCCTGATCTGAAGAATCTTTAATAATATCTTTTAGTGACAGGCAGCAGAATAGCGCTGAAAAATAAAAGACAGTTGAAGTGCCAAAAGCTGCAGTTCCTCAAACAGCCACTTGAGGCAGACTGCAGTAAACTCATGTTAAACTGAACAACTTTCTGTAAAAATAAACATGTTTACAGCCCAGTTGTTGGCTCTGCAGATAATTTACCTCTTCACAAAAACTTTATTGTGGAGTGAAATTTTTATTATGAATCAGCAAATTAAATTTAGTCAAGGCTTAAAACTATGCATTATTATGGGTGAGACTGGTTTGAGTGACAGGTGGATGCAGGCTAGGCTGCTAATCTGTCTGCTAGGCTTCACCTCAGCTAATTTAAGTCACTGAACTGGAAGTCTTGACTGTGTTTGTGGTGTTTCTGCCTTTTGTAGCCTTTATGATGAAATTATTTGACCAGCTAAGTGATACAAACTCTCCAAGTCTACGCTTGTGATGAGTTAAAGTCTGGTATTTTATTTGCATGTTACAAAGCACTAATTAGTTGATATCTGTGCACTGTGCCTATACATTCAAGCACAACGTTAGAATTAAAGACAAGAGACAACTACATCACTATTTGTGAAGGAATTTCAGAATTTCTGTCTTATATCTGTGAGGTTCTGACTGGACTATGAATATAAGTAATTTATGCGAACGTCTGTTGAATGTGTAGACTGCAACAGATTAGCAACGAATGACAGCAATTGTCCTTATTATCATAAACACACTGCGTGTAATTATTTACTTGACCTTATTTAGCAGACTGACTTCATCTTATTGCCATTTGATTACCAACTTTAAAGCAGCAAAGTCACTTTGAAGAAAACAATTGACTGAGTTTTCATAGACTTGCTGTGAAGACTTTCAAAACTACAAAGTTTACTGTACACAGTTGCAATAAAATTGTAGCATGCCATGGTCTCTAACCACTATTGTCCTTACTGTAACTATAGCCTTACCAGCTAGCCAACATTAGCTGCTAGCTTAGTACTCCAGCCTCATTAAAATACGATCAGATCTGTCTCTTAAATCCAAGATGCTTCAGAAGTGGTTTCAGTGGGTGATATCATGGTGAGAACTTCCATCTTTCATATACAGCCTGTATAGCTTTGTCTTATTATGGTCATGTAGATAATGCTTTTCCCTCTTTCTGTAAACTAAGGTCTGACTTTACAAATCATCCAAATTCACTGAGATTACATTTATTTTTAAACAGTAGCAACAGTAGTATCATTATTATACTGAAGTAGAAACGTAACAAATTCAGTTAGCAAACATTAACAATGTAACTTGTGACTATATTTGTGAATCAGTAAAGCTGAACTGTAATAAATTGTACGTGCAGACGGTAACAAAGCGGTCAGCTGGACAAAAATCCTGAAGGCCATTACCTATCTTTCATCTGTTTCACATAATGCGAGTCGATGGAAATGATGACGAGATGGTTGGAAAAACAATCCCAAAAATGTCATAATGGGACCTCGTGGTTGGTATTGACAAAGATTAAAATGGCATCATAAAAAGTGGAAACTGATTTCCAGCTTAAAAGTGGTTCCACCTTGTTGAAGCTTATTGATGGTGCTGATTACAACATAGCTGATAGTTATCTCGGATGATCTGATATCCTCGTGTTGGTGTTGTTCCCAGACCATCATGAAAATGTTGTTCCAGGTTCAACATTGCAAGTGACCAATCACAATGTTGTGACGTTATTCTTTTGCGCGCCAAGCCATTCGTGCATTTATGAAATTCCAATGTTGCAAGGACAATATCAATTCTGCTTACTGTTTATTAAAGGGTTACGGTTAGGGTTAGGGTCCGTTGATCGGCGGACAGAGGCGGTTTCTCCCAGCTTAAGTACAGTTTTTTGTTTTACGCCGGTTTTTCCCGAAGTCGCAAAAGTATGACGTCACAACATTCTGATTGGTCACTTGCAATGTTGATCCTGGAACAACATTTAGTATGATGATCTGGGAACAACACCAACACGAGGATATCAGATCGTGCAGTTATCTCTCAGGTGCTTTGAATGGGGTTGGTTCAGTGTTAAAGCAGAAACAAGTAATTAATGCAGTCATGCACAGTTTCACAAAAATACAGGGACACTTTATAGGACATGTACTTATTGCCAGAGACACTATGAAGAGGACATAAATGACACACCTGTTTTCTTTGGCAGATTTGGGACGCTCTGGTTCAGTGGCGGCCCTCTCTCGGATCTGTCGACTGGGAGCAGTCAGTCTCTGCTCTACAGACTGCCTCCTGTCCCCAAACTGCCTTCTATCCATAGATCGTCTCCTGTCCATGGACTGCTTCCTCTCTACGGACCGCCTCCTTTCCATTGACTGCCTCCTCCCTATAGATTGCTTCCTCTCAGGCATGGATGATGTGTTCTCTTTGGACATGGAGGGTTCAGAACGGCTGGTAGAGAGGGCTGGGTAGTAGTGGTCATCCACATCCAACAGTTTCCCTGAGCTACAGCAAAAATAAGAGGACGGGGTCAGACAGACATTAGAGTGTCATCAAACAGTCTTTAAACAGGTTCTCCGGATACAAATAGAGCACAGGTGTGACTGAAACCAGACACGAATGCTGTAAAAATCAATACAACGCATTTCTCATAAACACAATAACCTCAATAGTAGATTTTGATTGAAGTTAAGTGCTTTTCCTCTCGTTATGTTTTTCTTACTTTACGTTCAAATCTGATTATAAAGTCATTTGTTTAAGGTCAGATAAAACTCTATTCAAGTTTTTATTTTAAAATTAGGAGCAGGCGCAGGTTGGCTATATGGACTTCAATGCAGCTACCTCAGCAACTCTTTAAAGGGGACCATATGTGCTCATTTCATACTCAAATTTTTAATTTTGACTCGACTGAAGCTGCTCTGCATGAATCAGACTTCAAAAATAATACTTGTTTTTCTTATACTTGACTGTTGTGAAGCTCTTTTCTTCCTGTCTAAAACAAGTCAAAACATCTCCTTTAAGGCCACTCCCCTTTAGGCTAACTTTCCTTTGACTGGTTGCCCCTCATAAACCGAGGGTTTAGCTATTCTGCTCACACGCAGAGCTGTTGTTTTTTCTAACTTTCTTCGTCTATAAGCAGGTCTTTGAGATACTCATGATCTTCTGCTTTTTGTGATTTTTTTTCTTTTAGAAGCCACTAAATGCTGGCATCAATATAACTATTTCTTTATTGTAGAAAAGGAGAAAAAATATTTTCCCCAAGTTAATTCACCAGCTGATTTCACATCTTTAAAATTTGTCTCTGTGATAGCAGTGACTATAAAATTAACTGAGCAGCAGAAAGAAGACAAATCTTATTGAGAAGAGGATAATTATCAAGTCCTCATCATCCAGGTATCTGCTCACCAGACTGTGTAAACTGTCCATCTGCACTGTGCAGCCCTTCTCTCAGCCGTCACTTTGACCTCCATTTGAACAGAAGTGTGAAAAGGACAGTTTCAATGTGCAGATCAATATGTCTCACACATTGTTAACATAAGGTAATAACCACTATCAGAATATATAGTCAGTACAGCCAGTACACTGATCTCATTCTTACATTGTGATGTGTTTGAAGCTTGACCTGAACTTATCACTGTACTTTTAGAGGCGGGGTTGGCACACAATTATCCCACTGATGAATTACAATAAATGTGCTATTCTAAAGCTGAAATACATTCTTTCTCCTTGATTATAATTACCTCTCCTGTCCTCTAAACTATTAGCTCAATTATGTGATTGACACAGCACGGACAAAGAAAAACCACAATGACAATGGCTAGCACAAGATTTAGATCTATTATATAAGAGCTTTTAATTTTTTTAAAGTTTTTGTAGCACTAGATAATTCACAGAGGAATGCAGATGTTCAGTTTGTTTGTTAAGATGGCTCTGTGACAAAGACTTCAGGTTATAGCTGGTCGTGTTTTAACTAGCTGAAGTACTGCCATTCCCTACAACATCCACTGATTTTTCTTTTTTTATGCCATATACAACTCAAACATTACTAACACGACAACATAAATTGACTGAATATCTCAAGGCACCTGCCACATTGAACTAACCAGATATGGCACATTTAACAAGCCCTTCTGAACCCCTTATTGACCTTGGAGTGGCAGTGCATGAGTCTTATTCAGGCATACCAGATAAAGGTATACCTGGGTTGGGGGTCGGCTTAGGCCTGCCACTATTGGTAAAGTACAGCATATAGTCTTCACTGTTGTTTTATACTGCATCATCTCAATTTTTAACTTTGATTGTTCAGTAATCTAAAGCTCTGAAATCACTCTTCATTTTTTGTACTGGCTAATGAGCCAGGTCAGAAAATAAATGGGGGCTCGTCCGGGATCTTCTGGATTCTTCTGGGTTGACTAAACATTTGAGTTTCTTTGATAAGGTGAGAGAAGCTTTGAGGAGTGACTGAGCAAACTTTCTTTTCTTTTTTTTTTAAAGCTAGGTGGCTATTCTGCCATTTTACAAGGCCCTTAATCCAAAATAAAGAAGTGGCTTATAAGCTGGGTCAGAACAAAAAAGGGGGGCTTGTCTGGGATCTTTTGAATTCTTCTGGGTAGACTAAAAACTATTTTTTCTTTAATTTTTGGGAAGGTTGACTTTATATTTCTGCCTTTCTACACTCGATTTTACTCATATAATTTACATAGACATGAAGTACATACATGTATTACCACATTTCAGAGATTACTTTTAATTACTGTTGTCATTACTGATTTATGTAGCCATGCATGGCTTTAGGGACAGCAACAGCCACATATCACTCCAGACTGAAAGTGAAATTGTTTTAGACAAATGATTCATTTGATTCAAGTGAAGTACCTTGATATGCACACGGAAGCATTTTTGGATGACTTCCCAGCATTGTATGCTTGATGAGCAAGATGAATGCAACTTGTGGGGTATCTAATTTCAGACCAAAATCAACATGGTGGCTTTTTTTGTAAACATTCTCTTACACTGAGAAGTAAAGCTAATGAGGTAAGAAATAGCTAATGTCTAAATCTGGCCTCATTTTTGAACACAAAAGGTTAGCTCACAGTTAGCTTTTTATGAGTTGTCTGTGGTGTAGTGGTTAACACATTTGCCATTTACACAAAAGATCCTTGGTTTATTTCTGGCAAGAGATCCAACCGCAGTGTGTCATATGTTAGTGTAGTCCTGGAAAAAAGGGACGTTTGCTTCAGGAAGATGTGGTGTAAAATGTAAAATGTTATCACCCCTTGGGGAAAAAAGCAGATGGAAGACTATTTCATACCAACAAGAAGCAGGCAAATCTAAATGTCCTGAGTTCTAATAACTTAGATAACAACTTTTTTTTTTAAAAAATAGGGTTACAGGCCTTTTTAATGCTCTAAGCAAATATTACCAGAGATCAACATTTTAGTATTTAGCTTAAAGTAGCAATATATCATTAGCCACAAGCATACATTAACCTATAGCTGCAGACTTGTTTGAAATGTCCCAAATAATATGACAGAATTAATTATGCACTGAATGCACAACGATTACAGACATATTTTTGAAATGCAGTGTGGTGAGAAGCCTATAAGGTTTCATAAGCTTGAAACAGGCTGAATAACCAACCAACTTGTAGATTTCAGAGTTCTGATAGTGGTACTAAAATATAGATATCTGTGCTATGCAATCACACTTTCCCTCCCCATTTCTCATGTATTCACTCTCATTTACTATCATCACATCAGTATACTCTCCAGCTTTCTATCCCTACCACCCACGTTTTCCCATTTCCCAAGCCCAATTGCTGTCAGCTTCAGCCAGAGACACTATTGTTCCTGCTGACCTTCTCATCCTTAATGATGCATGTAAACTGCACCTGTCCATCGCTGACTTTATTTATTTGCTAACAAATTATTACCCTTGATGTCTAGCACTGTGTTGTATTGTGTGTGTCCACATCAAGGGGGCTCAGTGTGTGTGTGTGCATGTCTGTGTCTCCTCAGACTGCTGTGATAAAGTACCCAGGCCCCTGCTTGTTCAGCCAGCGCTATCGGTCCATCTTCAACCCCTCACTCTGTGCGGGATGCTCACCTTGTGGCCTGTACGGCACATACAGATGCATGACTGCACACATCCACAGATACTTTCTGGTTTCATTTTCTTTTCTTTAACAAAAATGCTGAAAACATTTACCAGTATATTCGAAACATGTCACATAATGCAGAAACCCACAGAACAACTCCTATAAATGATACCAAACCACCAATTTGGGATTCCTTACGTTACATTTCTCTAAGAATATGATATTCAGCCAATGTAAAGAGGTAAAAGATGAGGGCAATTAATTTAACTGTGGATGTGTGTATCACTGTGGATCATTAAGTTTGGACCTTATGCCCTTGCACTGTCCCTATGTTGGCACCAGGCTGTAGTAGTTACTATGGCCCAGGAGTAGCAAGCAAGGAGGCAGCATGCCAACCTCATAAAACAGTAGCTAATAGGTTGTTAAAATAAGAGTGGGACACTTACCCCTCTTTCCTGGGTTTGCGTTTATCATCTTGGACAGACCGCTGAATGAAGAGAGATGGAGAACTGATTATTAAATGTCAAACAGCCAACAGTAATATCTGGATGGATTTACCCACAAACACTCTATATTCATGGTTTCTAGATGACATATCTTGTTGTATAAGATGGTGACATATCATCTTATAGGAGAGCATTACCACTAATCACAATCAACTAATCTAGAGAAAAACACAACAATTTGGAAATAATGCGTTAAACTGAAGCATGATGGTCACTGATGTCTATGAGAGGCATTTCAGTCACTCAGTGAGAAACATCAGATAAAAGACCCCCACTAGCCAAACTGCACATTAATGCAAGTATCTAATCAGCCAATTTGATTGCACCATATAGACACAACCTGCTGAAGTCCATACTGATCATCGGAATGGTGAAGAAAGTAATTTAAGTGACTTTGAATGTGGCAGACTGGTCTGATTATTTCAGAAACTGCTGATCTGCTGGGATTTTCCCACACAACTATCAAGCAGGCAACAGTAACTCAAATACCCATTTGCTGCAATCAAGGTATGCAGAAGAGCATCTCTTAAAGCACAACATGTTGAAACTTGAAGAACATGGGCTACAGCAGCAGAAGAAAAAACATTTTCTGGTCTAATGATTTCTGATGAATTATTCAGATGGCAGAGTCAAATCTGGGTGTAAACAACATGAAAACATCTCTCCATCCACCATAGTATAATGGTGTCACTGTACATTTTCTTGGCACACTTTGGGCCTTGTAGTACCAACTAAGCCTCATTTAAACTCAGTAGCTAGTTTTGCTATGAAGAATTTAGGTTATTCTGAAGGTAAAAGAGGGTCCAACCTCATAGCAGCTAATAAAGGGTCCAGCGAGTGGATTTTTTTCCCCTTAGCCATAGGTTTTCTGTGACATGTCTCTTTTTAATGGGATGCACCACCATTTTAGTGGCTGTTCTCTCATATTTTCAACAATGCAAAATGAAATATTGTTTAAATATTAATTCCACTAAAGTTTAACGGAATTCTTCTTTTTTAAAACTACTTGAGCAAATGTGAAAGCACAGTAATCGATTTAGTAAAACTCTGCTGCTTTGAGTGTTGAATGCCTAAATGTCTAAAGAGATCATCAGTCTAATTATCGACTAGATAGATTGTATCTGAAGTGTTTACTACACTACAGAACAAACAGAACAGTAAACAGCAATCAGGTGGTATTGTGCACCAAAATGATTAAAAGATTTCTAACAATAAACACTGAATAAAAAGGGACTACTTTTAGTACAAAAGGGAAACTTCTGAAGAAAATCACTCCATTGACAAAAATACTTTTCCAGACAGCTTCATAATAGTCTGATATTTCTCACCTTGGCAACATACGGTGTGTGGTAAAGAGCTCTACTACAGGGTAAAATTTGACAATCAATAGTGCATTATTAAAGCTAGATGCTGGGAAGGCGGTTACAGGTGCAGCTGACGGCAAAGCTTTGTTGTAAAAAATATCTGAAATCGTTCGTCGCCTTCTCTTAGACTTACATGAATCAGGTTGTAATAGGTGGAGTCCTCTGGTGTATTCAGGGTCTTTGGCTGCTGGTTCCTGCGGGGGGTTCTCGACAATCTTTTGTCAGCTGAAAAGTAACACAGACAGTTTAATGCATCCGGCACTGGTTTTGCTGATGATAATTGGGCAAAATGAGGCTGACAAAAATGCACAACTTTATTTCCTGATAAACTCTCAAAATATCTTCAACACATGATCAGTTTGCATTTTTTTAAGTGTCAGTTGGTTTTCATGGCATGCCCACCACTGCTGCAGCCTCTTATTTCACAAAAGTACTCTTAGCTGAAGTATTTTGGGGCATTTTCTTCCCTTCTTAAAGAGCAAACATGGCAGATGAGATGGGGGATGGTGAGACAGAGACGACTGGCCAGAAATTGCTGCCTTCAAATCAGTTTGTATTTCCATCTTTTTACTTCCTACTTTTCACAGAATACGAAGTTTCTGCAGCCTTTAATAACAAAGAGTGCTGCTGTAAAATGCAGATTTCTGGAAATATATAAGGATTTATGTTAGCATTATGGTCAATTGGAGAGGAGGGAGGTATTTCTACTCTCTGATGGATTTCTACATCTGGAGGTTAGCCTCAGCAATTCATAATATTTTTCTCCTGCAAGATGCCAAATAAATTAGAGTAGAAAACTGAACATATAACATGCACATAATGCGTTTTTACATTATGAGATATATATATATATATATATATAATTTTTTTTTTTAAACTTTTGACAGATGACTTTAGAGAGAAGTCGTGAAATGAAAGATGACTAGATTCAAAGCAAGAACCACCAGTGCAGTCCAGATTAATGATACAGGTATAAACATTTGATGTTATATATTTCAGTTATATCATACTCAAGATTATTGTGTCATTTTTATGAGGCTCAGGAATATTTTTTAGTGTATATTTTCTAAGGCACTTGTGGAAGTGCAGTGTTTGATAACTTCGTAATGATCCACGTTTAATTCCGAGTACGGTATTTGAACATGCAGTGATTGGGTGGGCAGCTTTCATGCCTGACATCTCCCACCTTGCAGCGGCTGTACTGCAATCTATCATGTTTGTCATACATGATGTACTGTATCAACAACCCTCATCTATGTTATTGCAATTATAAATATATTACAGTGACCTTTGTTTGATGCTCATTATTAATCGCTGTTCACATACGGGAAAAAAACAATCCATCATGTACAGAAGCTCTCAGGTGAAGAAGGTAAAAAGTTTGTAACATTATTGAACAACTCCATCCAAAGGTCATTCTGAATTGCAAACAACTAAAGCCAATTTTACGTACCTACTTATTACTTCTTGCCATAATTGTTGGAAATGCTAACTCGCAAAACATGATTAACATCTGATGACCTTTCCTGAAGAACAATGTGACTGGGATTCCTCTGCTCTCTCTCTCTCTCTGTGTGTGTGTGTGTGTGTGTGTGTGTATGTATTGCAAATGATTTTGATTTATTATGTCAGTGAAATTCATGAGGACAGATTAGCGCCGTCAATGGAGAAATGACTTTGTGAAGCTGAAAAGGATAATTTCATAGGAGTTGCACTAGCCCCTGGAAATAACACTGATAATTCATTCTGCTTTACCTCAGGCAATGCACTGTGCTGGAGAAGAGTCTGTAAAGGGCAAACATGCCTGGATTAAAGGAAGACTGTTATCTGTGTAGCTCACTCTGTGATACCACTCTTTTGTCTGCAGATCTGTACACTGCCGCAAGTTAGCTTAGCCTAGCATACAGACTGGAAACAAAAACATCTATTCGGGCTCTTTCTGAAAGAAAATAAACTGAGTAAGAGTCATTAAATGCTCTCTAGTTAACACACTCTCACTGGCCATTGTATTAGGTACTTCTTTTTAGCTGCTTGCTTATGTAAATAGCAGAAGTGGGATGTATAGCCAACAAATCAGCAACTGTGTAGTGTCAACGTGGACCAAATATCTGAGAAATGTATTCTGCACCTTCACGAATTCATGTCACAAAGAAGAAAAATTACTTGGAAAGACCAATGAGGATATAACCCAGTGCAATTGATTAGTACCAGGTTATCAACTGAGTTAGCTAGTTTTCTCTTTGTGGTAAGGCTTTAAGACTTACTTACTATATCTTTTTTATATTAAATATAGCATGGTTAAGGATAAAAAAGTATTATGTTCAGGACAGAAACACCATAAAATAATGTAAACACTTGGTCAAAGGGATTAAGTTAGTGACAAACTGAAGGAAAAAAATAAAACACTCTTCTGCGAAATTAAAAAACTATTTGAAATCAAAGAAATGCAAGATCATTCAGTACATTCAAAGCATACAGTCTGAAACTCAAAGGCTTTACGTTATTCATTTGTCTGTGGGCAGTATCCTTTTGTGGCTGGCTTTTGGTTTTGTCTTCTCCCTTTAGATTACTACTTTCATATTACTCTTTAGGGTACTAGTCAAAGAATGAATATGTATTCATAATACAAAATTAATTAAAATGTGGGCTTTTCTGGTGACAGGTGAAAGTTAAATGCTACAGTCTTACTGAAGGTACCCTGGTGTACTGTTACAACTTCCAAAACAAAAGTGATTATTCAAAATGTTGACTACTAAAAAAGTTAAAACTGAATTTACAAACAGAGCATTACAAGGCTATCACACAAGATTAAAAAGGTACTGCAAATGCAATGCCCTTGTAATAAAACTCAAAAGACTCTAAAGATGACAGCTGTCATCTTTATTTTTGCAAAGTGAACTTTTCAAATTGCTGCCTCTCTTCATTGACCACCCCAAAAGCAATTACAGATATCACCCATGCAAATCAAATGTTATCTTTGATGACACATGAAGAAGAGAAATGCTTCCTGTTTGGCACTTGACCTTCTCAGGTTTCCTAATCTAATAGAGCTGCAGGACACAGAAAGAAGATACTGTCCATCAGTAATAGGGATGCACCGATACCGATACCGGTATCTGGTATCGGCCTCGATACCACATTTTCTAAAGTACTCGTACTCGTTAAAAGTCCCCCGATACCGAGGACCGATACCACGGTCTGAGACCTGTCTATGTTTGAGCGGCATGTAAGGGGTTAATCACAAGCACCAAGTGCCCGCCCCCAGGCCCCGGCTGCAGAGCTGGGAGAAGGTGAGGCGAGACGTGTGGAACTATTTCAAAGTGAATGAAGACACGAAAACAAAGGCGGACTGCAAATTGTGCTCAGCGAAATTGTCCAGAGGAGGCTCAAAAGGTAGCGCATTTAACACAAGTAATTTAATCAAGCACCTAAAATCCCAACACAACAACAAGTACAAAGAGTTTACCCATGCTTATTTACCCACGCTTATTAGCACAGAGGAGCATAGCTGATGCTATAGCAGTGGGACGGAAAATAGTTGGGCATTTTAAACATTCCGCCTTAGCCTACTCCCGCCTCGAGGACATTCAGGGACAGCTCAACCAGCCAATAAAGAGACTGCAGCAGGACGTACAGACGCGCTGGAACAGCACGTATTACATGCTCCAGTCCCTCATTGAGCAAAAGCGAGTGCTGGAGGTGTATGTGTCCGAGCATGAACTCCCTGACTATCTCACCGCTCACCAATGGGCTCTTATGGAGACAACTGTTGCCATCCTCGCCCCCTTTGAGGAACTAACTAAAAAAGTGAGCAGCTACGACGCACTAGCCTCTGATGTCATCCCAGCTGTGACTGTGCTAGTGAGACTTCTAAACAGAGAAACAGACGGGGACCACGGTGTCAAGACAATGAAAGCAACCTTACAGGCAGCTGTCAAAAAGCGCTTCAGTGACGTCGAGACCAACCCACTGTACTTCATCTCCACCATACTTGACCAAAGGTAAAGTCTGTGTGCTATAGGTATTCAATGATAAACTACAGTACTAAATGTAAGATTATTTTACATTTGAAATATTATATATTTGTAACTAAATTACACAAATACAAATGCATGCAATATATATAATATGAAATACATTTCCCTTATTACTACCAGAAAGTCAAATGGCTGGCATTTGTCAATGAGTAAGTACTCGGTATTGGTATCGGCGAGTACTGAAATGCAAGTACTCGTACTCGTACTCATTTTCCAAAAAAGTGGTATCGGTGCATCCCTAATCAGTAACATGGTCATCTACCAGAAGTCAGCAATAAAATTGCAATCTCCTTGTTTTTTTTGTTTTGTTTTTATCGATCAAAATTAAAGAACAGGGAGAAAATAGCTGGAATTTATTATCCTTCAAAATGAGCACCCACTCCTGACCCAGATTGTTGTTTTCAGTCAGTTTGAATAGAGCTAATAGCTCAGTCGCATTTGACAACTTTCGGTCAATGGTTCTGAGCGCAGTTGGGCACCATATCCACTATCTTCAGTTCAGCAGACTGAAAAAGACTAGAGAAGCCAAGAAGACAGTGAGAATGGACAGACTGTCTTTCTTAATTATCTAAAGGTCCAGTGCATCAAAAGCTGAACCAGAACTTCAAATTAACTTTGGGTCAATCCATGACAGCATTATGAATTGTTTTTATTGCTTTATAATCTGTTTTTCACCTAGCCAACCTCACTTATCTTACTTGAATGGCGACGCTGGGGAGTGAAGCTACCATTGATTGCGTTTCCTCTCACAAACAACATGCCATTGTTCTCAGGGTCTGATTGATGGGCCTGGATGATCTCATTTAGCTTCTGCTGCAGAGTCAGAAAGTCCTCAGACGTCTTTGCGATCTGTTGGAGAGATTAGAAGGAAAAAGGATATAAGACTGGAAAGAAAATGACACGATAGTGAGTTTTCAATAAAATCTGTTTGAGGCTATAACCTGTCTGGAGAAGCTCTCCAGCCTTCTTGTCTCTTTCTGTGCAGCTTCCTTGTTGGCCTTCAGGTTCTTCCTGTCCTTGTACCCTCTGAAGTTACTCTGGATCTTCACTGCAGCGTGTTCTTCCTCCAGTCTTTGGTTTTCAACGTCTGTCTCATCTTTACGTTCAATTACCACATCAGTGATGTCCACAGCCTCCTCCTGTTCTGCATCAGTGGGAGTCCCAGATTCCTCCTTAGCTTTCAATTGCACTTCCCTCTCAGCTTTCATTTTCTTTCGGTCCCGGTGGCCTCGGAAGTTACTCTGGATGACAGTAGCTGCTTTCTCTTCATCCAGCCCTTCTCGGTTCTCACTAGAAATGTTCTCCTGGGGTTCTGGAAGAGATTCCTCTGTCTCTTCCTCCTTTGGAGGCTCTGATGGAACATCTTTCTCCTTCTGCCTTTTCTTGGGGAGCTTTCCCTCCTCTTCGAGTCGTTTGCGCTCCTTGTGGCCTCTGAAATTGCTCTGAAGCACTACAGCCGCTTTGGTCTCATCTGCATTTTCAGCTGTTGTCGAGGCTTCTTTTTCTGCCTCGTCACTACCTGGTTCCTTTTCCAGCACTTCGTCCCCTGCAGGACTTTTTGCTTTCTGTTTCTTAGCTGGGATTTTGCCTTCTTCCTCTAGTTTCTTCCGCTCTTTGTAGCCCCTGAAGTTACTCTGGAGAACAGTGGCCGCCTTGGTTTCCTCTTCTAAATCAGCAGCTTCCTCACCTGCAGTTTTTTTCTGTCCACCATCCTCCTGCTCTTCTTTTTTAGGCTCAGCATCCTGAATCACTGCTTCCTCTGCCACTTCTGTGTGCTCATCTTCTGGCACCTGAGTATTATCACTGTCATCATTCTCCTCTGCTTCATAAGTACTTTCTTCATCTTCCTCATTCTCCTCTTGTTTATCAGCTGACTTTTCACCTACTCCTTCTTTGTTAGCCAACTCTTGGACATCTTTTTCCTGTCCCTCTTCCGCTGTTGCATTTGGCAATTCCAGCTCTGCTCCAGCCATCGTCTTTTTTCTCTCCTTAAACTTTTTTCTCTCTTTGTAGCCCCTATAGTTGCTTTGAAGAACCACTGCAGCTTTAGTTTCCTCCTCCTCGTTCTCTGCATCATTTTCTGGTTTTGCTATCTGTTCCTCATTTTCTTTCGAAGCAGTCTCTGCTTTCTCTTTCTCTCTGGCTTCCCTGGAAGCAAAATAGACACATTTATGTTAAAAAGAAGAAAAGAAAAAAAGACATTTCACTACTGCTTTGTGCATAGCTTCCATCTCTCTTACAGCTTTCTTTTAAAGCTCTTCCTTTCTTTATGCCCTCTGTAGCGAGCCTGAATCTTGGTTGCTGCTTTATTCTTCTCATCTACCATCTCTTTGTACCTCTTTTTTGCGAGATAGCCTCGGCAAACTGAAGAAGAAAATGGAATAAGGGTAAGCCAATATAATACACACCACATATAGATAATGTAACTAATTTAATATCAGACTCCTACCAGCCTGAAACTGGATGATGAAGGCCTCCAACTTTGCTTTGCTTTTCTCATCAGCTACCCTCTTCCGAGCTTGATGGCCTCTGTATGCTGCAGCACAAAAAAAAAAAAATTTATGCCTCCTCTATAACTTGTTGACATTGTGGTACACAACCAGCGTGCACAGTTTACTAACCTGACTGCAGCACCAGGGCACTTTGTTCTCGCTCTTTTAATATCCGCCGGTACCGCTTGGCTCCAAGCCAGCCTCGAACACAAGCCTGGACCAGGATGATTCGCTGTGTTGTCTGCTGTACCATCAGATTCAGATGTTCAACGTGGTAATACTTGAGAAACACCTAAGCCCAGAGGGATAAAAACAACTGTTAGTTATTGAAATACAAACATAACACTGTAGGTTTAGCCTCAAATGCAGAATCACGCAAGCACTGTTGGATTCCCTTTTCAGGCACGACAGTGCAGAAGTTATTGTTCTTTCACAGCAGGAGATTTCTGGGTTCAACAATTTAAGGTACCTTTGTATGTGGCATTTACATGTGCGCGTCAGTGCAATATGAATGCATAGGAGTCTCATAGTGCAAAGTGTTTTAAGTTGTTATCAAGATTAGAAAAGTAATAAATAAATGCTAATCCATAAAGCAGCAGAAGATAAAGCAATACAAAGAATTGAGCCTTCACTAAACTGGCTTCAGTTTGTATTAATATTTACCCTAACCCTAGGTAATCAGAATAAAAATACTGGCAGCTGTCAGTGCTACCCCTTAGCCTCCTAGTTAATGGACCTAAGGTATAAATTTGAAAATCTGACCTCTGACCTTGAGATCACGTCATCAGGATTCAAACTCCAAGATTTTCAGGAGCTGTCCATACTGGATGAAAACCTGACCTTTGACCATAACCTTGAGAAAGAGGTCACTGAGATTCAACATTTTCCAACGTTTTTAGTGGATACATCTATGGTATAAATTTCAAAATCTTATGTTGCTTTGTTCTCGAGCTATTTTAATACAGAAACTTGAGGGTCCATGCCACCCAACCACCTGACCGCTTGGCAGGGTGACGACCACACCCCATCAGCCTTTTACAGTTGTGGGATAATCACTGTTGTTCACTCAAATCTATGCAATTAGATGATGATGATCTTTGAAATGCTCTTTGGTTATAGATTTAAAATAAAAAAATAAAAAATCAGAAGCACATTCTTTTATTTTCATGCCTTGTTTAACCTAAATGGTTTGGGTGTATGAGCCTTCATCTGGAGTCCTTTATTAACTTGATTTGAATCTATTCATGACCATAACGTGTGGAACAAAGTTTTATTTAGTATTGAAGTTTTAAATTGGCCTCTGGCAAAGGAGGCTCAATGTGCTACATTTGGATGTTTGTTCCGTATGTTTGAGATTCCTGCTGGATCATGAAGGGATGCAACAATAAAAGGGTGGAAAATTTCTTTTAATTTCATGCCTCAACTTAACCAAACAGTGAGAAACAACAGTAAACACCAAATTAAATCTCTCCTTACCTTCGTCTTTCCCATAGCCCAGTTTTCCAGCTTGGCCTTCTCCAGTATTGCAGCACATGTTTCTGGGGTTGCAGCGGGCTCCTCGTTAGCATGGTAAGCCAATAAGTAGTACCTGCAGCAATCAATGTAATTATCTGGACACTAATATCAAGGTTCTACACGCTGATTTTGTAATCACTTCATAAGCTCTGCTTTTCACCACTGACCTCTTAATGAAGTTAGCAAACAGGATGCGGTGAGAGTAACCCTGGCGTCTGATCTTGGCAGTCTCCAGAACACCAGTGTATCGAAGCTGGACCAGAACCTTTTCACGGTCAAACTTGTTGGCATGGCGATCGTTGTTGGGCTTGATGCAGCGCACAAAGTGAGGCTGACCTGCCACCATCTTGGACAGAAGGTCCATCAAAGAGTACTAGAAGGAGCAGAAGAAGAAGATTAGGGGTAGTTGTGGCAAATATATGGTAGTTATAATGTCTCTGGTGAGAGAAGGCACTCAAAGAAAACCAGCTAGAAATTTATGGTACAATTCTATAATGGTAGATGGTGGTTATCCAGCCCCGGCCCTAAAAGAGTATCTATATATCTGAGGTTGTATGTATCATTTCTATGTTTGTATTTATAATTCTGACCCTGTGTAGAAAATTCAAAATAAATGCATAAATCTTTAAGATCTTTGCTGTACAATCATTCCACCCTGGAAACAAAACACTTAAAAGAAATGATTAAAAGCTCAAAATTACTTTGAAATCATGCTCATGATGAGTGTATGTGAACTACTGAGTACAACTGTATTTGTTTGTTAATTTGTGGCTCTCTCTAAAAACCTCCCAAATAACTGATCCAAGCAAATAAAATAAAATAATTTAAAAAAATGTTCAAATCTTACTCTGAAGTAGGAGGCCACTGTCTGTGTTCTCATGTTGGTGGTTTCTCTAGGGTGGTAAGGCGTGTCTCCAGATTCACCTGGCTAAAAAAAAAAACCAAAAACATAAAACATATTAAAAAAGGCCAATAATACCGGGTATATGATATAATACTACTCTCTATAATTTCTGCTTGTACAGTATGGATATCCGACTAAATAATAAAACATGTATGCGGTTTATCTTTTTTCTCCTGTGCAAATTTTACTCCAAACATTTGATTGTGTTTTTGAAAAACCACCAATCACCGTTTTCATTTGCTTACATCAAGCAAGATTTTTTTTGCAGGCTTTAATTCCAGAGAACGCTGCAAAAGAGACGCATAAAGTGGATAAACAAGTAGTGCCAAATCAAGAATATGGTCTACTTATATACAACAGTGTTACACCCAAATCGGTCACATGTCAATGGTGGGTGGTTCAGTGTCTTTTGATCTTTTTTGAGTCGGAAGCATGCTTAGATTTAAGTAAGCAATATGAGGTATAGATAGCTGCCCCCCCCAAAAAAAAAAAGAAGAAACAGACAGCTAAATAAAAATAAAAAAAATAACCACTTAATTGTCTTTACCACATATTTGGAAACATTTTAAAAAGCTCTACTTCTAATTCTCAACACAAACACAACGGGGAGAAGACCACCTTTATAGCACGCCATCAGCCTAATGCTGTTTTTTAGCATTTAAATTGTTCATCGTGGCTTCTCAAGAGCAAAACCTTTGATGAGCTTTTTCCCTAAAATATGCAGATGAATGGAAATAAATTCAAGAACTAATCAAACAGTTCTTGTAAATGTAGCTGCTGTCGATTGGTTTTAGGTGAGCAAATGGCTTTGAGGCTTACATTTAGCAATGGTGTACGGCTGCAATCTAAACTAATTCACACCGGCACATAAAGCCACGCAATTGAGTTGCCAGGAGGAGTTTTATTTGGATACTGGCACCTGAAAGAGTCAGGCTGATTACGGAATGCTTGGAGTGCAAAATTTAAAGTTTTAACACTGTTTTAAAAGCATTTTAAAAAAAATTGATTGACTATGTAAGCCATTTTTCTGAAATTGCATAGCAGAATTAGGCATGGTGCTATAAACACAAATCCACCACAGTGATATACAGGGAGTGCAGAATTATTAGGCAAATGAGTATTTTGTCCACATCATCCTCTTCATGCATGTTGTCTTACTCCAAGCTGTATAGGCTCGAAAGCCTACTACCAATTAAGCATATTAGGTGATGTGCATCTCTGTAATGAGAAGGGGTGTGGTCTAATGACATCAACACCCTATATCAGGTGTGCATAATTATTAGGCAACGTCCTTTCCTTTGGCAAAATGGGTCAAAAGAAGGACTTGACAGGCTCAGAAAAGTCAAAAATAGTGAGATATCTTGCAGAGGGATGCAGCAGTCTCAAAATTGCAAAGCTTCTGAAGCGTGATCATCGAACAATCAAGCGTTTCATTCAAAATAGTCAACAGGGTCGCAAGAAGCGTGTGGAAAAACCAAGGCGCAAAATAACTGCCCATGAACTGAGAAAAGTCAAGCGTGCAGCTGCCAAGATGCCACTTGCCACCAGTTTGGCCATATTTCAGAGCTGCAACATCACTGGAGTGCCCAAAAGCACAAGGTGTGCAATACTCAGAGACATGGCCAAGGTAAGAAAGGCTGAAAGACGACCACCACTGAACAAGACACACAAGCTGAAACGTCAAGACTGGGCCAAGAAATATCTCAAGACTGGTTTTTCTAAGGTTTTATGGACTGATGAAATGAGAGTGAGTCTTGATGGGCCAGATGGATGGGCCCGTGGCTGGATTGGTAAAGGGCAGAGAGCTCCAGTCCGACTCAGACGCCAGCAAGGTGGAGGTGGAGTACTGGTTTGGGCTGGTATCATCAAAGATGAGCTTGTGGGGCCTTTTCGGGTTGAGGATGGAGTCAAGCTCAACTCCCAGTCCTACTGCCAGTTTCTGGAAGACACCTTCTTCAAGCAGTGGTACAGGAAGAAGTCTGCATCCTTCAAGAAAAACATGATTTTCATGCAGGACAATGCTCCATCACACGCGTCCAAGTACTCCACAGCGTGGCTGGCAAGAAAGGGTATAAAAGAAGAAAAACTAATGACATGGCCCCTTGTTCACCTGATCTGAACCCCATTGAGAACCTGTGGTCCATCATCAAATGTGAGATTTACAAGGAGGGAAAACAGTACACCTCTCTGAACAGTGTCTGGGAGGCTGTGGTTGCTGCTGCACGCAATGTTGATGGTGAACAGATCAAAACACTGACAGAATCCATGGATGGCAGGCTTTTGAGTGTCCTTGCAAAGAAAGGTGGCTATATTGGTCGCTGATTTGTTTTTGTTTTGTTTTTGAATGTCAGAAATGTATATTTGTGAATGTGGAGATGTTATATTGGTTTCACTGGTAAAAATAAATAATTGAAATGGGTATATATTTGTTTTTTGTTAAGTTGCCTAATAATTATGCACAGTAATAGTCACCTGCACACACAGATATCCCCCTAAAATAGCTAAAACTAAAAACAAACTAAAAACTACTTCCAAAAACATTCAGCTTTGATATTAATGAGTTTTTTGGGCTCATTGAGAACATGGTTGTTGTTCAATAATAAAATTATTCCACAAAAATACAACTTGCCTAATAATTCTGCACTCCCTGTATGAACAAGTCTAGTATTAGCACGGCATAAGAGATACATCAGAAGGAAGTAAGGGATGTTTTTAGGTGCATTTAGCATTTTGCAAAGCAAGGCTGCAAATACACATAATGATCTGCACAGAGACTTAATGCAGGAAAATACTTTTAAGTAGACCTTTTATGCTCATTTCCAGCTTTATATTTTTATGCTTGGAGTCCATTAAAATAGCTTTGAGTGATTCCCGTCAAATCACTCTCTGCTTCAGCTCTTTTCCCTCTTCCTTTAAGCGAACTATCATCTGATTGGCTGCCTCTCACAAACACATTATTTCAACAGCAGGTAGGCGGGGCCTCTGTTCAGACAGAGCTGTGTGCCTGAGATAACCACATTAGGGATACCTGCTCTCCTTGGCATCATAACAAGCTTTTGGCTCATTAGGAGCTCATGCTGAACTGATACTTTAGAACTTTTGTCATGTTAAACATGAGGAGCTATGCAAAGTTGTATATGATGACATATAAAATATCATCATATCTTTGTTTTAAAACTGATTACTGTGCATTTTTAATCTTTTAAAAAACCCAAACACGTTGATTAGCTTTCAGTTCTGGTTTTAGTTAATGGAATTACTATTTTGTTAACACAGGAGGCACGGAGGTGTTGCTTGCACGTCCAGAGGAGGCCATTCTGCAGGTTAAAAGTCTTATATTATACATATATATATATACTGTATATGATAGTTATGTTACTTGTGTTTCTTTTTTTTGACAAGTATATCAAATAGAAAATAAGGAAATCCATAATAGGTCGCTTTTCACTTTGTTGAACTAAGTAACTTTAACTGTAACTATCTCAAACCAAGCTACAGGCCACTATATCGGGATCCAATTGGTTATTATAAGGATATCTAGAGTGAGGAAAGGGTATAGTTATACACACATCTGTATTACCTCGCTAAAAGAAAAAGAACTGTATAAACTTAGCACTCCCATCTTTTGAAACAGAAATGCAGCGAAAGGGAAAAAGAAAAACGAAAGAAAGGTGAGAAAATAAATAAAATAAGCAGTAATTACAGTTGGGTAAAAACAGAGCGAGAATGAATGAAAAACACAGTAGACACAAGTATCTGAACTGTAATTCAGCAGCAGGTCTCGACTGGAGTAGTGAGAGTAATATGGAGAAAATAAATTGAACAACTTTTCAGAGGAAGTTCTTTATGTGGGAGATAATACAGTGATAATGCAGACAGTGCTGTAAGTACCTTGGCGAGGGTGATGGTGCGTGTCGGGGTCCGTGGGCTCCGTATTGTGTTTATGCCTTTACCCTTGGTGTGGGCAAGGTTGCCTGTGAAATGAATAGTGGATTAGAGAGCGAGTCAGTGAACAAACTGCCCTCAACAGAGAAAAGAGACTTAGTCACACATCCAGAAACCATCTGAAGAAACAGAGCAGTGCACGTTATTTTAATCAGGTGGGATAATTACTGAGGTTACATTAAGTCTAAACAGTAGGCTCCTGTCATGCTGAGAGTTACTGCTGATCAGGTCAGTGAACGTGACACCAGGTTATGAAGCACCACTGCTAAAAACAGCCCCTTTAAAAATGCTTTTAAAAAGCAATAAGCAGATTATTAGCTTTGCGATTAGATTTTGACATTGCTGACAAAGAATGCATGCTGGTAAAGAATACTGCTTATTACAAAACATGTCTGCCAGACGAGAGGACAAAGCTAAACAGTCTAAGAATGGCCATGTCATTTTATTTTAAGTACTTCTGCACTGTTTTCAAGTAATTGAAGCAAAAGTTAGAGCTTTTCACCTTCTACCTTTCTTTCTTAACTTGATTTTAACTTCATTCACAAAGAGCTGTTGTGTCTGCTTCACCTGTTCTGGTGAGGGGGTGAGTGACAAGCTTGCGAATGAGCTCATTCTCCGACGACCTCAGCAGCAGGATAATGTCAGCTGGAAGGGTTTCTCTGTTCTTGGCCAAGAAGCCCGTGGCATTGTAAATCACCTTAAGGTTTGGTAGAGAGGTATAAAGAAAGATATGAATAGCAAATACCAAACAGCTTCAGTTTATGATTAGAATTAAATGTTAAATTACCTTTCCAGCATAGTGGTGAATCCCAAAGCCCAGGTCAACCCTCATTGGCCTCCAGAAGCTTTTTGTCTTGAGATTACCTTCAAATTTCTCTAAAATATCAGACTGCATGAGTTAATTATCCAAACACCCAAGGCCATCCGAAGGTCCCTACACACCCCAGATTCAAGTTATAATATCATATAAATATCATATAAATCTATAGTATAGTATATGTAGGGCACAGCAGCAGCCAAGCTTGTGAGAGGGTCAACCTAAATTTCTGATATTATCAAAATTTTGTTCCAAGCTATATTTGACTGTGAAACCGTCACAGCAGCCAACTTTAAACATCTGTCACTGTGTGGTCATCGTTTTGGAGCTACAACCTAAATGATCACCACAACTCAACCACACTTGTTATCTTGCTCTGGGACAAAGCAAAATATCAGAGTGTATAGTTGGAGAAAAGTTAGATTAACACCTCATATGTAATCAGCCCCTGCACTAACAGGAAGTTGTGGTTACCGAGGTTACCAAACTCAAAACATGATAACATAAATAATAAAGCAAATAAAACAAACATTTCTCTATTGAAATCTGAGCAGCTCACCTACGAGTGTCTGGTCAGTGGCCTGCGGGAAGCGGCTCTCTTCATCCAGAAGTGACAGCATCCCCATGGGCTTCTGCAAGAACAGGTCCAGGAGTGGCCGGTTGTCCTCGTACTCGATCATCCGAGCATCAACTTCTTCATTCAGGTACTCATCCTGCACAGGAGTGGAAATAAGCACTTGTGATGTAATGTCTTTAATGGCCTCCTTTCATGGGTCAAAACACCTTCCAACAGCTTGATGAAAGCCTGAGTTTCTTAAGTTTTCCATCGATTTTCATGTTACCAAATAAAAAGGTCCAAATAAGATGTCAAATCAACTTCTCCGTGGAGTAGAAGTGTGTTTGGAATTCCTTTAGCTAACCCTAATATATGATAACATGTTAGAATGAATTATGAACAAGTGAATAACCTTTCATGGAATGCTGATCTCTCCAGTTGGCTCTAAATATCAAACTAATTCCAAGGTTAATCTCCTAATCCTAGCAAGACACTGTAGCTTTTCTGGTCTCTGGTTAATGACACATATTCACTGTCACAGGACAGCCTTTAGGACTGGGTTACTATACATGGTCAATAGTCATTACTCCTTGATCTCCTTGATACTAAGATGCTATTAATGCTGCTGCCTTAATAATAAAGCCGTATTTCTGCATGAGTGAAATCTTGTCTTACAATACCAAATGCACTTTAAGATCCATTAAACAGCAGTACAGTTTTATATCCTCGGTTTTATTTCTTTAATGTCACGCTTTAGCGTTCACAAAGGTTTGACCTTTTAAAATAAAAGCGTCTAGAAATTTACCTACATAAATTGTCCCAAAACAGCTGTTTATGGACATAACTATATTAAATCAACGATGTTGATTTGTTGTCTTTTATCTCCTCTTAACTCGGCTCTGATAAATCTGATCTGCAGGGCAAAGTGAGCAAACCTGATCACATCAGGCTGACTCAGATCTGCTACTATGACTCAGCAACATCACCAGGGACTTCTACTCCACGGAGAACAGGTCAAAATGGAACAAACAATATCAAATCAATCTGCTTATTCGAGCATGAAGTGCCACTGTGAAGAAAATGAAGTAAAGCAGAAAAAAAAAATCAGCATGGATGCAGATAGATTGGGACAATATGCAACCACACGCATAAACATACATGAAAACATGAGGGCAGTGGAGTAAATGCACTGCTGATAAAACCTTACCATACAGCAATCCTTTAATTCTGCCTTATTTATGTAGAACTATTAATCTCACAGCACCGTACATTTCCCTTATGCTCTGGATATACATATGATGGCTGCATAGGACAATATATTTCTGGGCCTGGTTCCAACAATACCCAAGAGTGAATTTAAGTCCAGCACTAAGTGTCTTCAACTCCTAATTGACCCTCGTTTAGAATGATTTATAACACCTCCCAATGGGTGACTCCAAATCATTTAACATTGGCAAACCATTCTCTGACCCCCCCCAAAGGCAAAACCCTCTCACGAGACTGCACGAGGGGAGAACAGAGAACCTCATTCTGCCGTGAATAAAGACAGCAGCATATTTTACCCTTGCCATCTCTTTTAAAATGCAGACTGACAAACGATGACATGTTATCTCAATTTAGATGGAAATGAGTTAGAACCAAGGTGAAAACTGCACACAGAGAGCTGTTCAGGAGGGATTCACGTTCTGAGAAAGTGTTATTTGAATTCAGTGACAGGCTGGGGGGCATGCTGGTGTGAGGTTTGTGGGCTGAACTTTACCTGTTCCCACGCAAAGATGTGCTGGTTGAAGTAAAACTGGATCTGCTCGTTGGCAATGTTGATGCAGAGCTGCTCGAAAGAGTTCTTCTTGAAGTTTTCAAAACCAAATATGTCCAAGATGCCGATGTTAAGGCCCTTGTCGTCCTCTCTGGAGAAGACAAGGATAAAATGTTAAATCTTTAAATGCATTCATAGAATAGCTAACCGTGTGGTGCTAGGGATGGCTATGTTGTTCTGGTAGCCTGACACCTAAATGGTAAGTGGACTGGTTCTTATTTTGCACTTCTCTACTCTAGCTGACCACTCATATACTTTTCTTATTTTTAAGTTATGATTCTTACTTGTGTAAAAAGCAAAAGGTCTTGGATATTTAGTTGGAAGCTTATCTGCCACTGATTTTTTTCCCCATCCATACAGCAAGTCAAAATTTCAGATTATTTTTTGTCAAAATTTAAACTTACTCATTCAGACTTTTGAGAAAATAATTCAAAATGAACAAAATAATGTAAAAAGTAAAACTTAAAGCCTTAAAATATTTTATTATTTGAGTTTTTTTTTTTTTTAATTTACAAACATACATCTGTCATAAAGGTGTAAATTAGCTAGAAATAGCAAAAGAGAAATTTGTAGCAGGCTGCAGAAATGTTTATTTCTGCTTGAAAACTGGGCATGGAGTGTATGACTCTAGAGGCTTCTAGAATGAGCCTCTAGTGGCCATTAGCGGAAGTGCAATTTTTAGCACTTCAGCTGAGAGGATGTTAGTAGACAGACATCATTTAAACGTTAGAAAGAATTCCATCCATCCATCCATCTTCATCCGCTTTGTCCGGGGCCGGGTCGCGGGGGCAGCAGCCTAAGCAAAGAGGCCCAGACCTCCCTCTCCCCAGCCACCTCCTCCAGCTTGTCCGGGGGAATACCAAGGCGTTCCCAGGCCAGCCGAGAGATATAATCTCTCCAGCGTGTCCTGGGTCTGCCCCGGGGCCTCCTCCCGGTGGGACATGCCTGGAACACCTCACCCAGGAGGCGCCCAGGGGGCATCCTTGTCAGATGCCCGAACCACCTCAGCTGGCTCCTTTGAATCGCTACCTTATCGTGGTGGAGGGGTTTGTGTGTCCCTGGGATCCCAGGGGCTATGTTGTCTGGGGACTTTTGCCCCCTGGTAGGGTCTCCCATGGCAAATTGGCCCTGGGTGAGGGACCAGACAAAGAGCGATTCATAAGACCCTTATGAAAAGGACACCGAGGGAACAGTTTACCCTGCCCGGGATAGGGTTACCGGGGCCCCGCCCTGGAGCCAGGCCCAGGGAGGGTGCCCGAGGGCGAGCGTCTGGTGGCCGGGCCTTAGTCCATGGGGTCCGGCCGGGCACAGCCCGAAGAGGAGACATGGGCCCATCCTCCCGCAGGCCCACCACCCGCAGGAGGCGCCATAGGGGTCGGGTGCATTGTGTGCCGGGTGGCGGCCAGGAGCGGAGGCCCTGGCGGACTGACCCCCGGCTGCCAAGACTGGCAATAGAAAGAATTTATAGTCTTTTTATGTTTAAAACTGTTAAACTGTTGGTTTTAACATCTCAAATGTACAGGTTTTTTTTGTGTTTTGACACTTCATTAATTCTTTTACAACTTAAACCAGTATAGTGATGCTCACGAGTATAGTGATGCTCACTATACTCGATGTAATATGTACGCAAGTAGATTTTAAAGTATATTCTGCAGTTTTAAAGACTTGGCAGTGAATCTAGTTGTGTATCTATTTTAATCCAAAAGCAGGAACTTTGTCAGACGACCTCATTCGTGACAACCAAACACACCGTTACACTCTCTGCCCCCCCATCTTACCCTTGGCTGTCAGGCCGCAGCAGCGCGTTGATTCGGTTGACAATCCAGCTGAAGAGGCGGCTGTAGAGAGCTTTACCCATGGCGTCCCTCACCTCCACTGCTTTTTCCACTGTGTTGGGTCTGACGATCGTCTCTCCGCGGGCCACAACACAGTGGGAGGTCAGGGCTTCCTGCAGCTCGTCTGAGCGGATACGAAGCAGAGATGCCACTGAGGTGACATGAGATAAGGAAGGGGATAAAAGTTAGCATTTATAGTGTGGAGTTTACTCAAAGCAGTACATCTTATGCAATATGTAGCCTCATTCTGACTGAGCAGGAGAATATTCATTCAATTAATAGGCCGCATCTATGTTGTTTTCTAAATTACCATTCAGAACAGGTGTTTGAATTCAGAAAATATAATGCAAAGCATGCACTATAATATCTAACCATTACAAATGTATGCTTCTTAATGATTTTTATGTACTAATGCAGTCTTGGGTAATTGATTTAACCAAATCATTTCCTGTATTTATCTAAACATGGAGGACTCCTGCAGAGTTAATGATGGTTAGCAAAAGAGGGAGGCGGATGAAGGGGGTGTAGCAGAGGAAATTCAGAGTCATATTTGGTTTTCTGTCATCATGCACTGTGCTTCTCTCTCTCTTTTCTTACCGTTCTCCAAGACAGACATATTGCAGATGTTGCTCTTGTCTGTTTGGTGCTCTGAGGCAACTGGAGAAAACTCAATGTCCCCAGAGTTGAGGATGGCAGCCAGTGTGCTGTAAACATTTCCGAGCTCCTGCAAAAATGAGAACAAATACAGTTTGTATGGAAACATGTATCAGTGTGTGCAACTATCCCTAATATGGTCACCTCAGCTCAGACTCAAAGCTCTAGCTTTGAGCACAGAAGCTCCGCCCACCTGCTGTTTAAACCTTCTGTTTGCGAGGAGTAGCCAATCCGAAAATAGGTGGCTCAATTATTATTTTGAACTATGAAAGCAGTTCAAACAGACCAAAAAAGGGCACAGTTTGTTAAAATCTTAAATCTACAAACAATACAGATTTGAAAAAACAAACAAAAACAAAACACTAATTCACCTGCAGCACATATATTAAGGGATCAGCTTGAAGTGCATTTCATGGACGACAAAACGACACAGTAAAATAGCACTACCAAGTGATTATAACATAAGTACTATTGATGTGGAGATCCCAAGAGCAATCAGTACTTTGAGCCTCATTAGGTTTTCACAATGTCAAGAACTGATTGCCTACATGTGCCTGCAGCTTTATGTTCCATCACAAGCCATATACAAGACGAGAAGCCGGCATGATCACACTGATTCTGAAATGCCAGCAATACTGGTGCTATAGCTAGTAAGATTGTTTACATGTTATTTTTACATAGAGTGACTTTAATGGGGAAGAGTGAGAACAAGTCAGTGTGAACACTGGGATCAAGGTTATACTGCTAAACCTGTGGCCCAGTAATGAATACATCAGTTTATACCTCCAGGGTGAATCCAATGACTTTGAAACACTGCTCGACTGCATCAAACTGCTCCTTGTAGGAAGCGTTGTTCACTATGTCAGGCCCAAGTTTAATGTTCTCGTGGTACAGATACCTGCAAAACAAAAAGGAACCACTGGGGTCTCTGGAAGTTGGGAGTTTGCAGCATGGGACGCAGATAACAGTGTTTTGGGAAAATTGCTAAGGAATGTCAAACCTACTTAGGTGTTTTGCTGTCAGAGAGCTTGTAGTGGGCTAGCTTCTTCCTGTCAGCCAGACCAGCATAAATGTAGTAAAAGATGTGGAAGTTCCTCTCCCCCCTGTGGAAACACGCACATATAGTGGAAATCAAATTCCTGAAAAGGAGACATGCTAGGTAAATGTTTTCGCCACATGATTAACATGACTCCAGTTTTGTTTTCTTAAGAAAATTTCTAACAAAATAAACATGATCAATGCTAAAATATGCACAGGAATAGTTAGTTAACATGTTTCCAGCTTTTTAAAAACCTGGTGTATCTGATATCTCCATGTTGGTGTTACTCCTGCATCATGTTAATAGTGTCCAGGATCAACATTGCTACTGACCAATCCCATTGTCGTGATGGCATAGTTTTGGAATTTGGAGGAAAAACAGACAAACTAATATAATCTGCAAACAATCCTACGCCTTCCCATATTCGTTTGAATAAAGAAGGCTGACGATCCTTCTTTAAATTCAAAACCAAGTTGTATTTCCACCAGTAACACAAATTGTAAGACTTTATGAAATAAATTACAAGCATAGATGAATGATGATGAACACTGAATGCCTTTGATTGTTTATTATGAATAAAATTTAAGCTTAAATTTATATTAATCATGAATATGGTGAAGGAAAACCTGTCTAATCTTTTGCTAAATCCATTAGTAAATAGCCATTTTTGTTTCAACAGGATAATCAAACTAAATTTGATTCAGGACACTGTCACCAAATCCCATCGGAAAGCATCAACAATCATTTCAGGTGTGTGTGTGTCATTAAAATATACCCATAATGAAGCAATTGAAAATTATCTTGCAGGGATAACAAAATATGCAACATGTGAATAAAGATTAATTCATGAAAACATAAGAGTTCAACCTGTTTTCTATTAACCCAAATACGACACCCATTAACAGACTAAATATTCATACAACGTACGGCCTAATCGAGCCCTCTCTGACGTGTGTCTGTTTTCCAATGCAGTATTTGAGTGTGTCTTTGAAGTTCCACTAAAGACACACGCAAGACCACAATCTTTGATCCAATAGGAAATAAGCTAGCCCTTCCACTTGACCCGGTCTGCTCCCCAGACACACGATAAGAAGAAATGATGGACCGAGTGAAATGCAGGTGAAAGCAAATGCCACCAGTTTCAAATGAAAAAGCAGATGTGAAAGAGAGCAAGAAAAAGAGACAATCTATTATCCGCTGATCCGTGGAAAGCGGGCAGAATAATAACCTTCATGGCAATGTTCTTTCAGAAAATGAACAGAGAGATTATTTGTATTTTTCTATGAATGTCACTCTCAAATGAAGGTAATAACAGTCAAAACCGGGACCAACACAAGAAACAGGAAGTGATATTTACATCGCCTGGTGGACAACTCTGGATTTTTCCAGCAGATACTCGGATATCTGTGCTCCGACCACTGTTCCACCACCGTTGAACTTCATTTCCAGGTACTTGCCAAAGCGGCTGGAGTTGTCATTGATGACAGTGCAGGCATTTCCAAATGCCTCCACCAAGCTGTTGACCAGCAGGATCTTCTCCTGGAGTGTCCTATTATTGGCCTAAACAAAATATCATTCCACTTTAGTTTGGCGGACTAATTTTAAAAAAAAAAGAAGAAAGTGTTACACTGTGACAAGTAGCACTACCACTTTCTATAATCTGCTCATATGAATACAAAAAAGGTCAAGAGAAATGACATTTCCTTTTTAGTTAGCCTTCATATCATGACTGGCACTAACTGCAGCACCAACGAACTCATTACAAGATCTTCAAACTGTGTTAACAGAATATCTACCAAACGATCAAGCGTTGTGCTGGTTGGATTTCATGACTCACCTTCCCGAGAACCGTTAGCTGCTGCACCAGCAGATGAGCACTCTCTGTTTTCCCTGCTCCACTTTCCCCACTGATCACAATACACTGCACACAAGAAGTCACTTGAGTCACATTTAATTATATATGCACTCTGACTCCTGTGGTGTCAACAAAAAAGGCTTTGAGGCTTAAACGCGAATAATATTAATAATGTTATTAACAGCTTAACTACCATTGTCACTAAAATATGTCACTGAATGCAGACAGTGGAGAGAGAATCAACATACTGGCTTTCTTTTACAAAGAAAATTCAAATACAGAGTCCATATAGGACAGGCATATTATATTATTAGCCTTATTAACAATAAAATCATATTGCAAGACAATGATCCCAAGCACACTAGCAAATCTACAGAACTGAAAAAGAAAATAATCAGTTTTTGAAATTTCCCAGACCTGAACCAGATTGCAAAGCTGTAGCAGGATATTAAGCGAACTGTGTATAAATGAATGCCCACAAACCTCAATGAACTGAAACAACACTGTAAAGAAGAGTGGGCTAAAGCTCGTCCACAGCGACTGGCGTTGCAAGCTATTGAATCGTGGGGTGTTCTTAATTTTTCACAGTACTGTTCAGAGTCTTGTGCAAACTTTCTTTGTTAGAAAGGATGTACTTGAATTTCCCCAAAGACGATCCAATCAAAAGGCCTTAATTCACTTGCCAATTCTCCAATATCGAATAATAGACACACCATGCTAACCATCCTAGCAAACTAGATTTAGCATTATTAGCATCACACAAAATCACGCACAAAATCCCCCCAACCCTGCAAAAAATGAATAAATGAAAAAAATTAAAAAAACAGAACCTGCTTTTGGTACTTTCTGGTATCTGGTTTCTGTTTTTTTCAGGGTCTGTGTTGTCAAACTGCTGCTCTGGCATCGTGTGGAACAGCACTTAAACAAGTAAACTCAAACAGTTTGTAATAAATGAAGAGCTTATTACCTGATCAGCATTGTATGAAACCATAGATTGGTAGGCAGTATCAGCCACAGCGAAGATGTGTGGTGGGTTAGCTGTACGCTTAGCTCCTATGTACATCTTAGTGTGCTATGAAGAGAGGGAGAAAAAGATAAAAGCTTGTTAAAGATGTGCTCAAGAGTGTAATGAATACAACAAAATAGATATTTTTAGAAAACTAAATTAATGATTTTACAAAGCGGATTTGTAATAATCTCTCAATTAGCAACAAACTTCAGGCAAAAACATGATAATTGAGAGGAAAATAGAGCCACTGAGTAATGGACGAGGCAGAAAAACAGCGGTAGTATCTGTGAAAATGTGTGTGCACTGTTTGAAGCCAAATGGGATGCAGCAGACTGAAGAACTGCAGAGGCTCTAATGAGCTATGCCAGGCTACATTCACTGCATTATTGACCAAATGTAGAGATGCATGTACACGGAAAGAACACAGATCCAAATAAAACAAAGGTCTATTTATCTCCACGGACCTCAGGCGTGTATATCTCCATTGTATGGAAAGGATTGACTGCAATGAGGGTGTCGCCCACATATGTGTAAATTTGATCTTTTCCATAGCGATTCTGAAGCTGATCTGCGACAGTGTTCTGGAAAAAAATAAACAAAGACAATAAATATCAGTATGAGATGCTTGCTAAATGACAGTCAGAACTATATTTATAAAAAACAAAAAAAAAAACAACCCACAGAAGTTTAATTTATGCCAACGTTCCCATCAAACCAGCAGCCCATTTCAGCTTGAAGGATGGGTGGAAATATCCGCTGGCAACTCATTCAATATGTCAGTTCATCCCCCAGATTTGATAAATTGTTCCAAATGTTCTTTCTGTCAAAGATGCTGCTGTGTATTTTTGCTTTGTTTTGTTTTGGTTCTTGAAAGACCAGAATGGGTAATTAGGAAAAATGATGCTAAATGTCATAATGTGACATAGTGTACCTTCAACAGCACTTAAATACAAATATATCACAGTAGACGCAGTAAACGTTCAATCAGTGTTCATTTTTGATTATCATTTCTAAACTAGTCGTTTAATCACTCAAGCGACTTTTTATATTGCATATTTTGTCCAATGGTAAATGGACTTGTTCTTAAATAGCGCTTTTCTACTCTGTCTGAGCACTCAAAGCGCTTTATACAACTAATTCATTCACCCAATCACACAAGCACTTTTTTTCTGACCTAAGTGCTAAGTAGTCTACCATTCACACACATTCACACTCCGATGGATGCATCGGAGAGCAACATGGGGTTAGTATCTTGCCCAAGGATATTTGGCATGCTGACTGGAGCAGCCTAGGATCGAACCACCGACCTTCTGGTTAGTGGCTGACCTGCTCTGCCACCTGAGCTACAGCCACCCCAACACCCAATGCAACAAGAGGACTTCGAACAGGAAAAACACCACTCACTACTTTTAATCTTAATATAAAAGTATTAGTATTGAATATAATAAACACAGAATTCACCATATCATAAAAATATGTTCCTCTGCAAAAGGAAACAAAGCCATGTTCATTTTGGAGTTTTTGTTTGGTGTGGCAGATAGTTGCTCCTCCCTGAGCCTGGCTCTGCCAGAGGTTTCTTCCTGTTAAAAGGGAGTTTGTCCTTCCCACTGTTGCTTGCTCGCAGGGGCCCATCTAATTGTTGGGGTTTTCTCTATTACTGTAGGGTCTTTACCCTAAATATAGTGCCTGTAGGTGACTGCTGTTGTGGTTTGGTGCTATATAAATAAAACCAAATTGAACAGAATTGAAATAATATGTGGTGACTTTTCTTGGTTAATGTTAGAACAACATGTTGGCAGCTTTTTACAGTGTATATTTTAAATTTACCTGACTTGTTATCAGTAAAATACTTTTGTAACTCATTTTGTAACTTAAACGCATTAATCACTATCTATCAAATAAACCAAATATATTTTTCTCCATCATATCATACATGAAAATTTTAGCTGTTGTATTTGTTACCATCTAGAAGGGCAAAAATAAAAGAAATAATTTTTTCCATTTTATTCCAGCTAAGTGCGGTGCCAGGATTCCAATTTTGATTGGGACAGAGCAGTTTGGGCTTAGCAGGTAATTACAAAGTTAATATTTTATTAATACCAGTTATCTGTGCGTACATACGGGTGTGTAAGTTAAGAAAACAGTACTTGATCTATCATTATTTTTGGTGTGGGTTGTGAAGACCAGCACAAGTTATCCTTTCACTTAAACACCAAAGTGCAATTAAAAAATAGATGAAAGTGACTGAGAGAAAGAGGCTGTTGGGTGAGCTACATTAACTCTATCAGCAAAGAGAGAGAGAGAGCAGAGCACTCTGCTGTAAATTCATAAATGTATCTCAATAGAAACTACCTATGCTTTCAAGGAGAAAAATAAAACAGGCAGAGATTTTCAGCTCTAACTCCCATCAATTCTCTGGGTTTTTTTCTTTTTCACCAGAAAATGTTTGCTGCATTCAGTGACTTCATTCTAACTCTAACAGGAAGGGGAAAAAAGAAATTCTGTGAAAAAGCCTAATTCATTTTTTTTTTTACCTCATCTAGAACCTCAAGGGTGGCGAGGTCATCCACCTCGTCTGCGTCCTGTGTCTTCATGTGGCTTCCTTTTTTGGTATGAATACGCTCATGCCTGGAACACAACAATGACATCTCTTAGTGAGCATGCTCTGAAAAAATGAATGTTAAATTTTGCAGATTCTTCTAGAACTGCAAGCCCCGCTACTTTGCAGAGGAGCTTTTACTGGGACGCACTGGTCTGACTATGACTCTAACCTCAGGGACGCGTCTCTATTCAAGCATCTTCTATTTTCATCAAGGAAAGAGTAGACACAGAGAGGGATAAAATAAAACAAAAATAGTCCCACAGGGAGGATAAACTTCAGAAGTGGGTGACTTAAGTTTAGTAAACATATATTTTCTAGTTAAGTAAATGTGTCTTTCAAGAGATTAAATCTGCACAAGGGAATAAAATAATCCCACAAGATTCCAATTACCCATTGTAGGAATTGCAACATCATCTTATTACCACAAGTCAGTTCATTTACTGACAAGTGATATCAGGAAACCAGCAAATTTAGTGATGAACATAATTTACTGAACAAGCTTTTAGCTTTATTGTTATTTAACTTTTAGAAAGACAACATGACTCTTATGTTTCCTTATACTTACGTGTTGTTGATGGGGTTCAAGTAATTTTGTAATTTGGGGGTTTGTATGCATAACGTTCATTCCATGTCAGCTGACCACATGCTTCCAGCCTGACCATACCAGATATCCTTAAATAATTCCAAGATGATCCACTTTTAATAGGAAAACTGTCACATTTTAGCTTTCTGTGCCATTTTCAAAGAGCTATAGAACTACCTAAGCTAGGTCGCTCAAATGTTCATGTCAAATATTAGTTACTATATTATGATTTCAACAACATACAGTTTTAAGAGTGTAGCTGAAGGCTGTGGATGCTGTCTGTAAACAAAAATATCAATATGAAAATAATCATTTTGGGGAAAGTGAGGCAGAACACATCATGATGTTACTGTCAGACACCAACTCTTTTAAGAAAAGTTGGTTGTTACTTCATGTGCATGAATTAGTTGTCCTCTATTTTCAAGCTCTAACATTTTTTCATGGTATGAAGTACACCTCATTTATGGGATATGGCCTTTCTACAGGTTAAGCTGCTCAGGTGGTAAAGCAGGTCATCTATAAATCGGAAGGTCAGAGGCTCAATCCCTTAAAACGTTCCAGGGTCAAGTTCCAGGAATCCTATTTCACTGTGTCTCTACTGAAGCATCATTTATCTGATAGGTAATGCTGAACACAAGTGAGCTTTTAAGCTCCTGTAGTTGATTTACAGTAAATATCATAACCACTGACAGCATCAAATGACATTACAGTATTATAAATGAAAACTCATAAAACAGAACAAACAGTGACAATAACATGATTTGAACATTAAAACAGACAACGATGTAAGAAGGGCAGGGTGGCAGTTGATGGCAAATACGTGTGCAATCACAACTACAACAAGAGCTTTGACTGAATTATAAAAGCTCCTACTGCGTCACAAAAGCATCCTCTATAGTTACCTGTCATTACTGTCTGAGCTTCTGTCTGTCTTTCCATGATGGCTTAAATGACAGAAACGGGATCGACATGTTATCACTGTACAGGGAGAAACTCACTTTAAAGGGCAACATTTTAACTCATGCTAAGGAGCCTACAGCTCAAGTGCAGCCGGTGCAGGATTGACCTGTTTTTTGTGTGAGGATGACAGGGCTTGTAAAACATCCAGCAAGTAGGGTAATTTGGATTATACTGTCGGCAAAAGCTAAGCAACAGCCTAGCATATAACAACCGCTGACAGGAAGAGCGTTATATTTTAAGTTTTTCATGGGCTTTGTATCAAAATCGATCAAACACTTTACGGTGCGGGAGTATTTGGCTCATACAGTGAGATATCGGGACAAAAACATAGAGACAAAAGCCATAAGGACACAATACCTTGTTTTTTCAATCACTCCAATTTGCTGGTTGAGATCAATGAGCTCAATCAATTGTTTTTGCAGGATTTTCTCTCTGCCGACAGTCTGTTTGATGAACACATGCTGGAGCAGGTCTTGCACATTCGGTCTCAGCTCAAAGTCCTTAATCAGACATCTGTGTGGTGGGAGAACGAGCATGAGGCAGAAAGAGGAGTGCAGTGCATTTCTCAGATTCATATTCAAAGCAGCGGGATATCTGTGTAAATATTTATTATTCACACAGGAAGGATAAACACTAGAAGCCACACTCACTTGCAGATGAAGTCATTAAACTCATCTGACCAGAGCTCCGGCTGGTGGAGAGTAGGCGGCGGGTTTCTGTTACGGGAAGAAATGGAAAAGATAAATGGAAAGATAAGATGAGATAGGATTTAAGCGGGCAGGGCGGAGAACAGAAGGCTGGGATGATTCGTCACTGAGGGCATCCAGAGGTGTTTCTCTGGTGGCAAAAAGTGGTAGCTTTCAGCCATCAGAGCAGTGCAGCTGGAAACTTGTGTATAGACTCAAACCAGAACTTCTTAAATACTTTACCCTGAAAACATACACACATTGTTGTGGGGTTAAACTTAACAAGGCCTCACAGCAGAAAAACAACTCGGCTAATTGGATTCCCTGTTCGGCTTTAAGTACCTCTTTACGAGAGGGTTCCAGGTACTCGGCAGCGAAGTCACTGCTGCCTGTTAATGCATGGAGGCCTTTCGCACATTGGCTCTGACAGCAAATAATTGGTCTAATGAGAGGACATTCGTCTCCTTTTTATCACACAACACAACCAATATAGACAGGAAATGCATCAGGCCTTTATTTTCAGGCTGTTCAGCTAATACTGTGATCATTAAAGTGTTTTTCTTATCCGAAAGACAAAGAGAGCCCTGCAGAGATAACTTGGGGTAGTTGCATTGGGCTACCTGAATAATAAAGCTACTTTTTAAAGCACTATAAAGGCTGCAAGGACTTGGACTGTTTTAAATATAATTTCTTGTTTGTACCCCAGTTCGCTAAAGCAATTTGTTCAGTTTCGCCTGCCAAAAGTTCACTTAGTAAAGTATTGGAGGCAAGTTTAAATCCTCTCTGTTACACATAATGAAAATGAAAGCTTAGCTATTAACACCTGAGCACAATTATAATAGCACTTTAAATCTTTTATCCGCTCCAGAGACCGAAGCTTTGAGCACAGATTTGGCTTCCATACATATACTGTTGTCTTAGTCCTTCTCTGCAGTCCTCATTTTCTCTTCTTATTTAAATTCAAGGTTCAAGGTTCAAGGTGACGAATAAAGAACCTTGAAATATAAGGCAATGAGGAAACAACACAAAAGACTACTGGACTTGTTCCTCTGTATGTTTACTCTTTATCTTTTTGGATTCAGCTCCATATGTTGAAATATGATACAATGTTTCCATTGCACACTCCTTTCGGTGTAGACCTATGTTTTTTCATAATCCATGATACATTGGCAAAATATAACAATCATGTTGAAAATAACGGTAATCCATCAGTACGTAATGAAAGTAATCTGGTCCGTAGGAGGACTTAAAGTTAGATAAATACAACCACATATGAAGAGCAACACATGACATATTACACTATTTACACAAAAGTGAAATCAAAATGCAGAAACCTTGTGTGTGCTAAGTACAGCCTTCCATAGGAATAAATAGGAAACGTATCAGCCAGGTGCTGCTTATCAAATGCACTTAGTTAAATGATCATCAGCAAGTCTGATCTTCTCTATGAAAGCAGAAGATTTGTTAGTTTGCAGGTCTGGAGGATTCAGGTCTGTGTTAACACAATACCAAGGAGGAAAGAAACAAGTACTTCTGCGCATCAATTCAACACAGTTACCAACCTTCCTAAATGGGAACAACCTTCCTAGAACAATGTTCTTGGACAGACAGGACCAATGTGGAGATGTTTCACAGCTCCACATTTGGCAAAACACAAACACAGCATAACTGTCAAGCACGGTGGTGGAGGGGTGATGGGCTGATTTGCACCTTGCAGCCGTTGAGTCAACCATGTATACCAACTGCTTTGTTTACCAAAGCAATCTAGAGTTAAAATTTGCGTCTTCTTAAGTGTGTTGGCTGCAGAGCTGAGCTGCGACTTACCTCGAAGGTGAAAATTCTCCATTTCTGGTTTGTGTTTGGTTTGCGAGAGTTTTTAGACAAGTAAGCGCCTTCCATACAAACCATAGGGAGCTGCAGCAACCGTAGTAAACACAAGGAGGTTTTTGATGCAGTGCCAGCTTTGCAATCCATTTCACTCAGCAACAGCCAGCAATCTTCAAGAAACAACTTGCCAACCAGCAGGTTTTATGCAATTTCCTTCACAACTGTTGGTTGCATCACATCCAATATGGCAGACAATTCTCAAGAAACGTCAATAGAGAAACGGCATGGGCTTGTATGGCATCACTGTATATAAAATACATTATAGTATTATATGTTTGCATGCATTGTGTCAAGCTCTTGTGTGCCTCAATTAGTAGGTAAAACTGTACTGATAAAAATAACCATACTAGTTATTGATAGAAAAATCAGGATTATAACAATCATAATAAAAATGAGGAATGGCTTCGGTGGTCTGCTGTTTAGGGGGGAGGGCAAATGTGTACTAAATAAGAGAGAGTGGATGAACTAATGCCCTCAGCGTGGCTTTTTCCAAGACTGCTTGACAAATGAAGCCAGAGTAGTGAGCGGAGGGAAGTGAGGAGTGTGAAGAGGGAGCCTGGAGCTCTGGCTGCAGCAGTCACATAGATTGTGAGAAAGCTGTGTGATGGCTCCGTTGGAGCACGACCCCCAGAGCAAACACACAGGACAGCCGTGACACAGCAGCAGTCTGTGTGTGTAGGCGTGTGCGTGTTTCAGGGCAGTGATAGACAAAGAGCTGTGCTGTGATGGTTAAATGCTCTCACACTGAAATCAGGTGAAGATAAACAATTAGAAAATCAGCTTCAGCTCACAGTAGAAACAAAGAGAAAGAGGGGCTGTGCCCGCAGCCTCCTCCCAGCAGGATCATTGGGATGAGTGCCAGGGAGGGAGTATGTAATGGATAAAGCCCTGCAAGCAGAAAAAAGCCATTTGAACTAAAAAGACTGTACTTAGTGTGGTGACAGTCTGTATAGAGGCAGAAATCACTACGTTGGAAGTAGGAGAGGACTTTTCTTTATTGCAGTACAAGCGCTATACATTATGCTATCTTTACAAGCCGAGGAGTCAGATAATGAAAACATGCCCAGTCTTGTGAGATGGTCCGTATCAGGGTAGTGAAGAAAATATCATCTTATTTTACTTCTGCCTGGGGTGAGCTGTATCTTAAGGCAAAGGCTATTTGCATGCATGGTTCCAGCTTTAAAAATGGAAGCAGAGTGGTTATAATTTTGTAGTTTCTGATTAAATTTTATCTTTATTTTCTTTCAGAGTGTATTTGACGGTTTTCGTTTAGTTACTTTAGTTTTTATGACTATTTTAGGTTCTAAAACCTACAGAATATAATATCCATAAACTCATATTGAGTACTATCTATGTATTTACTGATATAGACTGAAAGCTTAATACTGTTCATGCCTGTATTCGCATTTTCAATGAGCTGTGTTTTCTCAGCCCATAAACTGTAATTAAAAAGTCATGAAAAGTGTTTCAGAGGACAAAACAAGAAAAGAAAAGAAAAGAAAAGAAAAGATGCACAACAGGGTCAAATTAAAAGGGTAGTCATTATTTTATCACTCTGACAAAGTCAGTACTCAGCTCTATCAAATCCAGGGATGGCAAAACAGCATAATAATAGCTTTAATCTGTAATAGCACCTTTCAAGATATCAAAAATGTAAAAGCACATTACATAAACAAAATGCGAACACAGTACAAATAAAATTAAGTAAATTATTTCTATGAGAACTTAATCATGTGCAGGAAAGCTGTCATTAGGCTTGAAGCAGAGTCCAGTTCGATAAAAAATAAAATATGTCTTATTGACAATCAATCTCATTTTTGAAGAGAGCACAACATGTTTTTGGTTTATTTGCAACCTTCAGCTCAAATTTGTCATAAGAACAAAATCATTTAAATTCATTCAGCACAGCAGAATATGATGCAATTATGGCAGGTTTACCTGGGTATTTTAAAAAGGGCTCTCATTGGGTGAAGGTCAGAGAGGGGCGGGTCTCCATCTCCTAGCTCTATAGCTGTGATGCCCAGGGACCAGACATCACAACGGGCGTCGTAGGTGGAGTCCAACTGCTGCTCACATGCTATTACCTGCAGGGATGATGAAATAAAGAACATATAACAGGTGGTCTAATGTCTGATTACAGATATCATGAGTAAAGCAATTAAATCAGGGTCTGCTTCCTTCTTTGAAAGTCAGTATTTAAGTTTTTTTAATTTCTTCTTGTGGCTCTACACAAACAAATGTGAAAGAATATAAAATGTCATTAAAAAGTTGTGCACTAACAACAAAGGAACTAAACAAACTGCAGCAGCTCAGCCAAAACAACTTCGTCATTATCATTGGCTGTGAGCAGAACACACCCTCGCCCACGCGCACACACACGCGCGCACACACACACACACACACACACACACACACACACACACACACACACACACACACACACACACACACAGTCCATCATCACTGTCCTGCGGGCAGTATGGCACTCAATCAGCAGTATGAATCATTCAAGATTCATATTGTTATTACCACACACTCACATATAATACACACATTTAACAGTAATCAGTAATTTGTTTTTCTAGTTCTGAACAGGCAGAGTCTAATGCATGCAAACCAGACAAATCATTACCAGATAACCAATAAGACACACACTCCACAAAACCCCAAGACTTTCATTATTCTGTCATGTTGCTGGCAAACACACTTAATGAAAACTAAAAGAAATCAATGTTAAATCTGTCCTCAAGGAGACTAATTTGCAAAGACATGACAAACTGACTTTTAAACAGCAAAATTATTTCCAACCAACACACAAATATAGACACATAACGCGGCCAAAATCACAACTCGACAGCGACAACCAAACACAATTATTCTGGAAAAGAAAGCTCATCTACATAACATTGTGTATAACACAGTGCGGAAAAGATGCAGCTCACCTCCAAGCAAATCCTCTTTAGAAGTAGACTTTATATAAAGCCAGCGCTGTATATTGTCCCCAAAGTGTATATTTAGAAAGAAGAAACCTCCGCTCTGTCAAGTGCTTCTTGTCTACTCAGTCCACTCAGGTAAATGTCCTTTCTTAGACCTTTGTGAATAAATGTCTTAAACAAATAAGATTAAAATCCTTGAGCCTTAACGACACCACGTCATGCAGCACCCTGCATTTGCACGGCATGCAAACTTCATGTAAAAGCTATTTTGATTTAACAAGTGAACATGCAAGTTGATCTGGGGTGATCATGTATGCTGAGTATAAGTTTACCCATCTCATCCCCACGAATTCCACTAATGACTCATCTAATCTTGATCAGTGTTGAGGTTAAGCGTGCAAATGGGTGGTTAACAGATTCCTCTACTTGTTGAGGGTTTCCAAAAGTGTTTGCTTCAAGTTCAATGAAAAATAAATGAATGGTGTCTGACTGAGAGGCTAAAAGTGCATCTCCTAACATTCAGGTTATCTCTGTTTTCTGCTATGCCGTTGCTCCACTAGGGGTTGCCGAGCCTTTTTCACGATGAATCAATTCACTGCACAGTCCAAACGTCATCTGAAGTTTGTTTTCCAACATTACGCAATCTGTTTTGCTCTGCAGTGTGTTTTGTTTGTTGTCCCTGTTTCATTCTAAGATCCATTTAAATGTCTTACTCCTTAAAAACCTACTGGGGTGGCTGGCAGTTGCTCAGTAAAATTGGTTGCTATATTTGGTAAACTGAGACCTCCTTGTGATTGCTTTGGTCGTTAGCAGATTGTTGTGGTTGCCTGTGGTTTGCATGCTAAGTTCTGACTTGTCTGCAAACACTTGCCAACTATTTGCTGAGCAGTAGTGAAACAGCAAAGACTGCAGCACAAACTGAAAATGGAGACAGTTTTGCACATTATGAAATGTGTTAAATCGTACTGATCCATTAAAGGAACTAAGCTTGAATTTCATGACAGCAGTGGATTGTTTCAGGAGCCGATTCCCCGTATGGTGAAGTCTCGACAGGAATGTCATTCTCACTGAAGCCTTTGGAAGTATGATGGGGTGTTTTGCATCTATAAAAGACTTATGGACAGCCTGGCTGCTTGTTAATAATGCAGAGACACACTGTGTTCCCTTATCTGGAGAGCCAATTCGGAGGGGGAGTATGAAAGTCAAAATATACAGGAGACAAGACCAAATATGCTGGAACATGTGTGTTCACCTGCTCTCCTTGATATTAAGGGATGTTTAGAGCCTGACAAGTATAGGAATTTCAGGACCAATAATATTCCAGTATGTCAGCTGATTCCTACTGTTATTTTAGACACATGATTTTCTGACTGCGTGTTAGTAGTATCTCTAGTTATTTATTATTTATTACTCAGATCAGCAGGTTGTTGCTTTTCTGGTGCTCCAACCATGGTGCCATCAGGGACGTTCCAAAGTGGCCTCTGTTGAATAAACTGTGCAGCATCAACATTCTTAACACGGTAATGAGCACCTCTTCTTCGCTTTTTAAATTTTCATTAAGTTATGAATTATCTAAAAAGAATTACAATATTTTCTCAGTCAACTTAAAAGAAAAAATTAGATTATTTATTCTGAATTTTGACTTTTTACATTATTGAAAAACATTATTTTTTTATTCCATGCAAGTGACAACACTTGAGGCGGTTTAATGGACTTCACACTGATCCCTCTGGAGGCACAGAAGGTGTTTTTTTCAAATACGCAGTAGCACATCCTCAAGACCTGTAAACAGACTTTGATGTGCAAACTCTCACCTACCACCACTGAACTTCTAACTTGCAATATAAAGGAAGCACAGCTTCCAACGCTGTCAATAAACATTGACAGTAGTGGCCACAGATAACAGCATACAAAAACTGCAAAAACCCTAATGCATTACTGAAGCAAGAAAAACACTATCATATAGAAACAGCCTTTCAGTCAGTGTCAGAGAGTCGTTAAGAACCCCGAGCTGAGAGCCCAGCTCACAGCACAAAGTCACATTAACCTGCTATAAAAAGAATAAGGTTCAAACACATACGACTGGTATAAAACGCTCAATTTTTGTTGCAGCCACTTCTCTACACAAGCTATACATACTGTCAGTGCACTCAGCCATGATTATACAAGAGATGAACGATGGAGGCTGCCCATTTCACTTTTTCCATGCACATTGTATTTGACAGTGTTATCTCTTTGATGATTATTAACTGTGGTCCACTGGGATCTGCTCCAGGCTAATGTAGCAGAAAGAGACGAGGCTGCGGGAGCATTTATAGGCCACTTTTACCGTACCTCGGGAGCCATCCAGAAGGGGGTTCCCACTGAGGTGTTCCTCCTCAGACGGGTATTTGTCAGCTGGGCTGAAACGCCTGCAGGGTAGAAAACAAGACTCAGTGGAGACAATTCAAAATATCTCAATAATATGTTTTTATTTTTACAAAGATCACACTGGCAGGTAAAAGCGATGCTCTGTGAAAAGGGAAACAGTGCACAGTAAACAGCAGGACACGGCTCAAATGATAGAGAGCCCAACGGCTCTTGAAGCGTGCACTGATAGAGCTGTCGCTATAGTGACGAGGGAAAAAAACAATACACACGCATAAACATCTGCAGTGCTTTTTTTCTTTATCCAAATGATAGACTGCCATGAATTACAAATTCTTATTTGACTGCAAGCGATTTTGGCATTTCAAGAACAACATTTGAATACAATTCAACTGTGAGCACGATCTGGTGGCCGGAGACGTGTCACCTCCTCCCAGAACAAGACGCATCTGAGTGATTTATTGTCTGATGCTAGAGAGGCCCGAGTCACATTACAGCAGTCAAGTCAGAGGCAGATACGTTCAGCAGAAATGGGACTGCAGAGAGAAAAAGAGGACACGTGTGTCATTACGTGTGTGTGTGCTGTGTTAATGTGCCTGACAAGGAACATGCTGACCCACAATCGTGACTTCGGTCCAGTCCAGACAAATCAGTGTTACGCTACACTGTGATGTATCCCAGGGCGGGCTCTGCTGAAGCAGCCGGCCAGATCAAGAGCAGCGACCGGGACAAAAGCAAAGCCTCGAGACAAAAGCGGCAACCCACAAACAAAAGGTGATGTAGTGATGCACGACATGCTGCTGCAGAACCGCGTCTCTGTCTTCTACTTCATGGTTTTATATGAAGAATATGAGGCGCACAGATTCTGCAAAATGTGTTTTAGCAGCCAGACGTGCAACATAAAAGCTTTTAGGAAACGAAAGGGAAATTTGAGGAAATGTACCAACAAAACATCCAGATGGTGAACTGCATAAAAATCTGTTTAAAACATCAAAAGTGTGCAGACAGGCACAATCTCTAAGTAACAGAACAAAGCCATTTACACCACATGAATGTATTTCCAACCATGTCAGCAAATTTAGGCATGGTGATGATTCTGTGCATCCATTTAAATGCTGTCACTGTTGGAGCTTGGGGGTTAAATCCAGGGGTGGAGAGAAATGCCGGGATGAGCAGAGTAAAGGAAAATGGTTCTGTGGCAAACATCAAAAGGGATTATAATCATGTGCAGGGCGGGGAGATGTAGGCATAAGGCGAACATACACACAGGGACAGTCACATCGTGTCATAAAACCACAAACACACTAACATCACCCCACATTAGTGAGGACAAACTCAGAGTTTTACAGGGATTCATCCTTATACACAAACTTGTATGTGTTTGTTATGATATATAAGGCGTGTGAGGAATATCAGCGCATGAAAGTACAGGTACACAAAAAGCCCCCTATTAAAGCTCTCTCAACCCCTCTGTTTCCACTACATTAGCCCGGAGTGCAGCCTGGTGGGCCACACACTTAATAATCATCACAGAGATAATGCCGTCAATTAGAATATTCATGAGAGACCGATGAACGAGCAGCTCTCCTCATTCTTCTGCTGCTCTTTTTTGGGTCCGTCTTTTTTTTTGCTGTTCTGTTTCTCCGCCGGTGATGAGTCACTGCGGGGGCTTTATCTCTTCAGCTGCTCAGTGTAGCATGCGGCCCTCCACACGAAAAACCATTAATCCCAGCGTGACGCAGTACCCGTGGAAGCTCGAGTCGGACCCCCCCCCAACCCCGCCATTTTCGTCACTCTGCGAGTTTGTTTCTCCTCCTTCGTGACGTCACAAACCTCATTCAAATCTCAGCTGTCAGCAGCGTACAAGCTGGCAAGCGGGACGTCACAAAAGAAGTTGGAGCTACTTTTATAAATGAGATTCAACCCGGGTGCCTGCATACTCTTCGAATCCAGCCTGTTGTCATTGCACTGAAACATTTCACAGTGACCTTGCAGCTTGTTGTAATTGAAATGGAAACTAATCAAATAATCCTGTTTTTAATTATCCGAAGAACAGAAGAAATAAATGAAAATGCTTTTTTAAGGTCTTTTTGCAAAAACTGCCTGACCTCAGTTCATGTTGGTAAGAATGGGAGACAAAGCTGGCGATGCACCTGCTCTTATACTCTACGTTACTTGAAACGGCATGAGCATGCAAAACAGGAAATAATTGCAAAAGCAATTATTTCTTCATGGCCATGAACAGAAACTGTTGCGCTTTGTCATGACAGTCAGCATGAATTCCTGACTATTTTCACAGGAAGTCCGTTTTGTGTTTGCAGCACGTACGATTGAAATCAAGAAACCAGAGTATTTTTTATGTATTTTAACCCAAGCCACAAAGATTTTTCTCATCTTGACCACAGTGTTTAATGCTCAACGCTATGAAAGTAATAAAATATTAAAAAAAATAATACAAAGAATGTGTGATGTTTATGATGTTAACTTAAACCTCTAGTGTGTTCAGCAAAATGAGTCACTCCACCAGCAACCCCTCCACTCTCGAAATATACACATTCTTTTCCTTTTCAAAAGTGAAAAATATTCTTTTTGAGTACATGGGCATGAATCAATACATATGACATCATATTGGACCAGACAAATGAAAACATCCTGTTCAAAAGCACAAATCAGTAGATTACAGGCTGTACTGGAGTATGTATGGAGTATATATATGTATAAATTGCAAAACTGATGAGGCCAGAAGAAACTAACCACAGCACACGCAACGTGTTACCAAGAACGTGTCAAGTCAACAAAGGTTAGCAATGAAAAGCCTAACCCAGAGTGAAGATCAAGCAGCGACAAAGCATGAAGTGTGATTTACAGGAGAGCTTGTAGTGGAGGACATGCTGCTGCTTGAATAGTATGTAGGCCTGCGTGGTGTCATGATATTATGGGAGATAAGGGTTTTTGCTGTAAAAGCAGATGTGTGAACCAGTAAACAAAGACTTTTCACCACAAACCACATTCGCCGTTCACACACATTCATGTGGCTCTTGATTCTGGGACTTTAAGCCCTTCCTTACTACCACACACACACTTCAGCATGTAGATTAGAGGACCAGGAGACTGACAGCTGTCTTTAAAATTGATAGACAAAATTAGGAATACAGTGGTGTCCCTAGTTACAACTTTAAAAGTAAATGGACCTTTTAATTTAGACTAATCTAGTGGACTAAAATGAACAACATTTGTTTTTTTGGTCTTATTTATTTTCCATACATATCCTATGAATCTCTGTGCTGGCAGCACTCAAACCTAACAATTCCTGTAATGCATACAGCTTGTTTTACTTGAATGTGCTGCCTATGATGTGAACACTTCATAGAATAATAAGAGAAAACTTGAAAGCAGACAGTTTTTTTAATCTGGCAAAAATATAAAAACTTAAAAACTATAAAAACGAATTATTATTTATGGTGCAAGCGGGGCAAAGTTTAATTATTGGGTAAACCCTGCTATTTACAGTGACCCTGACTTCCAACTAAGCTTTTCATTTTTTAGTTTTGTGGTTTTGAATACATATGTTAAAAGGGAGTTTTTGCTTGCCACTGTCACCAAGTGCTTGCTCAAACAGGATCGTCTGATTGTTGCCGTTTTCTCTGTATTATTGTAGGATCTTTACCTTACAATATGAAGCAGCTTGAGGTGCACAAAAATAAAACTGAATTGAATTGAAAGTTACAGGACAAATGACCGATTTGATCTGCTAGGGAATTAAAATAGATAAGACTTCAACCAGTGGGAACCATCCAGTAGATGTCGAGAGATTTCTGTCAGGAAAATCTGTGGCTCTTCTTCCTTTAAACCCACACTTCAATATAAACTTTATTTCCTCTTATAATACAGCTTCTTTTAACATCTTCCCTAAACTGATCCACATGCATTACTTCTAACCAGCAGCCACAAATATGGTGCGAACAGATAACAGTCATGCACAGCGGCAAATATTTATTCATAGAAGATAAGCTGATCAGCGGTGCCACTGCTTTCTTATACCTTAAAGTGAATGCAGCAACAATTTACTGATGATAACGTGTCCCAACATTAAACATAATTACTTCCTGTGAGAGTTACATGAGCTTAGCACTAAACACGGTGAATTGAAACTGGCTCTCTGGTCTAACCAACAATGTTTGTATGTAATAAATTATTTTCAGAGATACGATATCCTTCCTATCTTGGACATTCATTACAGGTTGAGCCAGAGAAACATCAAACACTTGATAAGATGTTCTTATTGTAAATAAGCAAGAGATGATATATCGCAGAAATAATGGCTGGATGCTGTTGGAGATGCCAGGATTGCAATAACCTGATTAATAGCTTCAGACAATTTGTGTGATATCGTCTGTGAGTGTTTATAGCATTTTAATTTAAATCAGAGTGAGGCAAAAGTTGCATAGACAGATACCATCTAGAACTGATTCTTTGCTAAGTTCTCTTTCATGTGTAGACACAACACTGGTTCATCGCTTGAGTTAGGTGCTTTTTTATGCTTGAATGGTTCATAGGTCGGGCTTAAGTGGCTTAACACACAAAACAAAAACAAAAAAAATCCTCTGAAAATGGTCAAAGAAAATCTTTGAAAGACCTTCAGAGAGAGATGGGAGAACTATTTGTCAAGTACAGAATTAGAAGAAGGCCTTACTCCTTGGAAGCAAAATATAAAGACATGAGGGGTGACTCAAGACCTTTGCACAAGACTGAAACATTTTGTTTCACTTTAAAACTGAAACCAATAACAGGTTACTTTTTCTAGTCTATGAATACTCCAGCATTTCTAAGTGTTGAAGATGTGACAGCTGATTTTCAGTGTACACCAGCAAAAACTAACAAAGCAACATGTGTGGTCTCGGCCAAACCACCAGATCATACAGAATAATTTGAGAAATTACAAACTCATGGAGGATTGTTTGGTTCTTCTTTCAGCATAAATACTTTTAAATGAATTACACTAAACACAATTAATAAATTAAGTAGAAAGAGGTATTTAATGGGGGGTTTTAGCTGAATAAAGCAGTTTTCAAATGCAATAATAAGAGCCACTAGTACTGACGCCATAGTTTTGACCGATTACGAGGGATGTTTTTCTGCCATTCCGTTCAGATTATGTTGTATTTGTAACTGTTTTTAGTTTTTAAAGCGAATATGTTCTGTAAACACAAATAAAACACACAACACACAACTGTTAAAAGAATCCAAGAATTCCAGATCCTAGGATTCATCTCTTATCACCAGAAGCATTATCATATTTCTGTTTAATTATATGAATACTTATGTGATGCTTCTGGGTGCAGAGTTTGGACATCTCGATCTACTTCATCAGTAAACATCAAACAAACAAACAGGTGCTGAGAATCTCCATGACAGCAGCGCGAGGAGGAAGAAGCTACTCTGGCTCAGTATTAGCTACTTCCCATTCAAGTATCAAGTGATTCCATTAATACCTCCCCACCCTCTAGTTCTTCTTGTGTAAAAGCAGTGCACTTTGTGCTTCATTGTTAGGAGAGGGCTTTTAAGAGAAGCCCACAATTAGCAGGAGTAAATGCAAACCTACGCACAAATGGAGAGGGGGATTTTATTTGTAATGAAAACAGGCAGCTGGGGGTTTTTGGGGGAGGGTGAGTCATCTCCGGAAAGCCATCAGAATCAATTTGCCTATCCCGATCCTTGAGCCCAGGAACTACAGTGAGCCTCATTTGGTTAAGAAATTGCAGTGGGAGCAGCAGCAATGTTTGCAGCTGTTTGTGGCACAGTGGAAAAGTATAACCATCCACCACGTTGTTGGATTGTGTAAATGTAGTCCAGCCTCTCAGGGAAACTAATTGTTGTCACAGTTTATTTGTAAGACAGCTGAAGGTAATTGATTTCGTTAAATAGAGCTATAACATGTTCTTTGCTGATTAGAGGACAGGGATCCCAAAAATTTTTAAAAAGGCAAAAAGAGGCACATACCAAAGTCCACGAGCTTGATCCCTCCCTGCGTCGTCAATAGGATGTTGTTGCCTTTGACGTCACGGTGGATGGTCTTGTTGATGTGCAGGTGTTGGAGGCCCTGCGAAACAAAGAGGTTAACAGCTTCTTTTATCCTGATGAGCACCTGCCTGTAAAATCACCCCGTTTACTCTGGGGTACATCATAGTCACCCCCCTCCAATGCTTACCATGAGGGACTCGTGCAAGATGTAGGCAATAATGGATTCATCCATTCGGTCTCCTCTCTTCAGCATGCCCTTGGCCAGATCTGTCACAGAGCCACCATTGCAGAGCTG